>NW_027136929.1:329591-659183 GCF_040869045.1 Eurosta solidaginis | reverse complement strand
CTCGACGTCTCCGTTCTCGTGTAGCCAACATATTGCGTTTTTTTTTTTTAATTTGCTTACCGGGCTAAAGGTTAGCATGTTTAAAATACGTAAGTCGTTTTGTTCAACAAATTTGAGTAGATAACTCAGCAGTTGTTTGCATCAGAGCGAGAATTTTTGAGATAGTTATTAAAACTGTTTAAAGGTTGTCAAACGTTGTTTCTCGTTGTATATCCTTTAATTCTAGAGTTAAATTGATAAACAACGTGTACGAATTTGTTTAACGCATTTGTTTTGGTTACTCGACGTCTCCGTTCTCGTGTAGCCTACATATTGCGTTTTTTTTTTAATTTGCTTACCGGGCTAAAGGTTAGCATGTTTAAAATACGTAAGTCGTTTTGTTCAACAAATTTGAGTAGATAACTCAGCAGTTGTTTGCATCAGAGCGACAATTTTTGAGATAGTTATTAAAACTGTTTAAAGGTTGTCAAACGTTGTTTCTCGTTGTATATCCTTTAATTCTAGAGTTAAATTGATAAATAACGTGTACGAATTTGTTTAACGCATTTGTTTTGGTTACTCGACGTCTCCGTTCTCGTGTAGCCTACATATTGCGTTTTTTTTTTTAATTTGCTTACCGGGCTAAAGGTTAGCATGTTTAAAATACGTAAGTCGTTTTGTTCAACAAATTTAAGTAGACAACTCATCAGTTGTTTGCATCAGAGCGACAATTTTTGAGATAGTTATTAAAATTGTTTAAAGGTTGTCAAACGTTGTTTCTCGTTGTATATCCTTTAATTCTAGAGTTAAATTGATAAATAACGTGTACGAATTTGTTTAACGCATTTGTTTTGGTTACTCGACGTCTCCGTTCTCGTGTAGCCTACATATTGCGTTTTTTTTTTAATTTGCTTACCGGGCTAAAGGTTAGCATGTTTAAAATACGTAAGTCGTTTTGTTCATCAAATTTAAGTAGATAACTCATCAGTTGTTTGCATCAGAGCGACAATTTTTGAGATAGTTATTAAAACTGTTTAAAGGTTGTCAAACGTTGTTTCTCGTTGTATATCCTTTAATTCTAGAGTTAAATTGATAAATAACGTGTACGAATTTGTTTAACGTATTTGTTTTGGTTACTCGACGTCTCCGTTCTCGTGTAGCCTACATATTGCGTTTTTTTTTTTAATTTGCTTACCGGGCTAAAGGTTAGCATGTTTAAAATACGTAAGTCGTTTTGTTCAACAAATTTAAGTAGATAACTCATCAGTTGTTTGCATCAGAGCGACAATTTTTGAGATAGTTATTAAAACTGTTTAAAGGTTGTCAAACGTTGTTTCTCGTTGTATATCCTTTAATTCTAGAGTTAAATTGATAAATAACGTGTACGAATTTGTTTAACGCATTTGTTTTGGTTACTCGACGTCTCCGTTCTCGTGTAGCCTACATTTTGCGTTTTTTTTTTAATTTGCTTACCGGGCTAAAGGTTAGCATGCTTAAAATACGTAAGTCGTTTTGTTCATCAAATTTAAGTAGATAACTCATCAGTTGTTTGCACCAGAGCGACAATTTTTGAGATAGTTATTAAAACTGTTTAAAGATTGTCAAACGTTGTTTCTCGTTGTATATCCTTTAAATCTAGAGTTAAATTGATAAATAACGTGTACGAATTTGTTTAACGCATTTGTTTTGGTTACTCGACGTCTCCGTTCTCGTGTAGCCTACATATTGCGTTTTTTTTTAATTTGCTTACCGGGCTAAAGGTTAGCATGTTTAAAATACGTAAGTCGTTTTGTTCAACAAATCTGAAGTAGATAACTCATCAGTTGTTTGCATCAGAGCGACAATTTTTGAGATAGTTATTAAAACTGTTTAAAGGTTGTCAAACGTTGTTTCTCGTTGTATATCCTTTAATTCTAGAGTTAAATTGATAAATAACGTGTACGAATTTGTTTAACGCATTTGTTTTGGTTACTCGACGTCTCCGTTCTCGTGTAGCCTACATATTGCGTTTTTGTTTTAATTTGCTTACCGGGCTAAAGGTTAGCATATTTAAAATACGTAAGTCGTTTTGTTCATCAAATTTAAGTAGATAACTCATCAGTTGTTTGCATCAGAGCGACAATTTTTAAACTGTTTAAAGGCTGTCAAACGTTGTTTCTCGTTGTATATCCTTTAATTCTAGAGTTAAATTGATAAATAACGTGTACGAATTTGTTTAACGCATTTGTTTTGGTTACTCGACGTCTCCGTTCTCGTGTAGCCTACATATTTCGTTTTTTTTTTAATTTGCTTACCGGGCTAAAGGTTAGCATGTTTAAAATACGTAAGTCGTTTTGTTCAACAAATTTGAGTAGATAACTCAGCAGTTGTTTGCATCAGAGCGACAATTTTTGAGATAGTTATTAAAACTCTTTAAAGGTTGTCAAACGTTGTTTCTCGTTGTATATCCTTTAATTCTAGAGTTAAATTGATAAATAACGTGTACGAATTTGTTTAACGCATTTGTTTTTGGTTACTCGGCGTCTCCGTTCTCGTGTAGCCTACATATTGCGTTTTTTTTTTAATTTGCTTACCGGGCTAAAGGTTAGCATGTTTAAAATACGTAAGTCGTTTTGTTCAACAAATTTGAGTAGATAACTCAGCAGTTGTTTGCATCAGAGCGACAATTTTTGAGATAGTTATTAAAACTGTTTAAAGGTTGTCAAACGTTGTTTCTCGTTGTATATCCTTTAATTCTAGAGTTAAATTGATAAATAACGTGTACGAATTTGTTTAACGCATTTGTTTTGGTTACTCGACGTCTCCGTTCTCGTGTAGCCTACATATTGCGTTTTTTTTTTAATTTGCTTACCGGGCTAAAGGTTAGCGTGTTTAAAATACGTAAGTCGTTTTGTTCATCAAATTTAAGTAGATAACTCAGCAGTTGTTTGCATCAGAGCGACAATTTTTGAGATAGTTATTAAAACTGTTTAAAGGTTGTCAAACGTTGTTTCTCGTTGTATATCCTTTAATTCTAGAGTTAAATTGATAAATAACGTGTACGAATTTGTTTAACGCATTTGTTTTGGTTACTCGACTTCTCCGTACTCGTGTAGCCTACATATTGCGTTTTTTTTTAATTTGCTTACCGGGCTAAAGGTTAGCATGTTTAAAATACGTAAGTCGTTTTGTTCATCAAATTTAAGTAGATAACTCATCAGTTGTTTGCATCAGAGCGACAATTTTTGAGATAGTTATTAAAACTGTTTAAAGGTTGTCAAACGTTGTTTCTCGTTGTATATCCTTTAATTCTAGAGTTAAATTGATAAATAACGTGTACGAATTTGTTTAACGCATTTGTTTTGGTTACTCGACGTCTCCGTTCTCGTGTAGCCTACATATTGCGTTTTTTTTTTAATTTGCTTACCGGGCTAAAGGTTAGCATGTTTAAAATACGTAAGTCGTTTTGTTCAACAAATTTAAGTAGACAACTCATCAGTTGTTTGCATCAGAGCGACAATTTTTGAGATAGTTATTAAAACTGTTTAAAGGTTGTCAAACGTTGTTTCTCGTTGTATATCCTTTAATTCTAGAGTTAAATTGATAAATAACGTGTACGAATTTGTTTAACGCATTTGTTTTGGTTACTCGACGTCTCCGTTCTCGTGTAGCTTACATATTGCGTTTTTTTTTTAATTTGCTTACCGGGCTAAAGGTTAGCATGTTTAAAATACGTAAGTCGTTTTGTTCATCAAATTTAAGTAGATAACTCATCAGTTGTTTGCATCAGAGCGACAATTTTTGAGATAGTTATTAAAACTGTTTAAAGGTTGTCAAACGTTGTTTCTCGTTGTATATCCTTTAATTCTAGAGTTAAATTGATAAATAACGTGTACGAATTTGTTTAACGTATTTGTTTTGGTTACTCGACGTCTCCGTTCTCGTGTAGCCTACATATTGCGTTTTTTTTTTAATTTGCTTACCGGGCTAAAGGTTAGCATGTTTAAAATACGTAAGTCGTTTTGTTCAACAAATTTAAGTAGATAACTCATCAGTTGTTTGCATCAGAGCGACAATTTTTGAGATAGTTATTAAAACTGTTTAAAGGTTGTCAAACGTTGTTTCTCGTTGTATATCCTTTAATTCTAGAGTTAAATTGATAAATAACGTGTACGAATTTGTTTACGCATTTGTTTTGGTTACTCGACGTCTCCGTTCTCGTGTAGCTTACATATTGCGTTTTTTTTTTAATTTGCTTACCGGGCTAAAGGTTAGCATGCTTAAAATACGTAAGTCGTTTTGTTCATCAAATTTAAGTAGATAACTCATCAGTTGTTTGCATCAGAGCGACAATTTTTGAGATAGTTATTAAAACTGTTTAAAGATTGTCAAACGTTGTTTCTCGTTGTATATCCTTTAATTCTAGAGTTAAATTGATAAATAACGTGTACGAATTTGTTTAACGCATTTGTTTTGGTTACTCGACGTCTCCGTTCTCGTGTAGCCTACATATTGCGTTTTTTTTTTAATTTGCTTACCGGGCTAAAGGTTAGCATGTTTAAAATACGTAAGTCGTTTTGTTCAACAAATTTGAGTAGATAACTCAGCAGTTGTTTGCATCAGAGCGACAATTTTTGAGATAGTTATTAAAACTGTTTAAAGGTTGTCAAACGTTGTTTCTCGTTGTATATCCTTTAATTCTAGAGTTAAATTGATAAATAACGTGTACGAATTTGTTTAACGCATTTGTTTTGGTTACTCGACGTCTCCGTTCTCGTGTAGCCTACATATTGCGTTTTTTTTTTAATTTGCTTACCGGGCTAAAGGTTAGCATGTTTAAAATACGTAAGTCGTTTTGTTCATCAAATTTAAGTAGATAACTCAGCAGTTGTTTGCATCAGAGCGACAATTTTTGAGATAGTTATTAAAACTGTTTAAAGGTTGTCAAACGTTGTTTCTCGTTGTATATCCTTTAATTCTAGAGTTAAATTGATAAATAACGTGTACGAATTTGTTTAACGCATTTGTTTTGGTTACTCGACTTCTCCGTACTCGTGTAGCCTACATATTGCGTTTTTTTTAATTTGCTTACCGGGCTAAAGGTTAGCATGTTTAAAATACGTAAGTCGTTTTGTTCATCAAATTTAAGTAGATAACTCATCAGTTGTTTGCATCAGAGCGACAATTTTTGAGATAGTTATTAAAACTGTTTAAAGGTTGTCAAACGTTGTTTCTCGTTGTATATCCTTTAATTCTAGAGTTAAATTGATAAATAACGTGTACGAATTTGTTTAACGCATTTGTTTTGGTTACTCGACGTCTCCGTTCTCGTGTAGCCTACATATTGCGTTTTTTTTTTAATTTGCTTACCGGGCTAAAGGTTAGCATGTTTAAAATACGTAAGTCGGTTTGTTCAACAAATTTAAGTAGATAACTCATCAGTTGTTTGCATCAGAGCGACAATTTTTGAGATAGTTATTAAAACTGTTTAAAGGTTGTCAAACGTTGTTTCTCGTTGTATATCCTTTAATTCTAGAGTTAAATTGATAAATAACGTGTACGAATTTGTTTAACGCATTTGTTTTGGTTACTCGACGTCTCCGTTCTCGTGTAGCCGACATATTGCGTTTTTTTTTTTAATTTGCTTACCGGGCTAAAGGTTAGCATGTTTAAAATACGTAAGTCGTTTTGTTCATCAAATTTAAGTAGATAACTCATCAGTTGTTTGCATCAGAGCGACAATTTTTGATATAGTTATTAAAACTGTTTAAAGGCTGTCAAACGTTGTTTCTCGTTGTATATCCTTTAATTGTAGAGTTAAATTGATAAATAACGTGTACGAATTTGTTTAACGCATTTGTTTTGGTTACTCGACGTCTCCGTTCTCGTGTAGCCTACATATTGCGTTTTTTTTTTAATTTGCTTACCGGGCTAAAGGTTAGCATGTTTAAAATACGTAAGTCGTTTTGTTCAACAAATTTGAGTAGATAACTCAGCAGTTGTTTGCATCAGAGCGACAATTTTTGAGATAGTTATTAAAACTGTTTAAAGGTTGTCAAACGTTGTTTCTCGTTGTATATCCTTTAATTCTAGAGTTAAATTGATAAATAACGTGTACGAATTTGTTTAACGCATTTGTTTTGGTTACTCGACGTCTCCGTTCTCGTGTAGCCTACATATTGCGTTTTTTTTTTAATTTGCTTACCGGGCTAAAGGTTAGCATGTTTAAAATACGTAAGTCGTTTTGTTCAACAAATTTGAGTAGATAACTCAGCAGTTGTTTGCATCAGAGCGACAATTTTTGAGATAGTTATTAAAACTGTTTAAAGGTTGTCAAACGTTGTTTCTCGTTGTATATCCTTTAATTCTAGAGTTAAATTGATAAATAACGTGTACGAATTTGTTTAACGCATTTGTTTTGGTTACTCGACGTCTCCGTTCTCGTGTAGCCTACATATTGCGTTTTTTTTTTAATTTGCTTACCGGGCTAAAGGTTAGCATGTTTAAAATACGTAAGTCGTTTTGTTCAACAAATTTGAGTAGATAACTCAGCAGTTGTTTGCATCAGAGCGACAATTTTTGAGATAGTTATTAAAACTGTTTAAAGGTTGTCAAACGTTGTTTCTCGTTGTATATCCTTTAATTCTAGAGTTAAATTGATAAATAACGTGTACGAATTTGTTTAACGCATTTGTTTTGGTTACTCGACGTCTCCGTTCTCGTGTAGCCTACATATTGCGTTTTTTTTTAATTTGCTTACCGGGCTAAAGGTTAGCATGTTTAAAATACGTAAGTCGTTTTGTTCAACAAATTTAAGTAGACAACTCATCAGTTGTTTGCATCAGAGCGACAATTTTTGAGATAGTTATTAAAACTGTTTAAAGGCTGTCAAACGTTGTTTCTCGTTGTATATCCTTTAATTCTAGAGTTAAATTGATAAATAACGTGTACGAATTTGTTTAACGCATTTGTTTTGGTTACTCGATGTCTCCGTTCTCGTGTAGCTTACATATTGCGTTTTTTTTTTAATTTGCTTACCGGGCTAAAGGTTAGCATGTTTAAAATACGTAAGTCGTTTTGTTCATCAAATTTAAGTAGATAACTCATCAGTTGTTTGCATCAGAGCGACAATTTTTGAGATAGTTATTAAAACTGTTTAAAGGTTGTCAAACGTTGTTTCTCGTTGTATATCCTTTAATTCTAGAGTTAAATTGATAAATAACGTGTACGAATTTGTTTAACGTATTTGTTTTGGTTACTCGACGTCTCCGTTCTCGTGTAGCCTACATATTGCGTTTTTTTTTTAATTTGCTTACCGGGCTAAAGGTTAGCATGGTTAAAATACGTAAGTCGTTTTGTTCAACAAATTTAAGTAGATAACTCATCAGTTGTTTGCATCAGAGCGACAATTTTTGAGATAGTTATTAAAACTGTTTAAAGGTTGTCAAACGTTGTTTCTCGTTGTATATCCTTTAATTCTAGAGTTAAATTGATAAATAACGTGTACGAATTTGTTTACGCATTTGTTTTGGTTACTCGACGTCTCCGTTCTCGTGTAGCCTACAAATTGCGTTTTTTTTTTTAATTTGCTTACCGGGCTAAAGGTTAGCATGCTTAAAATACGTAAGTCGTTTTGTTCATCAAATTTAAGTAGATAACTCATCAGTTGTTTGCATCAGAGCGACAATTTTTGAGATAGTTATTAAAACTGTTTAAAGATAGTCAAACGTTGTTTCTCGTTGTATATCCTTTAATTCTAGAGTTAAATTGATAAATAACGTGTACGAATTTGTTTAACGCATTTGTTTTGGTTACTCGACGTCTCCGTTCTCGTGTAGCCTACATATTGCGTTTTTTTTTTTTACTTTGCTTACCGGGCTAAAGGTTAGCATGTTTAAAATACGTAAGTCGTTTTGTTCAACAAATCTGAGTAGATAACTCATCAGTTGTTTGCATCAGAGCGACAATTTTTGAGATAGTTATTAAAACGGTTTAAAGGTTGTCAAACGTTGTTTCTCGTTGTATATCCTTTAATTCTACAGTTAAATTGATAAATAACGTGTACGAATTTGTTTAACGCATTTGTTTTGGTTACTCGACGTCTCCGTTCTCGTGTAGCCTACATATTGCGTTTTTTTTTTAATTTGCTTACCGGGCTAAAGGTTAGCATGTTTAAAATACGTAAGTCGTTTTGTTCATCAAATTTAAGTAGATAACTCATCAGTTGTTTGCATCAGAGCGAAAATTTTTGAGATAGTTATTAAAACTGTTTAAAGGCTGTCAAACGTTGTTTCTCGTTGTATATCCTTTAATTCTAGAGTTAAATTGATAAATAACGTGTACGAATTTGTTTAACGCATTTGTTTTGGTTACTCGACGTCTCCGTTCTCGTGTAGCCTACATATTGCGTTTTTTTTTTAATTTGCTTACCGGGCTAAAGGTTAGCATGTTTAAAATACGTAAGTCGTTTTGTTCAACAAATTTGAGTAGATAACTCAGCAGTTGTTTGCATCAGAGCGACAATTTTTGAGATAGTTATTAAAACTGTTTAAAGGTTGTCAAACGTTGTTTCTCGTTGTATATCCTTTAATTCTAGAGTTAAATTGATAAATAACGTGTACGAATTTGTTTAACGCATTTGTTTTGGTTACTCGACGTCTCCGTTCTCGTGTAGCCTACATATTGCGTTTTTTTTTTTTAATTTGCTTACCGGGCTAAAGGTTAGCATGTTTAAAATACGTAAGTCGTTTTGTTCAACAAATTTGAGTAGATAACTCAGCAGTTGTTTGCATCAGAGCGACAATTTTTGAGATAGTTATTAAAACTGTTTAAAGGTTATCAAATGTTGTTTCTCGTTGTATATCCTTTAATTCTAGAGTTAAATTGATAAATAACGTGTACGAATTTGTTTAACGCATTTGTTGTGGTTACTCGACGTCTCCGTTCTCGTGTAGCCTACATATTGCGTTTTTTTTTTTAATTTGCTTACCGGGCTAAAGATTAGCATGTTTAAAATACGTAAGTCGTTTTGTTCATCAAATTTAAGTAGATAACTCATCAGTTGTTTGCATCAGAGCGACAATTTTTGAGATAGTTATTAAAACTGTTTAAAGGTTGTCAAACGTTGTTTCTCGTTGTATATCCTTTAATTCTAGAGTTAAATTGATAAATAACGTGTACGAATTTGTTTAACGCATTTGTTTTGGTTACTCGACGTCTCCGTTCTCGTGTAGCCTACATATTGCGTTTTTTTTTTAATTTGCTTACCGGGCTAAAGGTTAGCATGTTTAAAATACGTAAGTCGGTTTGTTCAACAAATTTAAGTAGATAACTCATCAGTTGTTTGCATCAGAGCGACAATTTTTGAGATAGTTATTAAAACTGTTTAAAGGTTGTCAAACGTTGTTTCTCGTTGTATATCCTTTAATTCTAGAGTTAAATTGATAAATAACGTGTACGAATTTGTTTAACGCATTTGTTTTGGTTACTCGACGTCTCAGTTCTCGTGTAGCCTACATATTGCGTTTTTTTTTTTAATTTGCTTACCGGGCTAAAGGTTAGCATGTTTAAAATACGTAAGTCGTTTTGTTCATCAAATTTAAGTAGATAACTCATCAGTTGTTTGCATCAGAGCGACAATTTTTGAGATAGTTATTAAAACTGTTTAAAGGCTGTCAAACGTTGTTTCTCGTTGTATATCCTTTAATTCTAGAGTTAAATTGATAAATAACGTGTACGAATTTGTTTAACGCATTTGTTTTGCTTACTCGACGTCTCCGTTCTCGTGTAGCCTACATATTGCGTTTTTTTTTAATTTGCTTACCGGGCTAAAGGTTAGCATGTTTAAAATACGTAAGTCGTTTTGTTCAACAAATTTGAGTAGATAACTCAGCAGTTGTTTGCATCAGAGCGACAATTTTTGAGATAGTTATTAAAACTGTTTAAAGGTTGTCAAACGTTGTTTCTCGTTGTATATCCTTTAATTCTAGAGTTAAATTGATAAATAACGTGTACGAATTTGTTTAACGCATTTGTTTTGGTTACTCGACGTCTCAGTTCTCGTGTAGCCTACATATTGCGTTTTTTTTTTAATTTGCTTACCGGGCTAAAGGTTAGCATGTTTAAAATACGTAAGTCGTTTTGTTCAACAAATTTGAGTAGATAACTCAGCAGTTGTTTGCATCAGAGCGACAATTTTTGAGATAGTTATTAAAACTGTTTAAAGGTTGTCAAACGTTGTTTCTCGTTGTATATCCTTTAATTCTAGAGTTAAATTGATAAATAACGTGTAGAAATTTGTTTAACGCATTTGTTTTGGTTACTCGACGTCTCCGTTCTCGTGTAGCCTACATATTGCGTTTTTTTTTAATTTGCTTACGGGGCTAAAGGTTAGCATGTTTAAAATACGTAAGTCGTTTTGTTCAACAAATTTGAGTAAATAACTCAGCAGTTGTTTGCATCAGAGCGACAATTTTTGAGATAGTTATTAAAACTGTTTAAAGGTTGTCAAACGTTGTTTCTCGTTGTATATCCTTTAATTCTAGAGTTAAATTGATAAATAACGTGTACGAATTTGTTTAGCGCATTTGTTTTGGTTACTCGACGTCTCCGTTCTCGTGTAGCCTACATATTGCGTTTTTTTTTTAATTTGCTTACCGGGCTAAAGGTTAGCATGTTTAAAATACGTAAGTCGTTTTGTTCAACAAATTTAAGTAGACAACTCATCAGTTGTTTGCATCAGAGCGACAATTTTTGAGATAGTTATTAAAACTGTTTAAAGGCTGTCAAACGTTGTTTCTCGTTGTATATCCTTTAATTCTAGAGTTAAATTGATAAATAACGTGTACGAATTTGTTTAACGCATTTGTTTTGGTTACTCGACGTCTCCGTTCTCGTGTAGCCTACATATTGCGTTTTTTTTTTAATTTGCTTACCGGGCTAAAGGTTAGCATGTTTAAAATACGTAAGTCGTTTTGTTCAACAAATTTGAGTAGATAACTCAGCAGTTGTTTGCATCAGAGCGACAATTTTTGAGATAGTTATTAAAACTGTTTAAAGGTTGTCAAACGTTGTTTCTCGTTGTATATCCTTTAATTCTAGAGTTAAATTGATAAATAACGTGTACGAATTTGTTTAACGCATTTGTTTTGGTTACTCGACGTCTCCGTTCTCGCGTAGCCTACATATTGCGTTTTTTTTTTTTAATTTGCTTACCGGGCTAAAGGTTAGCATGTTTAAAATACGTAAGTCGTTTTGTTCAACAAATTTGAGTAGATAACTCAGCAGTTGTTTGCATCAGAGCGACAATTTTTGAGATAGTTATTAAAACTGTTTAAAGGTTATCAAATGTTGTTTCTCGTTGTATATCCTTTAATTCTAGAGTTAAATTGATAAATAACGTGTACGAATTTGTTTAACGCATTTGTTGTGGTTACTCGACGTCTCCGTTCTCGTGTAGCCTACATATTGCGTTTTTTTTTTTAATTTGCTTACCGGGCTAAAGATTAGCATGTTTAAAATACGTAAGTCGTTTTGTTCATCAAATTTAAGTAGATAACTCATCAGTTGTTTGCATCAGAGCGACAATTTTTGAGATAGTTATTAAAACTGTTTAAAGGTTGTCAAACGTTGTTTCTCGTTGTATATCCTTTAATTCTAGAGTTAAATTGATAAATAACGTGTACGAATTTGTTTAACGCATTTGTTTTGGTTACTCGACGTCTCCGTTCTCGTGTAGCCTACATATTGCGTTTTTTTTTTAATTTGCTTACCGGGCTAAAGGTTAGCATGTTTAAAATACGTAAGTCGGTTTGTTCAACAAATTTAAGTAGATAACTCATCAGTTGTTTGCATCAGAGCGACAATTTTTGAGATAGTTATTAAAACTGTTTAAAGGTTGTCAAACGTTGTTTCTCGTTGTATATCCTTTAATTCTAGAGTTAAATTGATAAATAACGTGTACGAATTTGTTTAACGCATTTGTTTTGGTTACTCGACGTCTCAGTTCTCGTGTAGCCTACATATTGCGTTTTTTTTTTAATTTGCTTACCGGGCTAAAGGTTAGCATGTTTAAAATACGTAAGTCGTTTTGTTCATCAAATTTAAGTAGATAACTCATCAGTTGTTTGCATCAGAGCAACAATTTTTGAGATAGTTATTAAAACTGTTTAAAGGCTGTCAAACGTTGTTTCTCGTTGTATATCCTTTAATTCTAGAGTTAAATTGATAAATAACGTGTACGAATTTGTTTAACGCATTTGTTTTGGTTACTCGACGTCTCCGTTCTCGTGTAGCCTACATATTGCGTTTTTTTTTAATTTGCTTACCGGGCTAAAGGTTAGCATGTTTAAAATACGTAAGTCGTTTTGTTCAACAAATTTGAGTAGATAATTCAGCAGTTGTTTGCATCAGAGCGACAATTTTTGAGATAGTTATTAAAACTGTTTAAAGGTTGTCAAACGTTGTTTCTCGTTGTATATCCTTTAATTCTAGAGTTAAATTGAAAAATAACGTGTACGAATTTGTTTAACGCATTTGTTTTGGTTACTCGACGTCTCAGTTCTCGTGTAGCCTACATATTGCGTTTTTTTTTTAATTTGCTTACCGGGCTAAAGGTTAGCATGTTTAAAATACGTAAGTCGTTTTGTTCAACAAATTTGAGTAGATAACTCAGCAGTTGTTTGCATCAGAGCGACAATTTTTGAGATAGTTATTAAAACTGTTTAAAGGTTGTCAAACGTTGTTTCTCGTTGTATATCCTTTAATTCTAGAGTTAAATTGATAAATAACGTGTACGAATTTGTTTAACGCATTTGTTTTGGTTACTCGACGTCTCCGTTCTCGTGTAGCCTACATATTGCGTTTTTTTTTAATTTGCTTACGGGGCTAAAGGTTAGCATGTTTAAAATACGTAAGTCGTTTTGTTCAACAAATTTGAGTAAATAACTCAGCAGTTGTTTGCATCAGAGCGACAATTTTTGAGATAGTTATTAAAACTGTTTAAAGGTTGTCAAACGTTGTTTCTCGTTGTATATCCTTTAATTCTAGAGTTAAATTGATAAATAACGTGTACGAATTTGTTTAGCGCATTTGTTTTGGTTACTCGACGTCTCCGTTCTCGTGTAGCCTACATATTGCGTTTTTTTTTAATTTGCTTACCGGGCTAAAGGTTAGCATGTTTAAAATACGTAAGTCGTTTTGTTCAACAAATTTAAGTAGACAACTCATCAGTTGTTTGCATCAGAGCGACAATTTTTGAGATATTTATTAAAACTGTTTAAAGGTTGTCAAACGTTGTTTCTCGTTGTATATCCTTTAATTCTAGAGTTAAATTGATAAATAACGTGTACGAATTTGTTTAACGCATTTGTTTTGGTTACTCGACGTCTCCGTTCTCGTGTAGCCTACATATTGCGTTTTTTTTTTAATTTGCTTACCGGGCTAAAGGTTAGCATGTTTAAAATACGTAAGTCGTTTTGTTCATCAAATTTAAGTAGATAACTCATCAGTTGTTTGCATCAGAGCGACAATTTTTGAGATAGTTATTAAAACTGTTTAAAGGTTGTCAAACATTGTTTCTCGTTGTATATCCTTTAATTCTAGAGTTAAATTGATAAATAACGTGTACGAATTTGTTTAACGCATTTGTTTTGGTTACTCGACGTCTCCGTTCTCGTGTAGCCTACATATTGCGTTTTTTTTTAATTTGCTTACCGGGCTAAAGGTTAGCATGTTTAAAATACGTAAGTCGTTTTGTTCAACAAATTTAAGTAGATAACTCATCAGTTGTTTGCATCAGAGCGACAATTTTTGAGATAGTTATTAAAACTGTTTAAAGGTTGTCAAACGTTGTTTCTCGTTGTATAACCTTTAATTCTAGAGTTAAATTGATAAATAACGTGCACGAATTTGTTTAACGCATTTGTTTTGGTTACCCGACGTCTACGTTCTCGTGTAGCCTACATATTGCGTTTTTTTTTAATTTGCTTACCGGGCTAAAGGTTAGCATGCTTAACATACGTAAGTCGTTTTGTTCATCAAATTTAAGTAGATAACTCATCAGTTGTTTGCATCAGAGCGACAATTTTTGAGATAGTTATTAAAACTGTTTAAAGATTGTCAAACGTTGTTTCTCGTTGTATATCCTTTAATTCTAGAGTTAAATTGATAAATAACGTGTACGAATTTGTTTAACGCATTTGTTTTGGTTACTCGACGTCTCCGTTCTCGTGTAGCCTACATATTGAGTTTTTTTTTAATTTGCTTACCGGGCTAAAGGTTAGCATGTTTAAAATACGTAAGTCGTTTTGTTCAACAAATCTGAGTAGATAACTCATCAGTTGTTTGCATCAGAGCGACAATTTTTGAGATAGTTATTAAAACTGTTTAAAGGTTGTCAAACGTTGTTTCTCGTTGTATATCCTTTAATTCTAGAGTTAAATTGATAAATAACGTGTACGAATTTGTTTAACGCATTTGTTTTGGTTACTCGACGTCTCCGTTCTCGTGTAGCCTACATATTGCGTTTTTTTTTTAATTTGCTTACCGGGCTAAAGGTTAGCATGTTTAAAATACGTAAGTCGTTTTGTTCATCAAATTTAAGTAGATAACTCATCAGTTGTTTGCATCAGAGCGACAATTTTTGAGATAGTTATTAAAACTGTTTAAAGGCTGTCAAACGTTGTTTCTCGTTGTATATCCTTTAATTCTAGAGTTAAATTGATAAATAACGTGTACGAATTTGTTTAACGCATTTGTTTTGGTTACTCGACGTCTCCGTTCTCGTGTAGCCTACATATTGCGTTTTTTTTTTTAATTTGCTTACCGGGCTAAAGGTTAGCATGTTTAAAATACGTAAGTCGTTTTGTTCAACAAATTTGAGTAGATAACTCAGCAGTTGTTTGCATCAGAGCGACAATTTTTGAGATAGTTATTAAAACTGTTTAAAGGTTGTCAAACGTTGTTTCTCGTTGTATATCCTTTAATTCTAGAGTTAAATTGATAAATAACGTGTACGAATTTGTTTAACGCATTTGTTTTGGTTACTCGACGTCTCCGTTCTCGTGTAGCCTACATATTGCGTTTTTTTTTTAATTTGCTTACCGGGCTAAAGGTTAGCATGTTTAAAATACGTAAGTCGTTTTGTTCAACAAATTTGAGTAGATAACTCAGCAGTTGTTTGCATCAGAGCGACAATTTTTGAGATAGTTATTAAAACTGTTTAAAGGTTGTCAAACGTTGTTTCTCGTTGTATATCCTTTAATTCTAGAGTTAAATTGATAAATAACGTGTACGAATTTGTTTAACGCATTTGTTTTGGTTACTCGAAGTCTCCGTTCTCGTGTAGCCTACATATTGCGTTTTTTTTTTTAATTTGCTTACCGGGCTAAAGGTTAGCATGTTTAAAATACGTAAGTCGTTTTGTTCATCAAATTTAAGTAGATAACTCAGCAGTTGTTTGCATCAGAGCGACAATTTTTGAGATAGTTATTAAAACTGTTTAAAGGTTGTCAAACGTTGTTTCTCGTTGTATATCCTTTAATTCTAGAGTTAAATTGATAAATAACGTGTACGAATTTGTTTAACGCATTTGTTTTGGTTACTCGACGTCTCCGTTCTCGTGTAGCCTACATATTGCGTTTTTTTTTTTAATTTGCTTACCGGGCTAAAGGTTAGCATGTTTAAAATACGTAAGTCGTTTTGTTCATCAAATTTAAGTAGATAACTCATCAGTTGTTTGCATCAGAGCGACAATTTTTGAGATAGTTATTAAAACTGTTTAAAGGTTGTCAAACGTTGTTTCTCGTTGTATATCCTTTAATTCTAGAGTTAAATTGATAAATAAAGTGTACGAATTTGTTTAACGCATTTGTTTTGGTTACTCGACGTCTCCGTTCTCGTGTAGCCTACATATTGCGTTTTTTTTTTTAATTTGCTTACCGGGCTAAAGGTTAGCATGTTTAAAATACGTAAGTCGTTTTGTTCATCAAATTTAAGTAGATAACTCATCAGTTGTTTGCATCAGAGCGACAATTTTTGAGATAGTTATTAAAACTGTTTAAAGGTTGTCAAACGTTGTTTCTCGTTGTATATCCTTTAATTCTAGAGTTAAATTGATAAATAACGTGTACGAATTTGTTTAACGCATTTGTTTTGGTTACTCGACGTCTCCGTTCTCGTGTAGCCTACATATTGCGTTTTTTTTTTTAATTTGCTTACCGGGCTAAAGGTTAGCATGTTTAAAATACGTAAGTCGTTTTGTTCAACATATTTAAGTAGATAACTCATCAGTTGTTTGCATCAGAGCGACAATTTTTGAGATAGTTATTAAAACTGTTTACAGGTTGTCAAACGTTGTTTCTCGTTGTATATCCTTTAATTCTAGAGTTAAATTGATAAATAACGTGTACGAATTTGTTTAACGCATTTGTTTTGGTTACTCGACGTCTCCGTTCTCGTGTAGCCTACATATTGCGTTTTTTTTTTTAATTTGCTTACCGGGCTAAAGGTTAGCATGTTTAAAATACGTAAGTCGTTTTGTTCATCAAATTTAAGTAGATAACTCATCAGTTGTTTGCATCAGAGCGACAATTTTTGAGATAGTTATTAAAACTGTTTAAAGGCTGTCAAACGTTGTTTCTCGTTGTATATCCTTTAATTCTAGAGTTAAATTGATAAATAACGTGTACGAATTTGTTTAACGCATTTGTTTTGGTTACTCGACGTCTCCGTTCTGTTGTAGCCTACATATTGCGTTTTTTTTTTTTATTTGCTTACCGGGCTAAAGGTTAGCATGTTTAAAATACGTAAGTCGTTTTGTTCAACAAATTTGAGTAGATAACTCAGCAGTTGTTTGCATCAGAGCGACAATTTTTGAGATAGTTATTAAAACTGTTTAAAGGTTGTCAAACGTTGTTTCTCGTTGTATATCCTTTAATTCTAGAGTTAAATTGATAAATAACGTGTACGAATTTGTTTAACGCATTTGTTTTGGTTACTCGACGTCTCCGTTCTCGTGTAGCCTACATATTGCGTTTTTTTTTTTTAATTTGCTTACCGGGCTAAAGGTTAGCATGTTTAAAATACGTAAGTCGTTTTGTTCAACAAATTTGAGTAGATAACTCAGCAGTTGTTTGCATCAGAGCGACAATTTTTGAGATAGTTATTAAAACTGTTTAAAGGTTGTCAAACGTTGTTTCTCGTTGTATATCCTTTAATTCTAGAGTTAAATTGATAAATAACGTGTACGAATTTGTTTAACGCATTTGTTTTGGTTACTCGACGTCTCCGTTCTCGTGTAGCCTACATATTGCGTTTTTTTTTTTAATTTGCTTACCGGGCTAAAGGTTAGCATGTTTAAAATACGTAAGTCGTTTTGTTCAACAAATTTGAGTAGATAACTCAGCAGTTGTTTGCATCAGAGCGGCAATTTTTGAGATAGTTATTAAAACTGTTTAAAGGTTGTCAAACGTTGTTTCTCGTTGTATATCCTTTAATTCTAGAGTTAAATTGATAAATAACGTGTACGAATTTGTTTAACGCATTTGTTTTGGTTACTCGACGTCTCCGTTCTCATGTAGCCTACATATTGCGTTTTTTTTTTAATTTGCTTACCGGGCTAAAGGTTAGCATGTTTAAAATACGTAAGTCGTTTTGTTCAACAAATTTGAGTAGATAACTCAGCAGTTGTTTGCATCAGAGCGACAATTTTTGAGATAGTTATTAAAACTGTTTAAAGGTTGTCAAACGTTGTTTCTCGTTGTATATCCTTTAATTCTAGAGTTAAATTGATAAATAACGTGTACGAATTTGTTTAACGCATTTGTTTTGGTTACTCGACGTCTCCGTTCTCGTGTAGCCTACATATTGCGTTTTTTTTTTAATTTGCTTACCGGGCTAAAGGTTAGCATGTTTAAAATACGAAAGTCGTTTTGTTCATCAAATTTAAGTAGATAACTCATCAGTTGTTTGCATCAGAGCGATAATTTTTGAGATAGTTATTAAAACTGTTTAAAGGTTGTCAAACGTTGTTTCTCGTTGTATATCCTTTAATTCTACAGTTAAATTGATAAATAACTTGTACGAATTTGTTTAACGCATTTGTTTTGGTTACTCGACGTCTCCGTTCTCGTGTAGCCTACATATTGCGTTTTTTTTTTTAATTTGCTTACCGGGCTAAAGGTTAGCATGTTTAAAATACGTAAGTCGTTTTGTTCATCAAATTTAAGTAGATAACTCATCAGCTGTTTGCATCAGAGCGATAATTTTTGAGATAGTTATTAAAACTGTTTAAAGGTTGTCAAACGTTGTTTCTCGTTGTATATCCTTTAATTCTAGAGTTAAATTGATAAATAACGTGTACGAATTTGTTTAACGCATTTGTTTTGGTTACTCGACGTCTCCGTTCTCGTGTAGCCTACATATTGCGTTTTTTTTTTAATTTGCTTACCGGGCTAAAGGTTAGCATGTTTAAAATACGTAAGTCGTTTTGTTCATCAAATTTAAGTAGATAACTCATCAGTTGTTTGCATCAGAGCGACAATTTTTGAGATAGTTATTAAAACTGTTTAAAGGCTGTCAAACGTTGTTTCTCGTTGTATATCCTTTAATTCTAGAGTTAAATTGATAAATAACTTGTACGAATTTGTTTAACGCATTTGTTTTGGTTACTCGACGTCTCCGTTCTCGTGTAGCCTACATATTGCGTTTTTTTTTTAATTTGCTTACCGGGCTAAAGGTTAGCATGTTTAAAATACGTAAGTCGGTTTGTTCAACAAATTTAAGTAGATAACTCATCAGTTGTTTGCATCAGAGCGACAATTTTTGAGATAGTTATTAAAACTGTTTAAAGGTTGTCAAACGTTGTTTCTCGTTGTATATCCTTTAATTCTAGAGTTAAATTGATAAATAACGTGTACGAATTTGTTTAACGCATTTGTTTTGGTTACTCGACGTCTCAGTTCTCGTGTAGCCTACATATTGCGTTTTTTTTTTTAATTTGCTTACCGGGCTAAAGGTTAGCAACTGTACGAATTTGTTTAACGCATTTGTTTTGGTTACTCGACGTCTCCGTTCTCGTGTAGCCTACATATTGCGTTTTTTTTTTAATTTGCTTACCGGGCTAAAGGTTAGCATGTTTAAAATACGTAAGTCGTTTTGTTCAACAAATTTGAGTAGATAACTCAGCAGTTGTTTGCATCAGAGCGACAATTTTTGAGATAGTTATTAAAACTGTTTAAAGGTTGTCAAACGTTGTTTCTCGTTGTATATCCTTTAATTCTAGAGTTAAATTGATAAATAACGTGTACGAATTTGTTTAACGCATTTGTTTTGGTTACTCGACGTCTCCGTTCTCGTGTAGCCTACATATTGCGTTTTTTTTTTTAATTTGCTTACCGGGCTAAACGTTAGCATGTTTAAAATACGTAAGTCGTTTTGTTCAACAAATTTGAGTAGATAACTCAGCAGTTGTTTGCATCAGAGCGACAATTTTTGAGATAGTTATTAAAACTGTTTAAAGGTTGTCAAACGTTGTTTCTCGTTGTATATCCTTTAATTCTAGAGTTAAATTGATAAATAACGTGTACGAATTTGTTTAACGCATTTGTTTTGGTTACTCGACGTCTCCGTTCTCGTGTAGCCTACATATTGCGTTTTTTTTTTTAATTTGCTTACCGGGCTAAAGGTTAGCATGTTTAAAATACGTAAGTCGTTTTGTTCATCAAATTTAAGTAGATAACTCAGCAGTTGTTTGCATCAGAGCGACAATTTTTGAGATAGTTATTAAAACTGTTTAAAGGTTGTCAAACGTTGTTTCTCGTTGTATATCCTTTAATTCTAGAGTTAAATTGATAAATAACGTGTACGAATTTGTTTAACGCATTTGTTTTGGTTACTCGACGTCTCCGTTCTCGTGTAGCCTACATATTGCGTTTTTTTTTTAATTTGCTTACCGGGCTAAAGGTTAGCATGTTTAAAATACGTAAGTCGTTTTGTTCATCAAATTTAAGTAGATAACTCATCAGTTGTTTGCATCAGAGCGACAATTTTTGAGATAGTTATTAAAACTGTTTAAAGGTTGTCAAACGTTGTTTCTCGTTGTATATCCTTTAATTCTAGAGTTAAATTGATAAATAACGTGTACGAATTTGTTTAACGCATTTTTTTTGGTTACTCGACGTCTCCGTTCTCGTGTAGCCTACATATTGCGTTTTTTTTTTAATTTGCTTACCGGGCTAAAGGTTAGCATGTTTAAAATACGTAAGTCGTTTTGTTCAACATATTTAAGTAGATAACTCATCAGTTGTTTGCATCAGAGCGACAATTTTTGAGATAGTTATTAAAACTGTTTACAGGTTGTCAAACGTTGTTTCTCGTTGTATATCCTTTAATTCTAGAGTTAAATTGATAAATAACGTGTACGAATTTGTTTAACGCATTTGTTTTGGTTACTCGACGTCTCCGTTCTCGTGTAGCCTACATATTGCGTTTTTTTTTTAATTTGCTTACCGGGCTAAAGGTTAGCATGTTTAAAATACGTAAGTCGTTTTGTTCATCAAATTTAAGTAGATAACTCATCAGTTGTTTGCATCAGAGCGACAATTTTTGAGATAGTTATTAAAACTGTTTAAAGGCTGTCAAACGTTGTTTCTCGTTGTATATCCTTTAATTCTAGAGTTAAATTGATAAATAACGTGTACGAATTTGTTTAACGCATTTGTTTTGGTTACTCGACGTCTCCGTTCTCGTGTAGCCTACATATTGCGTTTTTTTTTTTTTATTTGCTTACCGGGCTAAAGGTTAGCATGTTTAAAATACGTAAGTCGTTTTGTTCAACAAATTTGAGTAGATAACTCAGCAGTTGTTTGCATCAGAGCGACAATTTTTGAGATAGTTATTAAAACTGTTTAAAGGTTGTCAAACGTTGTTTCTCGTTGTATATCCTTTAATTCTAGAGTTAAATTGATAAATAACGTGTACGAATTTGTTTAACGCATTTGTTTTGGTTACTCGACGTCTCCGTTCTCGTGTAGCCTACATATTGCGTTTTTTTTTTTAATTTGCTTACCGGGCTAAAGGTTAGCATGTTTAAAATACGTAAGTCGTTTTGTTCAACAAATTTGAGTAGATAACTCAGCAGTTGTTTGCATCAGAGCGACAATTTTTGAGATAGTTATTAAAACTGTTTAAAGGTTGTCAAACGTTGTTTCTCGTTGTATATCCTTTAATTCTAGAGTTAAATTGATAAATAACGTGTACGAATTTGTTTAACGCATTTGTTTTGGTTACTCGACGTCTCCGTTCTCGTGTAGCCTACATATTGCGTTTTTTTTTTTTAATTTGCTTACCGGGCTAAAGGTTAGCATGTTTAAAATACGTAAGTCGTTTTGTTCAACAAATTTGAGTAGATAACTCAGCAGTTGTTTGCATCAGAGCGGCAATTTTTGAGATAGTTATTAAAACTGTTTAAAGGTTGTCAAACGTTGTTTCTCGTTGTATATCCTTTAATTCTAGAGTTAAATTGATAAATAACGTGTACGAATTTGTTTAACGCATTTGTTTTGGTTACTCGACGTCTCCGTTCTCGTGTAGCCTACATATTGCGTTTTTTTTTTAATTTGCTTACCGGGCTAAAGGTTAGCATGTTTAAAATACGTAAGTCGTTTTGTTCAACAAATTTGAGTAGATAACTCAGCAGTTGTTTGCATCAGAGCGACAATTTTTGAGATAGTTATTAAAACTGTTTAAAGGTTGTCAAACGTTGTTTCTCGTTGTATATCCTTTAATTCTAGAGTTAAATTGATAAATAACGTGTACGAATTTGTTTAACGCATTTGTTTTGGTTACTCGACGTCTCCGTTCTCGTGTAGCATACATATTGCGTTTTTTTTTTAATTTGCTTACCGGGCTAAAGGTTAGCATGTTTAAAATACGTAAGTCGTTTTGTTCATCAAATTTAAGTAGATAACTCATCAGCTGTTTGCATCAGAGCGATAATTTTTGAGATAGTTATTAAAACTGTTTAAAGGTTGTCAAACGTTGTTTCTCGTTGTATATCCTTTAATTCTAGAGTTAAATTGATAAATAACGTGTACGAATTTGTTTAACGCATTTGTTTTGGTTACTCGACGTCTCCGTTCTCGTGTAGCCTACATATTGCGTTTTTTTTTTTAATTTGCTTACCGGGCTAAAGGGTAGCATGTTTAAAATACGTAAGTCGTTTTGTTCAACAAATTTAAGTAGATAACTCATCAGTTGTTTGCATCAGAGCGCAAATTTTTGAGATAGTTATTAAAACTGTTTAAAGGCTGTCAAACGTTGTTTCTCGTTGTATATCCTTTAATTCTAGAGTTAAATTGATAAATAACGTGTACGAATTTGTTTAACGCATTTGTTTTGGTTACTCGACGTCTCCGTTCTCGTGTAGCCTACATATTGCGTTTTTTTTTTAATTTGCTTACCGGGCTAAAGGTTAGCATGTTTAAAATACGTAAGTCGTTTTGTTCAACAAATTTGAGTAGATAACTCAGCAGTTGTTTGCATCAGAGCGACAATTTTTGAGATAGTTATTAAAACTGTTTAAAGGTTGTCAAACGTTGTTTCTCGTTGTATATCCTTTAATTCTAGAGTTAAATTGATAAATAACGTGTACGAATTTGTTTAACGCATTTGTTTTGGTTACTCGACGTCTCCGTTCTCGTGTAGCCTACATATTGCGTTTTTTTTTTTAATTTGCTTACCGGGCTAAAGGTTAGCATGTTTAAAAACGTAAGTCGTTTTGTTCATCAAATTTAAGTAGATAACTCATCAGTTGTTTGCATCAGAGCGACAATTTTTGAGATAGTTATTAAAACTGTTTAAAGGCTGTCAAACGTTGTTTCTCGTTGTATATCCTTTAATTCTAGAGTTAAATTGATAAATAACGTGTACGAATTTGTTTAACGCATTTGTTTTGGTTACTCGACGTCTCCGTTCTCGTGTAGCCTACATATTGCGTTTTTTTTTTTAATTTGCTTACCGGGCTAAAGGTTAGCATGTTTAAAATACGTAAGTCGTTTTGTTCAACAAATTTGAGTAGATAACTCAGCAGTTGTTTGCATCAGAGCGACAATTTTTGAGATAGTTATTAAAACTGTTTAAAGGTTGTCAAACGTTGTTTCTCGTTGTATATCCTTTAATTCTAGAGTTAAATTGATAAATAACGTGTACGAATTTGTTTAACGCATTTGTTTTGGTTACTCGACGTCTCCGTTCTCGTGTAGCCTACATATTGCGTTTTTTTTTTTAATTTGCTTACCGGGCTAAAGGTTAGCATGTTTAAAATACGTAAGTCGTTTTGTTCAACAAATTTGAGTAGATAACTCAGCAGTTGTTTGCATCAGAGCGACAATTTTTGAGATAGTTATTAAAACTGTTTAAAGGTTGTCAAACGTTGTTTCTCATTGTATATCCTTTAATTCTAGAGTTAAATTGATAAATAACGTGTACGAATTTGTTTAACGCATTTGTTTTGGTTACTCGACGTCTCCGTTCTCGTGTAGCCTACATATTGCGTTTTTTTTTTTAATTTGCTTACCGGGCTAAAGGTTAGCATGTTTAAAATACGTAAGTCGTTTTGTTCATCAAATTTAAGTAGATAACTCAGCAGTTGTTTGCATCAGAGCGACAATTTTTGAGATAGTTATTAAAACTGTTTAAAGGTTGTCAAACGTTGTTTCTCGTTGTATATCCTTTAATTCTAGAGTTAAATTGATAAATAACGTGTACGAATTTGTTTAACGCATTTGTTTTGGTTACTCGACGTCTCCGTTCTCGTGTAGCCTACATATTGCGTTTTTTTTTAATTTGCTTACCGGGCTAAAGGTTAGCATGTTTAAAATACGTAAGTCGTTTTGTTCATCAAATTTAAGTAGATAACTCATCAGTTGTTTGCATCAGAGCGACAATTTTTGAGATAGTTATTAAAACTGTTTAAAGGTTGTCAAACGTTGTTTCTCGTTGTATATCCTTTAATTCTAGAGTTAAATTGATAAATAACGTGTACGAATTTGTTTAACGCATTTCGACGTCTCCGTTCTCGTGTAGCCTACATATTGCGTTTTTTTTTTAATTTGCTTACCGGGCTAAAGGTTAGCATGTTTAAAATACGTAAGTCGTTTTGTTCATCAAATTTAAGTAGATAACTCATCAGTTGTTTGCATCAGAGCGACAATTTTTGAGATAGTTATTAAAACTGTTTAAAGGCTGTCAAACGTTGTTTCTCGTTGTATATCCTTTAATTCTAGAGTTAAATTGATAAATAACGTGTACGAATTTGTTTAACGCATTTGTTTTGGTTACTCGACGTCTCCGTTCTCGTGTAGCCTACATATTGCGTTTTTTTTTTTATTTGCTTACCGGGCTAAAGGTTAGCATGTTTAAAATACGTAAGTCGTTTTGTTCATCAAATTTAAGTAGATAACTCATAAGTTGTTTGCATCAGAGCGATAATTTTTGAGATAGTTATTAAAATTGTTTAAAGGTTGTCAAACGTTGTTTCTCGTTGTATATCCTTTAATTCTACAGTTAAATTGATAAATAACTTGTACGAATTTGTTTAACGCATTTGTTTTGGTTACTCGACGTCTCCGTTCTCGTGTAGCCTACATATTGCGTTTTTTTTTTTTTAATTTGCTTACCGGGCTAAAGGTTAGCATGTTTAAAATACGTAAGTCGTTTTGTTCATCAAATTTAAGTAGATAACTCATCAGTTGTTTGCATCAGAGCGATAATTTTTGAGATAGTTATTAAAACTGTTTAAAGGTTTTCAAACGTTGTTTCTCGTTGTATATCCTTTAATTCTAGAGTTAAATTGATAAATAACGTGTACGAATTTGTTTAACGCATTTGTTTTGGTTACTCGACGTCTCCGTTCTCGTGTAGCCTACATATTGCGTTTTTTTTTTAATTTGCTTACCGGGCTAAAGGTTAGCATGTTTAAAATACGTAAGTCGTTTTGTTCAACAAATTTAAGTAGATAACTCATCAGTTGTTTGCATCAGAGCGATAATTTTTGAGATAGTTATTAAAACTGTTTAAAGGTTGTCAAACGTTGTTTCTCGTTGTATATCCTTTAATTCTAGAGTTGAATTGATAAATAACGTGTACGAATTTGTTTAACGCATTTGTTTTGGTTACTCGACGTCTCCGTTCTCGTGTAGCCTACATATTGCGTTTTTTTTTAATTTGCTTACCGGGCTAAAGGTTAGCATGTTTAAAATACGTAAGTCGTTTTGTTCAACAAATTTGAGTAGATAACTCAGCAGTTGTTTGCATCAGAGCGACAATTTTTGAGATAGTTATTAAAACTGTTTAAAGGTTGTCAAACGTTGTTTCTCGTTGTGTATCCTTTAATTCTAGAGTTAAATTGATAAATAACGTGTACGAATTTGTTTAACGCATTTGTTTTGGTTACTCGACGTCTCCGTTCTCGTGTAGCCTACATATTGCGTTTTTTTTTTAAATTTGCTTACCGGGCTAAAGGTTAGCATGTTTAAAATACGTAAGTCGTTTTGTTCAACAAATTTGAGTAGATAACTCAGCAGTTGTTTGCATCAGAGGGGCAATTTTTGAGATAGTTATTAAAACTGTTTAAAGGTTGTCAAATGTTGTTTCTCGTTGTATATCCTTTAATTCTAGAGTTAAATTGATAAATAACGTGTACGAATTTGTTTAACGCATTTGTTTTGGTTACTCGACGTCTCCGTTCTCGTGTAGCCTACATATTGCGTTTTTTTTTTAATTTGCTTACCGGGCTAAAGGTTAGCATGTTTAAAATACGTAAGTCGTTTTGTTCAACAAATTTGAGTAGATAACTCAGCAGTTGTTTGCATCAGAGCGACAATTTTTGAGATAGTTATTAAAACTGTTTAAAGGTTGTCAAACGTTGTTTCTCGTTGTATATCCTTTAATTCTAGAGTTAAATTGATAAATAACGTGTACGAATTTGTTTAACGCATTTGTTTTGGTTACTCGACGTCTCCGTTCTCGTGTAGCCTACATATTGCGTTTTTTTTTTAATTTGCTTACCGGGCTAAAGGTTAGCATGTTTAAAATACGTAAGTCGTTTTGTTCATCAAATTTAAGTAGATAACTCATCAGTTGTTTGCATCAGAGCGATAATTTTTGAGATAGTTATTAAAACTGTTTAAAGGTTGTCAAACGTTGTTTCTCGTTGTATATCCTTTAATTCTACAGTTAAATTGATAAATAACTTGTACGAATTTGTTTAACGCATTTGTTTTGGTTACTCGACGTCTCCGTTCTCGTGTAGCCTACATATTGCGTTTTTTTTTTTTAATTTGCTTACCGGGCTAAAGGTTAGCATGTTTAAAATACGTAAGTCGTTTTGTTCATCAAATTTAAGTAGATAACTCATCAGTTGTTTGCATCAGAGCGATAATTTTTGAGATAGTTATTAAAACTGTTTAAAGGTTGTCAAACGTTGTTTCTCGTTGTATATCCTTTAATTCTAGAGTTAAATTGATAAATAACGTGTACGAATTTGTTTAACGCATTTGTTTTGGTTACTCGACGTCTCCGTTCTCGTGTAGCCTACATATTGCGTTTTTTTTTTAATTTGCTTACCGGGCTAAAGGTTAGCATGTTTAAAATACGTAAGTCGTTTTGTTCAACAAATTTAAGTAGATAACTCATCAGTTGTTTGCATCAGAGCGATAATTTTTGAGATAGTTATTAAAACTGTTTAAAGGTTGTCAAACGTTGTTTCTCGTTGTATATCCTTTAATTCTAGAGTTATATTGATAAATGACGTGTACGAATTTGTTTAACGCATTTGTTTTGGTTACTCGACGTCTCCGTTCTCGTGTAGCCTACATATTGCGTTTTTTTTTTAATTTGCTTACCGGGCTAAAGGTTAGCATGTTTAAAATACGTAAGTCGTTTTGTTCAACAAATTTAAGTAGATAACTCATCAGTTGTTTGCATCAGAGCGACAATTTTTGAGATAGTTATTAAAAGTGTTTAAAGGTTGTCAAACGTTGTTTCTCGTTGTATATCCTTTAATTCTAGAGTTAAATTGATAAATAACGTGTACGAATTTGTTTAACGCATTTGTTTTGGTTACTCGACGTCTCCGTTCTCGTGTAGCCTACATACTGCGTTTTTTTTTTAATTTGCTTACCGGGCTAAAGGTTAGCATGTGTAAAATACGTAAGTCGTTTTGTTCATCAAATTTAAGTAGATAACTCATCAGTTGTTTGCATCAGAGCGACAATTTTTGAGATAGTTATTAAAACTGTTTAAAGGTTGTCAAACGTTGTTTCTCGTTGTATATCCTTTAATTCTAGAGTTAAATTGATAAATAACGTGTACGAATTTGTTTAACGCATTTGTTTTGGTTACTCGACGTCTCCGTTCTCGTGTAGCCTACATATTGCGTTTTTTTTTTAATTTGCTTACCGGGCTAAAGGTTAGCATGTTTAAAATACGTAAGTCGTTTTGTTCAACAAATTTAAGTAGATAACTCATCAGTTGTTTGCATCAGAGCGACAATTTTTGAGATAGTTATTAAAACTGTTTAAAGGTTGTCAAACGTTGTTTCTCGTTGTATATCCTTTAATTCTAGAGTTAAATTGATAAATAACGTGTACGAATTTGTTTAACGTTTTGTTTTGGTTACTCGACGTCTCCGTTCTCGTGTAGCCTACATATTGCGTTTTTTTTTTTAATTTGCTTACCGGGCTAAAGGTTAGCATGTTTAAAATACGTAAGTCGTTTTGTTCATCAAATTTAAGTAGATAACTCATCAGTTGTTTGCATCAGAGCGACAATTTTTGAGATAGTTATTAAAACTGTTTAAAGGTTGTCAAACGTTGTTTCTCGTTGTATATCCTTTAATTCTAGAGTTAAATTGATAAATAACGTGTACGAATTTGTTTAACGCATTTGTTTTGGTTACTCGACGTCTCTGTTCTCGTTTAGCCTACATATTGCGTTTTTTTTTTTTAATTTGCTTACCGGGCTAAAGGTTAGCATGTTTAAAATACGTAAGTCGTTTTGTTCATCAAATTTAAGTAGATAACTCATCAGTTGTTTGCATCAGAGCGACAATTTTTGAGATAGTTATTAAAACTGTTTAAAGGTTGTCAAACGTTGTTTCTCGTTGTATATCCTTTAATTCTAGAGTTAAATTGATAAATAACGTTGACGAATTTGTTTAACGCATTTGTTTTGGTTACTCGGCGTCTCCGTTCTCGTGTAGCATACACATTGCGTTTTTTTTTTTAATTTGCTTACCGGGCTAAAGGTTAGCATGTTTAAAATAAGTAAGTCGTTTTGTTCATCAAATTTAAGTAGATAACTCATCAGTTGTTTGCATCAGAGCGACAATTTTTGAGATAGTTATTAAAACTGTTTAAAGGTTGTCAAACGTTGTTTCTCGTTGTATATCCTTTAATTCTAGAGTTAAATTGATAAATAACGTGTACGAATTTGTTTAACGCATTTGTTTTGGTTACTCGACGTCTCCGTTCTCGTGTAGCCTACATATTGCGTTTTTTTTTAATTTGCTTACCGGGTTAAAGGTTAGCATGTTTAAAATACGTAAGTCGTTTTGTTCATCAAATTTAAGTAGATAACTCATCAGTTGT
The DNA here is from genome assembly GCF_040869045.1 of Eurosta solidaginis. NCBI lineage: Eukaryota > Metazoa > Arthropoda > Insecta > Diptera > Tephritidae > Eurosta > Eurosta solidaginis. Next base: position 630,576 of record NW_027136929.1, on the reverse strand, counting down.
TTGCATCAGAGCGATAATTTTTGAGATAGTTATTAAAACTGTTTAAAGGTTGTCAAACGTTGTTTCTCGTTGTATATACTTTAATTCTAGAGTTAAATTGATAAATAACGTGTACGAATTTGTTTAACGCATTTGTTTTGGTTACTCGACGTCTCCGTTCTCGTGTAGCCTACATATTGCCTTTTTTTTTTTTAATTTGCTTACCGGGCTAAAGGTTAGCATGCTTAAAATACGTAAGTCGTTTTGTTCAACAAATTTAAGTAGATAACTCATCAGTTGTTTGCATCAGAGCGACAATTTTTGAGATAGTTATTAAAACTGTTTAAAGGTTGTCAAACGTTGTTTCTCGTTGTATGTCCTTTAATTCTAGAGTTAAATTGATAAATAACGTGTACGAATTTGTTTAACGCATTTGTTTTGGTTACTCGACGTCCCCGTTCTCGTGTAGCCTACATATTGCGTTTTTTTTTTTTAATTTGCTTACCGGGCTAAAGGTTAGCATGTTTAAAATACGTAAGTCGTTTTGTTCATCAAATTTAAGTAGATAACTCATCAGTTGTTTGCATCAGAGCGACAATTTTTGAGATAGTTATTAAAACTGTTTAAAGGTTGTCAAACGTTGTTTCTCGTTGTATATCCTTTAATTCTAGAGTTAAATTGATAAATAACGTGTACGAATTTGTTTAACGCATTTGTTTTGGTTACTCGACGTCTCCGTTCTCGTGTAGCCTACATATTGCGTTTTTTTTTTTAATTTGCTTACCGGGCTTAAGGTTAGCATGTTTAAAATACGTAAGTCGTTTTGTTCATCAAATTTAAGTAGATAACTCATCAGTTGTTTGCATCAGAGCGATAATTTTTGAGATAGTTATTAAAACTGTTTAAAGGTTGTCAAACGTTTTTTCTCGTTGTATATCCTTTAATTCTAGAGTTAAATTGATAAATAACGTGTACGAATTTGTTCAACGCATTTGTTTTGGTTACTCGACGTCTCCGTTCTCGTGTAGCCTACATATTGCGTTTTTTTTTTAATTTGCTTACCGGGCTAAAGGTTAGCATGTTTAAAATACGTAAGTCGTTTTGTTCAACAAATTTAAGTAGATAACTCATCAGTTGTTTGCATCAGAGCGACAATTTTTGAGATAGTTATTAAAACTGTTTAAAGGTTGTCAAACGTCGTTTCTCGTTGTATATCCTTTAATTCTAGAGTTAAATTGATAAATAACGTGTACGAATTTGTTTAACGCATTTGTTTTGGTTACTCGACGTCTCCGTTCTCGTGTAGCCTGCATATTGCGTTTTTTTTTTTAATTTGCTTACCGGGCTAAAGGTTAGCATGTTTAAAATACGTAAGTCGTTTTGTTCATCAAATTTAAGTAGATAACTCATCAGTTGTTTGCATCAGAGCGACAATTTTTGAGATAGTTATTAAAACTGTTTAAAGGTTGTCAAACGTTGTTTCTCGTTGTATATCCTTTAATTCTAGAGTTAGATTGATAAATAACGTGTACGAATTTGTTTAACGCATTTGTTTTGGTTACTCGACGTCTCCGTTCTCGTGTAGCCTACATATTGCGTTTTTTTTTTAATTTGCTTACCGGGCTAAAGGTTAGCATGTTTAAAATACGTAAGTCGTTTTGTTCATCAAATTTAAGTAGATAACTCATCAGTTGTTTGCATCAGAGCGACAATTTTTGAGATAGTTATTAAAACTGTTTAAAGGTTGTCAAACGTTGTTTCTCGTTGTATATCCTTTAATTCTAGAGTTAAATTGATAAATAACGTGTACGAATTTGTTTAACGCAATTGTTTTGGTTACTCGACGTCTCCGTTCTCGTGTAGCCTACATATTGCGTTTTTTTTTTAATTTGCTTACCGGGCTAAAGGTTAGCATGTTTAAAATACGTAAGTCGTTTTGTTCAACAAATTTAAGTAGATAACTCATCAGTTGTTTGCATCAGAGCGGCAATTTTTGAGATAGTTATTAAAACTGTTTAAAGGTTGTCAAACGTTGTTTCTCGTTGTATATCCTTTAATTCTATAGTTAAATTGATAAATAACGTGTACGAATTTGTTTAACGCATTTGTTTTGGTTACTCGACGTCTCCGTTCTCGTGTAGCCTACATATTGCGTTTTTTTTTAAATTTGCTTACCGGGCTAAAGGTTAGCATGTTTAAAATACCTAAGTCGTTTTGTTCATCAAATTTGAGTAGATAACTCATCAGTTGTTTGCATCAGAGCGACAATTTTTGAGATAGTTATTAAAACTGTTTAAAGGTTGTCAAACGTTGTTTCTCGTTGTATATCCTTTAATTCTAGAGTTAAATTGATAAATAACGTGTACGAATTTGTTTAACGCATTTGTTTTGGTTACTCGACGTCTCCGTTCTCGTGAAGCCTACATATTGCGTTTTTTTTTTTAAATTTGCTTACCGGGCTAAAGGTTAGCATGTTTAAAATACCTAAGTCGTTTTGTTCATCAAATTTGAGTAGATAACTCATCAGTTGTTTGCATCAGAGCGACAATTTTTGAGATAGTTATTAAAACTGTTTAAAGGTTGTCAAACGTTGTTTCTCGTTGTATATCCTTTAATTCTAGAGTTAAATTGATAAATAACGTGTACGAATTTGTTTAACGCATTTGTTTTGGTTACTCGACGTCTCCGTTCTCGTGTAGCCTACATATTGCGTTTTTTTTTTTAATTTGCTTACCGGGCTTAAGGTTAGCATGTTTAAAATACGTAGGTCGTTTTGTTCAACAAATTTAAGTAGATAACTCATCAGTTGTTTGCATCAGAGCGACAATTTTTGAGATAGTTATTAAAACTGTTTAAAGGTTGTCAAACGTTGTTTCTCGTTGTATATCCTTTAATTCTAGAGTTAAATTGATAAATAACGTGTACGAATTTGTTTAACGCATTTGTTTTGGTTACTCGACGTCTCCGTTCTCGTGTAGCCTACATATTGCGTTTTTTTTTTAATTTGCTTACCGGGCTAAAGGTTAGCATGTTTAAAATACGTAAGTCGTTTTGTTCATCAAATTTAAGTAGATAACTCATCAGTTGTTTGCATCAGAGCGACAATTTTTGAGATAGTTATTAAAACTGTTTAAAGGTTGTCAAACGTTGTTTCTCGTTGTATATCCTTTAATTCTAGAGTTAAATTGATAAATAACGTGTACGAATTTGTTTAACGCATTTGTTTTGGTTACTCGACGTCTCCGTTCTCGTGTAGCCTACATATTGCGTTTTTTTTTTAATTTGCTTACCGGGCTAAAGGTTAGCATGTTTAAAATACGTAAGTCGTTTTGTTCATCAAATTTAAGTAGATAACTCATCAGTTGTTTGAATCAGAGCGACAATTATTGAGATAGTTATTAAAACTGTTTAAAGGTTGTCAAAAGTTGTTTCTCGTTGTATATCCTTTAATTCTAGAGTTAAATTGATAAATAACGTGTACGAATTTGTTTAACGCATTTGTTTTGGTTACTCGACGTCTCCGTTCTCGTGTAGCCTACATATTGCGTTTTTTTTTTAATTTGCTTACCGGGCTAAAGGTTAGCATGTTTAAAATACGTAAGTCGTTCTGTTCATCAAATTTAAGTAGATAACTCATCAGTTGTTTGCATCAGAGCGATAATTTTTGAGATAGTTATTAAAACTGTTTAAAGGTTGTCAAACGTTGTTTCTCGTTGTATATCCTTTAATTCTAGAGTTAAATTGATAAATAACGTGTACGAATTTGTTTAACGCATTTGTTTTGGTTACTCGACGTCTCCGTTCTCGTGTAGCCTACATATTGCGTTTTTTTTTTTAATTTGCTTACCGGGCTAAAGGTTAGCATGTTTAAAATACGTAAGTCGTTTTGTTCATCAAATTTAAGTAGATAACTCATCAGTTGTTTGAATCAGAGCGACAATTATTGAGATAGTTATTAAAACTGTTTAAAGGTTGTCAAAAGTTGTTTCTCGTTGTATATCCTTTAATTCTAGAGTTAAATTGATAAATAACGTGTACGAATTTGTTTAACGCATTTGTTTTGGTTACTCGACGTCTCCGTTCTCGTGTAGCCTACATATTGCGTTTTTTTTTTAATTTGCTTACCGGGCTAAAGGTTAGCATGTTTAAAATACGTAAGTCGTTTTGTTCATCAAATTTAAGTAGATAACTCATCAGTTGTTTGAATCAGAGCGACAATTATTGAGATAGTTATTAAAACTGTTTAAAGGTTGTCAAAAGTTGTTTCTCGTTGTATATCCTTTAATTCTAGAGTTAAATTGATAAATAACGTGTACGAATTTGTTTAACGCATTTGTTTTGGTTACTCGACGTCTCCGTTCTCGTGTAGCCTACATATTGCGTTTTTTTTTTAATTTGCTTACCGGGCTAAAGGTTAGCATGTTTAAAATACGTAAGTCGATTTGTTCATCAAATTTAAGTAGATAACTCATCAGTTGTTTGCATCAGAGCGATAATTTTTGAGATAGTTATTAAAACTGTTTAAAGGTTGTCAAACGTTGTTTCTCGTTGTATATCCTTTAATTCTAGAGTTAAATTGATAAATAACGTGTACGAATTTGTTTAACACATTTGTTTTGGTTAGTCGACGTCTCCGTTCTCGTGTAGCCTACATATTGCGTTTTTTTTTTTAATTGGCTTACCGGGCTAAAGGTTAGCATGTTTAAAATACGTAAGTCATTTTGTTCAACAAATTTAAGTAGATAACTCATCAGTTGTTTGCATCAGAGCGGCAATTTTTGAGATAGTTATTAAAACTGTTTAAAGGTTGTCAAACGTTGTTTCTCGTTGTATATCCTTTAATTCTAGAGTTAAATTGATAAATAACGTGTACGAATTTGTTTAACGCATTTGTTTTGGTTACTCGACGTCTCCGTTCTCGTGTAGCCTACATATTGCGTTTTTTTTTTTAATTTGCTTACCGGGCTAAAGGTTAGCATGTTTAAAATACGTAAGTCGTTTTGTTCATCAAATTTGAGTAGATAACTCATCAGTTGTTTGCATCAGAGCGACAATTTTTGAGATAGTTATTAAAACTGTTTAAAGGTTGTCAAACGTTGTTTCTCGTTGTATATCCTTTAATTCTAGAGTTAAATTGATAAATAACGTGTACGAATATGTTTAACGTATTTCTTTTGGTTACTCGACGTCTCCGTTCTCGTGTAGCCTACATATTGCGTTTTTTTTTTAATTTGCTTACCGGGCTAAAGGTTTGCATGTTTAAAATACGTAAGTCGTTTTGTTCAACAAATTTAAGTAGATAACTCATCAGTTGTTTGCATCAGAGCGACAATTTTTGAGATAGTTATTAAAACTGTTTAAAGGTTGTCAAACGTTGTTTCTCGTTGTATATCCTTTAATTCTAGAGTTAAATTGATAAATAACGTGTACGAATTTGTTTAACGCATTTGTTTTGGTTACTCGACGTCTCCGTTCTCGTGTAGCCTACATATTGCGTTTTTTTAATTTGCTTACCGGGCTAAAGGTTAGCATGTTTAAAATACGTAAGTCGTTTTGTTCAACAAATTTAAGTAGATAACTCATCAGTTGTTTTCATCAGAGCGACAATTTTTGAGATAGTTATTAAAACTGTTTAAAGGTTGTCAAACGTTGTTTCTCGTTGTATATCCTTTAATTCTAGAGTTAAATTGATAAATAACGTGTACGAATTTGTTTAACGCATTTGTTTTGGTTACTCGACGTCTCCGTTCTCGTGTAGCCTACATATTGCGTTTTTTTTTTTAATTTGCTTACCGGGCTAAAGGTTAGCATGTTTAAAATACGTAAGTCGTTTTGTTCATCAAATTTAAGTAGATAACTCATCAGTTGTTTGCATCAGAGCGACAATTTTTGAGATAGTTATTAAAACTGTTTAAAGGTTGTCAAACGTTGTTTCTCGTTGTATATCCTTTAATTCTAGAGTTAAATTGATAAATAACGTGTACGAATTTGTTTAACGCATTTGTTTTGGTTACTCGACGTCTCCGTTCTCGTGTAGCCTACATATTGCGTTTTTTTTTTAATTTGCTTACCGGGCTAAAGGTTAGCATGTTTAAAATACGTAAGTCGTTTTGTTCATCAAATTTAAGTAGATAACTCATCAGTTGTTTGCATCAGAGCGACAATTTTTGAGATAGTTATTAAAACTGTTTAAAGGTTGTCAACCGTTGTTTCTCGTTGTATATCCTTTAATTCTAGAGTTAAATTGATAAATAACGTGTACGAATTTGTTTAACGCATTTGTTTTGGTTACTCGACGTCTCCGTTCTCGTGTAGCCTACATATTGCGTTTTTTTTTTAATTTGCTTACCGGGCTAGAGGTTAGCATGTTTAAAATACGTAAGTCGTTTTGTTCATCAAATTTAAGTAGATAACTCATCAGTTGTTTGCATCAGAGCGATAATTTTTGAGATAGTTATTAAAACTGTTTAAAGGTTGTCAAACGTTGTTTCTCGTTGTATATCCTTTAATTCTAGAGTTAAATTGATAAATAACGTGTACGAATTTGTTTAGCGCATTTGTTTTGGTTACTCGACGTCTCCGTTCTCGTGTAGCCTACATATTGCGTTTTTTTTTTAATTTGCTTACCGGGCTAAAGGTTAGCATGTTTAAAATACGTAAGTCGTTTTGTTCATCAAATTTAAGTAGATAACTCATCAGTTGTTTGAATCAGAGCGACAATTATTGAGATAGTTATTAAAACTGTTTAAAGGTTGTCAAAAGTTGTTTCTCGTTGTATATCCTTTAATTCTAGAGTTAAATTGATAAATAAATTGTACGAATTTGTTTAACGCATTTGTTTTGGTTACTCGACGTCTCCGTTCTCGTGTAGCCTACATATTGCGTTTTTTTTTTAATTTGCTTACCGGGCTAAAGGTTAGCATGTTTAAAATACGTAAGTCGTTTTGTTCATCAAATTTAAGTAGATAACTCATCAGTTGTTTGCATCAGAGCGATAATTTTTGAGATAGTTATTAAAACTGTTTAAAGGTTGTCAAACGTTGTTTCTCGTTGTATATCCTTTAATTCTAGAGTTAAATTGATAAATAACGTGTACGAATTTGTTTAACGCATTTGTTTTGGTTACTCGACGTCTCCGTTCTCGTGTAGCCTACATATTGCGTTTTTTTTTTAATTTGCTTACCGGGCTAAAGGTTAGCATGTTTAAAATACGTAAGTCGTTTTGTTCATCAAATTTAAGTAGATAACTCATCAGTTGTTTGAATCAGAGCGACAATTATTGAGATAGTTATTAAAACTGTTTAAAGGTTGTCAAAAGTTGTTTCTCGTTGTATATCCTTTAATTCTAGAGTTAAATTGATAAATAACGTGTACGAATTTGTTTAACGCATTTGTTTTGGTTACTCGACGTCTCCGTTCTCGTGTAGCCTACATATTGCGTTTTTTTTTAATTTGCTTACCGGGCTAAAGGTTAGCATGTTTAAAATACGTAAGTCGTTTTGTTCATCAAATTTAAGTAGATAACTCATCAGTTGTTTGAATCAGAGCGACAATTATTGAGATAGTTATTAAAACTGTTTAAAGGTTGTCAAAAGTTGTTTCTCGTTGTATATCCTTTAATTCTAGAGTTAAATTGATAAATAACGTGTACGAATTTGTTTAACGCATTTGTTTTGGTTACTCGACGTCTCCGTTCTCGTGTAGCCTACATATTGCGTTTTTTTTTTAATTTGCTTACCGGGCTAAAGGTTAGCATGTTTAAAATACGTAAGTCGTTTTGTTCATCAAATTTAAGTAGATAACTCATCAGTTGTTTGCATCAGAGCGATAATTTTTGAGATAGTTATTAAAACTGTTTAAAGGTTGTCAAACGTTGTTTCTCGTTGTATATCCTTTAATTCTAGAGTTAAATTGATAAATAACGTGTACGAATTTGTTTAACGCATTTGTTTTGGTTACTCGACGTCTCCGTTCTCGTGTAGCCTACATATTGCGTTTTTTTTTTTAATTTGCTTACCGGGCTAAAGGTTAGCATGTTTAAAATACGTAAGTCGTTTTGTTCATCAAATTTAAGTAGATAACTCATCAGTTGTTTGCATCAGAGCGACAATTTTTGAGATAGTTATTAAAACTGTTTAAAGGTTGTCAAACGTTGTTTCTCGTTGTATATCCTTTAATTCTAGAGTTATATTGATAAATAACGTGTACGAATTTGTTTAACGCATTTGTTTTGGTTACTCGACGTCTCCGTTCTCGTGTAGCCTACATATTGCGTTTTTTTTTAATTTGCTTACCGGGCTAAAGGTTAGCATGTTTAAAATACGTAAGTCGTTTTGTTCAACAAATCTGAGTAGATAACACATCAGTTGTTTGCATCAGAGCGACAATTTTTGAGATAGTTATTAAAACTGTTTAAAGGTTGTCAAACGTTGTTTCTCGTTGTATATCCTTTAATTCTAGAGTTAAATTGATAAATAACGTGTACGAATTTGTTTAACGCATTTATTTTGGTTACTCGACGTCTCCGTTCTCGTGTAGCCTACATATTGCGTTTTTTTTTTAATTTGCTTACCGGGCTAAAGGTTTGCATGTTTAAAATACGTAAGTCGTTTTGTTCATCAAATTTGAGTAGATAACTCATCAATTGTTTGCATCAGAGCGACAATTTTTGAGATAGTTATTAAAACTGTTTAAAGGTTGTCAAACGTTGTTTCTCGTTGTATATCCTTTAATTCTAGAGTTAAATTGATAAATAACGTGTACGAATTTGTTTAACGCATTTGTTTTGGTTACTCGACGTCTCCGTTCTCGTGTAGCCTACATATTGCGTTTTTTTTTTAATTTGCTTACCGGGCTAAAGGTTAGCATGCTTAAAATACGTAAGTCGTTTTGTTCAACAAATTTGAGTAGATAACTCTTCAGTTGTTTGCATCAGAGCGACAATTTTTGAGATAGTTATTAAAACTGTTTAAAGGTTGTCAAACGTTGTTTCTCGTTGTATATCCTTTAATTCTAGAGTTAAGTTGATAAATAACGTGTACGAATTTGTTTAACGCATTTGTTTTGGTTACTCGACGTCTCCGTTCTCGTGTAGCTTACATATTCCGTTTTTTTTTTTAATTTGCTTACCGGGCTAAAGGTTAGCATGCTTAAAATACGTAAGTCGTTTTGTTCATCAAATTTAAGTAGATAACTCATCAGTTGTTTGCATCAGAGCGACAATTTTTGGATAGTTATTAAAACTGTTTAAAGGTTGTCAAACGTTGTTTCTCGTTGTATATCCTTTAATTCTAGAGTTAAATTGATAAATAACGTGTACGAATTTGTTTAACGCATTTGTTTTGGTTACTCGACGTCTCCGTTCTCGTGTAGCCTACATATTGCGTTTTTTTTTTAATTTGCTTACCGGGCTAAAGGTTAGCATGTTTAAAATACGTAAGTCGTTTTGTTCATCAAATTTAAGTAGATAACTCATCAGTTGTTTGCATCAGAGCGACAATTTTTGAGATAGTTATTAAAACTGTTTAAAGGTTGTCAAACGTTGTTTCTCGTTGTATATCCTTTAATTCTAGAGTTATATTGATAAATAACGTGTACGAATTTGTTTAACGCATTTGTTTTGGTTACTCGACGTCTCCGTTCTCGTGTAGCCTACATATTGCGTTTTTTTTTAATTTGCTTACCGGGCTAAAGGTTAGCATGTTTAAAATACGTAAGTCGTTTTGTTCAACAAATCTGAGTAGATAACTCATCAGTTGTTTGCATCAGAGCGACAATTTTTGAGATAGTTATTAAAACTGTTTAAAGGTTGTCAAACGTTGTTTCTCATTGTATATCCTTTAATTCTAGAGTTAAATTGATAAATAACGTGTACGAATTTGTTTAACGCATTTATTTTGGTTACTCGACGTCTCCGTTCTCGTGTAGCCTACATATTGCGTTTTTTTTTTTATTTGCTTACCGGGCTAAAGGTTAGCATGTTTAAAATACGTAAGTCGTTTTGTTCATCAAATTTGAGTAGATAACTCATCAGTTGTTTGCATCAGAGCGACAATTTTTGAGATAGTTATTAAAACTGTTTAAAGGTTGTCAAACGTTGTTTCTCGTTGTATATCCTTTAATTCTAGAGTTAAATTGATAAATAACGTGTACGAATTTGTTTAACGCATTTGTTTTGGTTACTCGACGTCTCCGTTCTCGTGTAGCCTACATATTGCGTTTTTTTTTTAATTTGCTTACCGGGCTAAAGGTTAGCATGCTTAAAATACGTAAGTCGTTTTGTTCAACAAATTTGAGTAGATAACTCATCAGTTGTTTGCATCAGAGCGACAATTTTTGAGATAGTTATTAAAACTGTTTAAAGGTTGTCAAACGTTGTTTCTCGTTGTATATCCTTTAATTCTAGAGTTAAATTGATAAATAACGTGTACGAATTTGTTTAACGCATTTGTTTTGGTTACTCGACGTCTCCGTTCTCGTGTAGCCTACATATTCCGTTTTTTTTTTTAATTTGCTTACCGGGCTAAAGGTTAGCATGCTTAAAATACGTAAGTCGTTTTGTTCATCAAATTTAAGTAGATAACTCATCAGTTGTTTGCATCAGAGCGATAATTTTTGAGATAGTTATTAAAACTGTTTAAAGGTTGTCAAACGTTGTTTCTCGTTGTATATCCTTTAATTCTAGAGCTAAATTGATAAATAACGTGTACGAATTTGTTTAACGCATTTGTTTTGGTTAATCGACGTCTCCGTTCTCGTGTAGCCTACATATTGCGTTTTTTTTTAATTTGCTTACCGGGCTAAAGGTTAGCATGCTTAAAATACGTAAGTCGTTTTGTTCAACAAATTTAAGTAGATAACTCATCAGTTGTTTGCATCAGAGCGATAATTTTTGAGATAGTTATTAAAACTGTTTAAAGGTTGTCAAACGTTGTTTCTCGTTGTATATCTTTTAATTCTAGAGTTAAATTGATAAATAACGTGTACGAATTTGTTTAACGCATTTGTTTTGGTTACTCGACGTCTCCGTTCTCGTGCAGCCTACATATTGCGTTTTTTTTTAATTTGCTTACCGGGCTAAAGGTTAGCATGTTTAAAATACGTAAGTCGTTTTGTTCAACAAATTTAAGTAGATAACTCATCAGTTGTTTGCATCAGAGCGATAATTTTTGAGATAGTTGCTAAAACTGTTTAAAGGTTGTCAAACGTTGTTTCTCGTTGAATATCCTTTAATTCTAGAGTTAAATTGATAAATAACGTGTACGAATTTGTTTAACGCATTTGTTTTGGTTACTCGACGTCTCCGTTCTCGTGTAGCCTAAATATTGCGTTTTTTTTTTTAATTTGCTTACCGGGCTAAAGGTTAGCATGTTTAAAATACGTAAGTCGTCGTGTTCATCAAATTTAAGTAGATAACTGATCAGTTGTTTGCATCAGAGCGATAATTTTTGAGATAGTTATTAAAACTGTTTAAAGGTTGTCAAACGTTGTTTCTCGTTGTATATCCTTTAATTCTAGAGTTAAATTGATAAATAACGTGTACGAATTTGTTTAACGCATTTGTTTTGGTTACTCGACGTCTCCGTTCTCGTGTAGCCTACATATTGCGTTTTTTTTTTTATTTGCTTACCGGGCTAAAGGTTAGCATGTTTAAAATACGTAAGTCGTTTTGTTCAACAAATTTGAGTAGATAACTCAGCAGTTGTTTGCATCAGAGCGACAATTTTTTAGATAGTTATTAAAACTGTTTAAAGGTTGTCAAACGTTGTTTCTCGTTGTATATCCTTTAATTCTAGAGTTAAATTGATAAATAACGTGTACGAATTTGTTTAACACATTTGTTTTGGTTACTCGACGTCTCCGTTCTCGTGTAGCCTACATATTGCGTTTTTTTTTTTAATTTGCTTGCCGGGCTAAAGGTTAGCATGTTTAAAATACGTAAGTCGTTTTGTTCATCAAATTTAAGTAGATAACTCATCAGTTGTTTGCATCAGAGCGACAATTTTTGAGATAGTTATTAAAACTGTTTAAAGGTTGTCAAACGTTGTTTCTCGTTGTATATCCTTTATTTCTAGAGTTAAATTGATAAATAACGTGTACGAATTTGTTTAACGCATTTGTTTTGGTTACTCGACGTCTCCGTTCTCGTGTAGCCTACATATTGCGTTTTTTTTTTAATTTGCTTACCGGGCTAAAGGTTAGCATGTTTAAAATACGTAAGTCGTTTTGTTCATCAAATTTAAGTAGATAACTCATCAGTTGTTTGCATCAGAGCGACAATTTTTGAGATAGTTATTAAAACTGTTTAAAGGTTGTCAAACGTTGTTTCTCGTTGTATATCCTTTATTTCTAGAGTTAAATTGATAAATAACGTGTACGAATTTGTTTAACGCATTTGTTTTGGTTACTCGACGTCTCCGTTCTCGTGTAGCCTACATATTGCGTTTTTTTTTTAATTTGCTTACCGGGCTAAAGGTTAGCATGTTTAAAATACGTAAGTCGTTTTGTTCATCAAATTTAAGTAGATAACTCATCAGTTGTTTGCATCAGAGCGACAATTTTTGAGATAGTTATTAAAACTGTTTAAAGGTTGTCAAACGTTGTTTCTCGTTGTATATCCTTTATTTCTAGAGTTAAATTGATAAATAACGTGTACGAATTTGTTTAACGCATTTGTTTTGGTTACTCGACGTCTCCGTTCTCGTGTAGCCTACATATTGCGTTTTTTTTTTAATTTGCTTGCCGGGCTAAAGGTTAGCATGTTTAAAATACGTAAGTCGTTTTGTTCATCAAATTTAAGTAGATAACTCATCAGTTGTTTGCATCAGAGCGACAATTTTTGAGATAGTTATTAAAACTGTTTAAAGGTTGTCAAACGTTGTTTCTCGTTGTATATCCTTTATTTCTAGAGTTAAATTGATAAATAACGTGTACGAATTTGTTTAACGCATTTGTTTTGGTTACTCGACGTCTCCGTTCTCGTGTAGCCTACATATTGCGTTTTTTTTTTAATTTGCTTACCGGGCTAAAGGTTAGCATGTTTAAAATACGTAAGTCGTTTTGTTCATCAAATTTAAGTAGATAACTCATCAGTTGTTTGCATCAGAGCGATAATTTTTGAGATAGTTATTAAAACTGTTTAAAGGTTGTCAAACGTTGTTTCTCGTTGTATATCCTTTAATTCTAGAGTTAAATTGATAAATAACGTGTACGAATTTGTTTAACGCATTTGTTTTGGTTACTCGACGTCTCCGTTCTCGTGTAGCCTACATATTGCGTTTTTTTTTTAATTTGCTTACCGGGCTAAAGGTTAGCATGTTTAAAATACGTAAGTCGTTTTGTTCAACAAATTTAAGTAGATAACTCATCAGTTGTTTGCATCAGAGCGACAATTTTTGAGATAGTTACTAAAACTGTTTAAAGGTTGTCAAACGTTGTTTCTCGTTGTATATCCTTTAATTCTAGAGTTAAATTGATAAATAACGTGCACGAATTTGTTTAACGCATTTGTTTTGGTTACTCGACGTCTCCGTTCTCGTGTAGCCTACATATTGCGCTTTTTTTTAATTTGCTTACCGGGCTAAAGGTTAGCATGTTTAAAATACGTAAGTCGTTTTGTTCATCAAATTTAAGTAGATAACTCATCAGTTGTTTGCATCAGAGCGATAATTTTTGAGATAGTTATTAAAACTGTTTAAAGGTTGTCAAACGTTGTTTCTCGTTGTATATCCTTTAATTCTAGAGTTAAATTGATAAATAACGTGTACGAATTTGTTTAACGCATTTGTTTTGGTTACTCGACGTCTCCGTTCTCGTGTAGCCTACATATTGCGTTTTTTTTTTTTAATTTGCTTACCGGGCTAAAGGTTAGCATGCTTAAAATACGTAAGTCGTTTTGTTCAACAAATTTGAGTAGATAACTCATCAGTTGTTTGCATCAGAGCGACAATTTTTGAGATAGTTATTAAAACTGTTTAAAGGTTGTCAAACGTTGTTTCTCGTTGTATATCCTTTAATTCTAGAGTTAAATTGATAAATAACGTGTACGAATTTGTTTAACGCATTTGTTTTGGTTACTCGACGTCTCCGTTCTCGTGTAGCCTACATATTGCGTTTTTTTTTTAATTTGCTTACCGGGCTAAAGGTTAGCATGTTTAAAATACGTAAGTCGTTTTGTTCATCAAATTTAAGTAGATAACTCATCAGTTGTTTGCATCAGAGCGACAATTTTTGAGATAGTTATTAAAACTGTTTAAAGGTTGTCAAACGTTGTTTCTCGTTGTATATCCTTTAATTCTAGAGTTAAATTGATAAATAACGTGTACGAATTTGTTTAACGCATTTGTTTTGGTTACTCGACGTCTCCGTTCTCGTGTAGCCTACATATTGCGTTTTTTTTTTAATTTGCTTACCGGGCTAAAGGTTAGCATGTTTAAAATACGTAAGTCGTTTTGTTCAACAAATTTAAGTAGATAACTCATCAGTTGTTTGCATCAGAGCGACAATTTTTGAGATAGTTATTAAAACTGTTTAAAGGTTGTCAAACGTTGTTTCTCGTTGTATATCCTTTAATTCTAGAGTTAAATTGATAAATAACGTGTACGAATTTGTTTAACGCATTTGTTTTGGTTACTCGACGTCTCCGTTCTCGTGTAGCCTACATATTGCGTTTTTTTTTTTAATTTGCTTACCGGGCTAAAGGTTAGCATGTTTAAAATACGTAAGTCGTTTTGTTCATCAAATTTAAGTAGATAACTCATCAGTTGTTCGCATCAGAGCGACAATTTTTGAGATAGTTATTAAAACTGTTTAAAGGTTGTCAAACGTTGTTTCTCGTTGTATATCCTTTAATTCTAGAGTTAAATTGATAAATAACGTGTACGAATTTGTTTAACGCATTTGGTTTGGTTACTCGACGTCTCCGTTCTCGTGTAGCCTACATATTGCGTTTTTTTTTTTAATTTGCTTACCGGGCTAAAGGTTAGCATGTTTAAAATACGTAAGTCGTTTTGTTCAACAAATTTGAGTAGATAACTCAGCAGTTGTTTGCATCAGAGCGACAATTTTTGAGATAGTTATTAAAACTGTTTAAAGGTTGTCAAACGTTGTTTCTCGTTGTATATCCTTTAATTCTAGAGTTAAATTGATAAATAACGTGTACGAATTTGTTTAACGCATTTGTTTTGGTTACTCGACGTCTCCGTTCTCGTGTAGCCTACATATTGCGTTTTTTTTTTAATTTGCTTACCGTGCCAAAGGTTAGCATGCTTAAAATACGTAAGTCGTTTTGTTCAACAAATTTAAGTAGATAACTCATCAGTTGTTTGCATCAGAGAGATAATTTTTGAGATAGTTATTAAAACTGTTTAAAGGTTGTCAAACGTTGTTTCTCGTTGTATATCCTTTAATTCTAGAGTTAAATTGATAAATAACGTGTACGAATTTGTTTAACGCATTTGTTTTGGTTACTCGACGTCTCCGTTCTCGTGTAGCCTACATATTGCGTTTTTGTTTTAATTTGCTTACCGGGCTAAAGGTTAACATGTTTAGAATACGTAAGTCGTTTTGTTCATCAAATTTAAGTAGATAACTCATCAGTTGTTTGCATCAGAGCGATAATTTTTGAGATAGTTATTAAAACTGTTTAAAGGTTGTCAAACGTTGTTTCTCGTTGTATATCCTTTAATTCTAGAGTTAAATTGATAAATAACGTGTACGAATTTGTTTAACGCATTTGTTTTGGTTCTCGACGTCTCCGTTCTCGTGCAGCCTACATATTGCGTTTTTTTTTTTTAATTTGCTTACCGGGCTAAAGGTTAGCATGTTTAAAATACGTAAGTCGTTTTGTTCAACAAATTTGAGTAGATAACTCAGCAGTTGTTTGCATCAGAGCGACAATTTTTGAGATAGTTATTAAAACTGTTTAAAGGTTGTCAAACGTTGTTTCTCGTTGTATATCCTTTAATTCTAGAGTTAAATTGATAAATAACGTGTACGGATTTGTTTAACGTATTTGTTTTGGTTACTCGACGTCTCCGTTCTCGTGTAGCCTACATATTGTGTTTTTTTTTTAATTTGCTTACCGGGCTAAAGGTTAGCATGCTTAAAATACGTAAGTCGTTTTGTTCAACAAATTTAAGTAGATAACTCATCAGTTGTTTGCATCAGAGCGATAGTTTTTGAGATAGTTATTAAAACTGTTTAAAGGTTGTCAAACGTTGTTTCTCGTTGTATATCCTTTAATTCTAGAGTTAAATTGATAAATAACGTGTACGAATTTGTTTAACGCATTTGTTTTGGTTACTCGACGTCTCCGTTCTCGTGTAGCCTACATATTGCGTTTTTTTTTTAATTTGCTTACCGGGCTAAAGGTCAGCATGTTTAAAATACGTAAGTCGTCGTGTTCATCAAATTTAAGTAGATAACTCATCAGTTGTTTGCATCAGAGCGATAATTTTTGAGATAGTTATTAAAACTGTTTAAAGGTTGTCAAACGTTGTTTCTCGTTGTATATCCTTTAATTCTAGAGTTAAATTGATAAATAACGTGTACGAATTTGTTTAACGCATTTGTTTTGGTTACTCGACGTCTCCGTTCTCGTGTAGCCTACATATTGCGTTTTTTTTTTAATTTGCTTACCGGGCTAAAGGTTAGCATGTTTAAAATACGTAAGTCGTTTTGTTCAACAAATTTGAGTAGATAACTCAGCAGTTGTTTGCATCAGAGCGACAATTTTTGAGATAGTTATTAAAACTGTTTAAAGGTTGTCAAACGTTGTTTCTCGTTGTATATCCTTTAATTCTAGAGTTAAATTGATAAATAACGTGTACGAATTTGTTTAACGCATTTGTTTTGGTTACTCGACGTCTCCGTTCTCGTGTAGCCTACATATTGCGTTTTTTTTTTATTTTGCTTGCCGGGCTAAAGGTTAGCATGTTTAAAATACGTAAGTCGTTTTGTTCATCAAATTTAAGTAGATAACTCATCAGTTGTTTGCATCAGAGCGATAATTTTTGAGATAGTTATTAAAACTGTTTAAAGGTTGTCAAACGTTGTTTCTCGTTGTATATCCTTTAATTCTAGAGTTAAATTGATAAATAACGTGTACGAATTTGTTTAACGCATTTGTTTTGGTTACTCGACGTCTCCGTTCTCGTGTAGCCTACATATTGCATTTTTTTTTTTAATTTGCTTACCGGGCTAAAGGTTAGCATGTTTAAAATACGTAAGTCGTTTTGTTCAACAAATTTAAGTAGATAACTCATCAGTTGTTTGCATCAGAGCGACAATTTTTGAGATAGTTATTAAAACTGTTTAAAGGTTGTCAAACGTTGTTTCTCGTTGTATATCCTTTAATTCTAGAGTTAGATTGATAAATAACGTGTACGAATTTGTTTAACGCATTTGTTTTGGTTACTCGACGTCTCCGTTCTCGTGTAGCCTACATATTGCGTTTTTTTTAATTTGCTTACCGGGCTAAAGGTTAGCATGTTTAAAATACGTAAGTGGTTTTGTTCATCAAATTTAAGTAGATAACTCATCAGTTGTTTGCATCAGAGCGATAATTTTTGAGATAGTTATTAAAACTGTTTAAAGGTTGTCAAACGTTGTTTCTCGTTGTATATCCTTTAATTCTAGAGTTAAATTGATAAATAACGTGTACGAATTTGTTTAACGCATTTGTTTTGGTTACTCGACGTCTCCATTCTCGTGTAGCCTACATATTGCGTTTTTTTTTTAATTTGCTTACCGGGCTAAAGGTTAGCATGCTTAAAATACGAAAGTCGTTTTGTTCAACAAATTTGAGTAGATAACTCATCAGTTGTTTGCATCAGAGCGACAATTTTTGAGATAGTTATTAAAACTGTTTAAAGGTTGTCAAATGTTTTTTCTCGTTGTATATCCTTTAATTCTAGAGTTAAATTGATAAATAACGTGTACGAATTTGTTTAACGCATTTGTTTTGGTTACTCGACGTCTCCGTTCTCGTGTAGCCTACATATTGCGTTTTTTTTTTAATTTGCTTACCGGGCTAAAGGTTAGCATGTTTAAAATACGTAAGTCGTTTTGTTCATCAAATTTAAGTAGATAACTCATCAGTTGTTTGCATCAGAGCGACAATTTTTGAGATAGTTATTAAAACTGTTTAAAGGTTGTCAAACGTTGTTTCTCGTTGTATATCCTTTAATTCTAGAGTTAAATTGATAAATAACGTGTACGAATTTGTTTAACGCATTTGTTTTGGTTATTCGACGTCTCCGTTCTCGTGTAGCCTACATATTGCGTGTTTTTTTTAATTTGCTTACCGGGCTAAAGGTTAGCATGTTTAAAATACGTAAGTCGTTTTGTTCAACAAATTTAAGTAGATAACTCATCAGTTGTTTGAATCAGAGCGACAATTTTTGAGATAGTTATTAAAACTGTTTAAAGGTTGTCAAACGTTGTTTCTCGTTGTATATCCTTTAATTCTAGAGTTAAATTGATAAATAACGTGTACGAATTTGTTTAACGCATTTGTTTTTGTTACTTGACGTCTCCGTTCTCGTGTAGCCTACATATTGCGTTTTTTTTTTAATTTGCTTACTGGGCTAAAGGTTAGCATGTTTAAAATACGTAAGTCGTTTTGTTCAACAAATTTAAGTAGATAACTCATCAGTTGTTTGAATCAGAGCGACAATTTTTGAGATAGTTATTAAAACTGTTTAAAGGTTGTCAAACGTTGTTTCTCGTTGTATATCCTTTAATTCTAGAGTTAAATTGATAAATAACGTGTACGAATTTGTTTAACGCATTTGTTTTGGTTACTCGACGTCTCCGTTCTCGTGTAGCCTACATATTGCGTTTTTTTTTAATTTGCTTACCGGGCTAAAGGTTAGCATGTTTAAAATACGTAAGTCGTTTTGTTCATCAAATTTAAGTAGATAACTCATCAGTTGTTTGCATCAGAGCGACAATTTTTGAGATAGTTATTAAAACTGTTTAAAGGTTGTCAAACGTTGTTTCTCGTTGTATATCCTTTAATTCTAGAGTTAAATTGATAAATAACGTGTACGAATTTGTTTAACGCATTTGTTTTGGTTACTCGACGTCTCCGTTCTCGTGTAGCCTACATATTGCGTTTTTTTTTTTTAATTTGCTTACCGGGCTAAAGGTTAGCATATTTAAAATACGTAAGTCGTTTTGTTCAACAAATTTGAGTAGATAACTCAGCAGTTGTTTGCATCAGAACGACAATTTTTGAGATAGTTATTAAAACTGTTTAAAGGTTGTCAAACGTTGTTTCTCGTTGTATATCCTTTAATTCTAGAGTTAAATTGATAAATAACGTGTACGAATTTGTTTAACGCATTTGTTTGGTTACTCGACGTCTCCGTTCTCGTGTAGCCTACATATTGCGTTTTTTTTTTAATTTGCTTACCGGGCTAAAGGTTTGCATGCTTAAAATACGTAAGTCGTTTTGTTCAACAAATTTAAGTAGATAACTCATCAGTTGTTTGCATCAGAGCGATAATTTTTGAGATAGTTATTAAAACTGTTTAAAGGTTGTCAAACGTTGTTTCTCGTTGTATATCCTTTAATTCTAGAGTTAAATTGATAAATAACGTGTACGAATTTGTTTAACGCATTTGTTTTGGTTACTCGACGTCTCCGTTCTCGTGTAGCCTACATATTGCGTTTTTTTTTTAATTTGCTTACCGGGCTAAAGGTTAGCATGTTTAAAATACGTAAGTCGTTTTGTTCAACAAATTTGAGTAGATAACTCAGCAGTTGTTTGCATCAGAGCGACAATTTTTGAGATAGTTATTAAAACTGTTTAAAGGTTGTAAAACGTTGTTTCTCGTTGTATATCCTTTAATTCTAGAGTTAAATTGATAAATAACGTGTACGAATTTGTTTAACGCATTTGTTTTGGTTACTCGACGTCTCCGTTCTCGTGTAGCCTACATATTGCGTTTTTTTTTTTTAATTTGCTTACCGGGCTAAAGGTTAGCATATTTAAAATACGTAAGTCGTTTTGTTCAACAAATTTGAGTAGATAACTCAGCAGTTGTTTGCATCAGAGCGACAATTTTTGAGATAGTTATTAAAACTGTTTAAAGGTTGTCAAACGTTGTTTCTCGTTGTATATCCTTTAATTCTAGAGTTAAATTGATAAATAACGTGTACGAATTTGTTTAACGCATTTGTTTGGTTACTCGACGTCTCCGTTCTCGTGTAGCCTACATATTGCGTTTTTTTTTTAATTTGCTTACCGGGCTAAAGGTTTGCATGCTTAAAATACGTAAGTCGTTTTGTTCAACAAATTTAAGTAGATAACTCATCAGTTGTTTGCATCAGAGCGATAATTTTTGAGATAGTTATTAAAACTGTTTAAAGGTTGTCAAACGTTGTTTCTCGTTGTATATCCTTTAATTCTAGAGTTAAATTGATAAATAACGTGTACGAATTTGTTTAACGCATTTGTTTTGGTTACTCGACGTCTCCGTTCTCGTGTAGCCTACATATTGCGTTTTTTTTTTAATTTGCTTACCGGGCTAAAGGTTAGCATGTTTAAAATACGTAAGTCGTTTTGTTCATCAAATTTAAGTAGATAACTCATCAGTTGTTTGCATCAGAGCGATAATTTTTGAGATAGTTATTAAAACTGTTTAAAGGTTGTCAAACGTTGTTTCTCGTTGTATATCCTTTAATTCTAGAGTTAAATTGATAAATAACGTGTACGAATTTGTTTAACGCAATTGTTTTGGTTACTCGACGTCTCCGTTCTCGTGTAGCCTACATATTGCGTTTTTTTTTTAATTTGCTTACCGGGCTAAAGGTTAGCATGTTTAAAATACGTAAGTCGTTTTGTTCAACAAATTTGAGTAGATAACTCAGCAGTTGTTTGCATCAGAGCGACAATATTTGAGATAGTTATTAAAACTGTTTAAAGGTTGTCAAACGTTGTTTCTCGTTGTATATCCTTTAATTCTAGAGTTAAATTGATAAATAACGTGTACGAATTTGTTTAACGCATTTGTTTTGGTTACTCGACGTCTCCGTTCTCGTGTAGCCTACATATTGCGTTTTTTTTTTAATTTGCTTACCGTGCCGAAGGTTAGCATGCTTAAAATACGTAAGTCGTTTTGTTCAACAAATTTAAGTAGATAACTCATCAGTTGTTTGCATCAGAGAGATAATTTTTGAGATAGTTATTAAAACTGTTAAAGGTTGTCAAACGTTGTTTCTCGTTGTATATCCTTTAATTCTAGAGTTAAATTGATAAATAACGTGTACGAATTTGTTTAACGCATTTGTTTTGGTTACTCGACGTCTCCGTTCTCGTGTAGCCTACATATTGCGTTTTTTTTTTAATTTGCTTACCGGGCTAAAGGTTAACATGTTTAAAATACGTAAGTCGTTTTGTTCATCAAATTTAAGTAGATAACTCATCAGTTGTTTGCATCAGAGCGATAATTTTTGAGATAGTTATTAAAACTGTTTAAAGGTTGTCAAACGTTGTTTCTCGTTGTATATCCTTTAATTCTAGAGTTAAATTGATAAATAACGTGTACGAATTTGTTTAACGCATTTGTTTTGGTTACTCGACGTCTCCGTTCTCGTGCAGCCTACATATTGCGTTTTTTTTTTTTTTAATTTGCTTACCGGGCTAAAGGTTAGCATGTTTAAAATACGTAAGTCGTTTTGTTCAACAAATTTGAGTAGATAACTCAGCAGTTGTTTGCATCAGAGCGACAATTTTTGAGATAGTTATTAAAACTGTTTAAAGGTTGTCAAACGTTGTTTCTCGTTGTATATCCTTTAATTCTAGAGTTAAATTGATAAATAACGTGTACGAATTTGTTTAACGCATTTGTTTTGGTTACTCGACGTCTCCGTTCTCGTGTAGCCTACATATTGCGTTTCTTTTTTAATTTGCTTACCGGGCTAAAGGTTAACATGTTTAAAATACGTAAGTCGTTTTGTTCATCAAATTTAAGTAGATAACTCATCAGTTGTTTGCATCAGAGCGATAATTTTTGAGATAGTTATTAAAACTGTTTAAAGGTTGTCAAACGTTGTTTCTCGTTATATATCCTTTAATTCTAGAGTTAAATTGATAAATAACGTGTACGAATTTGTTTAACGCATTTCTTTTGGTTACTCGACGTCTCCGTTCTCGTGTAGCCTACATATTGCGTTTTTTTTTTAATTTGCTTACCGGGCTAAAGGTTAGCATGTTTAAAATACGTAAGTCGTTTTGTTCATCAAATTTAAGTAGATAACTCATCAGTTGTTTGCATCAGAGCGATAATTTTTGAGATAGTTATTAAAACTGTTTAAAGGTTGTCAAACGTTGTTTCTCGTTGTATATCCTTTAATTCTAGAGTTAAATTGATAAATAACGTGTACGAATTTGTTTAACGCATTTGTTTTGGTTACTCGACGTCTCCGTTCTCGTGTAGCCTACATATTGCGTTTTTTTTTTAATTTGCTTACCGGGCTAAAGGTTAGCATGTTTAAAATACGTAAGTCGTTTTGTTCAACAAATTTGAGTAGATAACTCAGCAGTTGTTTGCATCAGAGCGACAATTTTTGAGATAGTTATTAAAACTGTTTAAAGGTTGTCAAACGTTGTTTCTCGTTGTATATCCTTTAATTCTAGAGTTAAATTGATAAATAACGTGTACGAATTTGTTTAACGCATTTGTTTTGGTTACTCGACGTCTCCGTTCTCGTGTAGCCTACATATTGCGTTTTTTTTTTTTAATTTGCTTACCGGGCTAAAGGTTAGCATGCTTAAAATACGTAAGTCGTTTTGTTCAACAAACAATAATTTTTGAGATAGTTATTAAAACTGTTTAAAGGTTGTCAAACGTTGTTTCTCGTTGTATATCCTTTAATTCTAGAGTTAAATTGATAAATAACGTGTACGAATTTGTTTAACGCATTTGTTTTGGTTACTCGATGTCTCCGTTCTCGTGTAGCCTACATATTGCGTTTTTTTTTTAATTTGCTTACCGGGCTAAAGGTTAGCATGTTTAAAATACGTAAGTCGTTTTGTTCATCAAATTTAAGTAGATAACTCATCAGTTGTTTGCATCAGAGCGATAATTTTTGAGATAGTTATTAAAACTGTTTAAAGGTTGTCAAACGTTGTTTCTCGTTGTATATCTTTTAATTCTAGAGTTAAATTGATAAATAACGTGTACGAATTTGTTTAACGCATTTGTTTTTGTTACTCGACGTCTCCGTTCTCGTGTAGCCTACATATTGCGTTTTTTTTTTAATTTGCTTACCGGGCTAAAGGTTAGCATGTTTAAAATACGTAAGTCGTTTTGTTCAACAAATTTGAGTAGATAACTCAGCAGTTGTTTGCATCAGAGCGACAATTTTTGAGATAGTTATTAAAACTGTTTAAAGGTTGTCAAACGTTGTTTCTCGTTGTATATCCTTTAATTCTAGAGTTAAATTGATAAATAACGTGTACGAATTTGTTTAACGCATTTGTTTTGGTTACTCGACGTCTCCGTTCTCGTGTAGCCTACATATTGCGTTTTTTTTTTAATTTGCTTACCGTGCCAAAGGTTAGCATGTTTAAAATACGTAAGTCGTTTTGTTCAACAAATTTAAGTAGATAACTCATCAGTTGTTTGCATCAGAGCGACAATTTTTGAGATAGTTATTAAAACTGTTTAAAGGTTGTCAAACGTTGTTTCTCGTTGTATATCCTTTAATTCTAGAGTTAAATTGATAAATAACGTGTACGAATTTGTTTAACGCATTTGTTTTGGTTACTCGACGTCTCCGTTCTCGTGTAGCCTACATATTGCGTTTTTTTTTTAATTTGCTTACCGGGCTAAAGGTTAACATGTTTAAAATACGTAAGTCGTTTTGTTCATCAAATTTAAGTAGATAACTCATCAGTTGTTTGCATCAGAGCGATAATTTTTGAGATAGTTATTAAAACTGTTTAAAGGTTGTCAAACGTTGTTTCTCGTTGTATATCCTTTAATTCTAGAGTTAAATTGATAAATAACGTGTACGAATTTGTTTAACGCATTTGTTTTGGTTATTCGACGTCTCCGTTCTCGTGTAGCCTACATATTGCGTTTTTTTTTTTTAATTTGCTTACCGGGCTAAAGGTTAGCATATTTAAAATACGTAAGTCGTTTTGTTCAACAAATTTGAGTAGATAACTCAGCAGTTGTTTGCATCAGAGCGACAATTTTTGAGATAGTTATTAAAACTGTTTAAAGGTTGTCAAACGTTGTTTCTCGTTGTATATCCTTTAATTCTAGAGTTAAATTGATAAATAACGTGTACGAATTTGTTTAACGCATTTGTTTGGTTACTCGACGTCTCCGTTCTCGTGTAGCCTACATATTGCGTTTTTTTTTTAATTTGCTTACCGGGCTAAAGGTTTGCATGCTTAAAATACGTAAGTCGTTTTGTTCAACAAATTTAAGTAGATAACTCATCAGTTGTTTGCATCAGAGCGATAATTTTTGAGATAGTTATTAAAACTGTTTAAAGGTTGTCAAACGTTGTTTCTCGTTGTATATCCTTTAATTCTAGAGTTAAATTGATAAATAACGTGTACGAATTTGTTTAACGCATTTGTTTTGGTTACTCGACGTCTCCGTTCTCGTGTAGCCTACATATTGCGTTTTTTTTTTAATTTGCTTACCGGGCTAAAGGTTAGCATGTTTAAAATACGTAAGTCGTTTTGTTCATCAAATTTAAGTAGATAACTCATCAGTTGTTTGCATCAGAGCGATAATTTTTGAGATAGTTATTAAAACTGTTTAAAGGTTGTCAAACGTTGTTTCTCGTTGTATATCTTTTAATTCTAGAGTTAAATTGATAAATAACGTGTACGAATTTGTTTAACGCATTTGTTTTGGTTACTCGACGTCTCCGTTCTCGTGTAGCCTACATATTGCGTTTTTTTTTTAATTTGCTTACCGGGCTAAAGGTTAGCATGTTTAAAATACGTAAGTCGTTTTGTTCAACAAATTTGAGTAGATAACTCAGCAGTTGTTTGCATCAGAGCGACAATTTTTGAGATAGTTATTAAAACTGTTTAAAGGTTGTCAAACGTTGTTTCTCGTTGTATATCCTTTAATTCTAGAGTTAAATTGATAAATAACGTGTACGAATTTGTTTAACGCATTTGTTTTGGTTACTCGACGTCTCCGTTCTCGTGTAGCCTACATATTGCGTTTTTTTTTTAATTTGCTTACCGTGCCAAAGGTTAGCATGCTTAAAATACGTAAGTCGTTTTGTTCAACAAATTTAAGTAGATAACTCATCAGTTGTTTGCATCAGAGAGATAATTTTTGAGATAGTTATTAAAACTGTTAAAGGTTGTCAAACGTTGTTTCTCGTTGTATATCCTTTAATTCTAGAGTTAAATTGATAAATAACGTGTACGAATTTGTTTAACGCATTTGTTTTGGTTACTCGACGTCTCCGTTCTCGTGTAGCCTACATATTGCGTTTTTTTTTTAATTTGCTTACCGGGCTAAAGGTTAACATGTTTAAAATACGTAAGTCGTTTTGTTCATCAAATTTAAGTAGATAACTCATCAGTTGTTTGCATCAGAGCGATAATTTTTGAGATAGTTATTAAAACTGTTTAAAGGTTGTCAAACGTTGTTTCTCGTTGTATATCCTTTAATTCTAGAGTTAAATTGATAAATAACGTGTACGAATTTGTTTAACGCATTTGTTTTGGTTACTCGACGTCTCCGTTCTCGTGCAGCCTACATATTGCGTTTTTTTTTTTTTAATTTGCTTACCGGGCTAAAGGTTAGCATGTTTAAAATACGTAAGTCGTTTTGTTCAACAAATTTGAGTAGATAACTCAGCAGTTGTTTGCATCAGAGCGACAATTTTTGAGATAGTTATTAAAACTGTTTAAAGGTTGTCAAACGTTGTTTCTCGTTGTATATCCTTTAATTCTAGAGTTAAATTGATAAATAACGTGTACGAATTTGTTTAACGCATTTGTTTTGGTTACTCGACGTCTCCGTTCTCGTGTAGCCTACATATTGCGTTTTTTTTTTAATTTGCTTACCGGGCTAAAGGTTAACATGTTTAAAATACGTAAGTCGTTTTGTTCATCAAATTTAAGTAGATAACTCATCAGTTGTTTGCATCAGAGCGATAATTTTTGAGATAGTTATTAAAACTGTTTAAAGGTTGTCAAACGTTGTTTCTCGTTGTATATCCTTTAATTCTAGAGTTAAATTGATAAATAACGTGTACGAATTTGTTTAACGCATTTGTTTTGGTTACTCGACGTCTCCGTTCTCGTGTAGCCTACATATTGCGTTTTTTTTTAATTTGCTTACCGGGCTAAAGGTTAGCATGTTTAAAATACGTAAGTCGTCGTGTTCATCAAATTTAAGTAGATAACTCATCAGTTGTTTGCATCAGAGCGATAATTTTTGAGATAGTTATTAAAACTGTTTAAAGGTTGTCAATCGTTGTTTCTCGTTGTATATCCTTTAATTCTAGAGTTAAATTGATAAATAACGTGTACGAATTTGTTTAACGCATTTGTTTTGGTTACTCGACGTCTCCGTTCTCGTGTAGCCTACATATTGCGTTTTTTTTTTAATTTGCTTACCGGGCTAAAGGTTAGCATGTTTAAAATACGTAAGTCGTTTTGTTCAACAAATTTGAGTAGATAACTCAGCAGTTGTTTGCATCAGAGCGACAATTTTTGAGATAGTTATTAAAACTGTTTAAAGGTTGTCAAACGTTGTTTCTCGTTGTATATCCTTTAATTCTAGAGTTAAATTGATAAATGACGTGTACGAATTTGTTTAACGCATTGTTTTGGTTACTCGACGTCTCCGTTCTCGTGTAGCCTACATATTGCGTTTTTTTTTTTATTTTGCTTGCCGGGCTAAAGGTTAGCATGTTTAAAATACGTAAGTCGTTTTGTTCATCAAATTTAAGTAGATAACTCATCAGTTGTTTGCATTAGAGCGATAATTTTTGAGATAGTTATTAAAACTGTCTAAAGGTTGTCAAACGTTGTTTCTCGTTGTATATCCTTTAATTCTAGAGTTAAATTGATAAATAACGTGTACGAATTTGTTTAACGCATTTGTTTTGGTTACTCGACGTCTCCCTTCTCGTGTAGCCTACATATTGCGTTTTTTTTTAATTTGCTTACCGGGCTAAAGGTTAGCATGTTTAAAATACGTAAGTGGTTTTGTTCATCAAATTTAAGTAGATAACTCATCAGTTGTTTGCATCAGAGCGATAATTTTTGAGATAGTTATTAAAACTGTTTAAAGGTTGTCAAACGTTGTTTCTCGTTGTATATCCTTTAATTCTAGAGTTAAATTAATAAATAACGTGTACGAATTTGTTTAACGCATTTGTTTTGGTTACTCGACGTCTCCGTTCCCGTGTAGCCTACATATTGGGTTTTTTTTTTTAATTTGCTTACCGGGCTAAAGGTTAGCATGCTCAAAATACGTAAGTCGTTTTGTTCAACAAATTTGTGTAGATAACTCATCAGTTGTTTGCATCAGAGCGACAATTTTTGAGATAGTTATTAAAACTGTTTAAAGGTTGTCAAACGTTGTTTCTCGTTGTATATCCTTTAATTCTAGAGTTAAATTGATAAATAACGTGTACGAATTTGTTTAACGCATTTGTTTTGGTTACTCGACGTCTCCGTTCTCGTGTAGCCTACATATTGCGTTTTTTTTTTAATTTGCTTACCGGGCTAAAGGTTAGCATGTTTAAAATACGTAAGTCGTTTTGTTCAACAAATTTGAGTAGATAACTCATCAGTTGTTTGCATCAGAGCGACAATTTTTGAGATAGTTATTAAAACTGTTTAAAGGTTGTCAAACGTTGTTTCTCGTTGTATATCCTTTAATTCTAGAGTTAAATTGATAAATAACGTGTACGAATTTGTTTAACGCATTTGTTTTGGTTACTCGACGTCTCCGTTCTCGTGTAGCCTACATATTGCGTTTTTTTTTTAATTTGCTTACCGGGCTAAAGGTTAGCCTGCTTAAAATACGTAAGTCGTTTTGTTCATCAAATTTAAGTAGATAACTCATCAGTTGTTTGCATCAGAGCGATAATTTTTGAGATAGTTATTAAAACTGTTTAAAGGTTGTCAAACGTTGTTTCTCGTTGTATATCCTTTAATTCTAGAGTTAAATTGATAAATAACGTGTACGAATTTGTTTAACGCATTTGTTTTGGTTACTCGACGTCTCCGTTCTCGTGTAGCCTACATATTGCGTTTTTTTTTTTTAATTTGCTTACCGGGCTAAAGGTTAGCATATTTAAAATACGTAAGTCGTTTTGTTCAACAAATTTGAGTAGATAACTCAGCAGTTGTTTGCATCAGAGCGACAATTTTTGAGATAGTTATTAAAACTGTTTAAAGGTTGTCAAACGTTGTTTCTCGTTGTATATCCTTTAATTCTAGAGTTAAATTGATAAATAACGTGTACGAATTTGTTCAACGCATTTGTTTTGGTTACTCGACGTCTCCGTTCTCGTGTAGCCTACATATTGCTTTTTTTTTTAATTTGCTTACCGGGCTAAAGGTTTGCATGCTTAAAATACGTAAGTCGTTTTGTTCAACAAATTTAAGTAGATAACTCATCAGTTGTTTGCATCAGAGCGATAATTTTTGAGATAGTTATTAAAACTGTTTAAAGGTTGTCAAACGTTGTTTCTCGTTGTATATCCTTTAATTCTAGAGTTAAATTGATAAATAACGTGTACGAATTTGTTTAACGCATTTGTTTTGGTTACTCGACGTCTCCGTTCTCGTGTAGCCTACATATTGCGTTTTTTTTTTAATTTGCTTACCGGGCTAAAGGTTAGCATGTTTAAAATACGTAAGTCGTTTTGTTCATCAAATTTAAGTAGATAACTCATCAGTTGTTTGCATCAGAGCGATAATTTTTGAGATAGTTATTAAAACTGTTTAAAGGTTGTCAAACGTTGTTTCTCGTTGTATATCCTTTAATTCTAGAGTTAAATTGATAAATAACGTGTACGAATTTGTTTAACGCATTTGTTTTGGTTACTCGACGTCTCCGTTCTCGTGTAGCCTACATATTGCGTTTTTTTTTAATTTGCTTACCGGGCTAAAGGTTAGCATGTTTAAAATACGTAAGTCGTTTTGTTCAACAAATTTGAGTACATAACTCAGCAGTTGTTTGCATCAGAGCGACAATTTTTGAGATAGTTATTAAAACTGTTTAAAGGTTGTCAAACGTTGTTTCTCGTTGTATATCCTTTAATTCTAGAGTTAAATTGATAAATAACGTGTACGAATTTGTTTAACGCATTTGTTTTGGTTACTCGACGTCTCCGTTCTCGTGTAGCCTACATATTGCGTTTTTTTTTTAATTTGCTTACCGTGCCAAAGGTTAGCATGCTTAAAATACGTAAGTCGTTTTGTTCAACAAATTTAAGTAGATAACTCATCAGTTGTTTGCATCAGAGAGATAATTTTCGAGATAGTTATTAAAACTGTTAAAGGTTGTCAAACGTTGTTTCTCGTTGTATATCCTTTAATTCTAGAGTTAAATTGATAAATAACGTGTACGAATTTGTTTAACGCATTTGTTTTGGTTACTCGACGTCTCCGTTCTCGTGTAGCCTACATATTGCGTTTTTTTTTTTTAATTTGCTTACCGGGCTAAAGGTTAACATGTTTAAAATACGTAAGTCGTTTTGTTCATCAAATTTAAGTAGATAACTCATCAGTTGTTTGCATCAGAGCGATAATTTTTGAGATAGTTATTAAAACTGTTTAAAGGTTGTCAAACGTTGTTTCTCGTTGTATATCCTTTAATTCTAGAGTTAAATTGATAAATAACGTGTACGAATTTGTTTAACGCATTTGTTTTGGTTATTCGACGTCTCCGTTCTCGTGTAGCCTACATATTGCGTTTTTTTTTTTATTTTGCTTACCGGGCTAAAGGTTAGCATGTTTAAAATACGTAAGTCGTTTTGTTCATCAAATTTAAGTAGATAACTCATCAGTTGTTTGCATCAGAGCGATAATTTTTGAGATAGTTATTAAAACTGTTTAAAGGTTGTCAAACGTTGTTTCTCGTTGTATATCCTTTAATTCTAGAGTTAAATTGATAAATAACGTGTACGAATTTGTTTAACGCATTTGTTTTGGTTACTCGACGTCTCCGTTCTCGTGTAGCCTACATATTGCGTTTTTTTTTTAATTTGCTTACCGGGCTAAAGGTTAGCATGTTTAAAATACGTAAGTCGTTTTGTTCAACAAATTTAAGTAGATAACTCATCAGTTGTTTGCATCAGAGCGACAATTTTTGAGATAGTTATTAAAACTGTTTAAAGGTTGTCAAACGTTGTTTCTCGTTGTATATCCTTTAATTCTAGAGTTAAATTGATAAATAACGTGTACGAATTTGTTTAACGCATTTGTTTTGGTTACTCGACGTCTCCGTTCTCGTGTAGCCTACATATTGCGTTTTTTTTTTAATTTGCTTACCGGGCTAAAAGTTAGCATGTTTAAAATACGTAAGTGGTTTTGTTCATCAAATTTAAGTAGATAACTTATCAGTTGTTTGCATCAGAGCGATAATTTTTGAGATAGTTATTAAAACTGTTTAAAGGTTGTCAAACGTTGTTTCTCGTTGTATATCCTTTAATTCTAGAGTTAAATTGATAAATAACGTGTACGAATTTGTTTAACGCATTTGTTTTGGTTACTCGACGCCTCCGTTCTCGTGTAGCCTACATATTGCGTTTTTTTTTTAATTTGCTTACCGGGCTAAAGGTTAGCATGCTTAAAATACGTAAGTCGTTTTGTTCAACAAATTTGAGTAGATAACTCATCAGTTGTTTGCATCAGAGCGACAATTTTTGAGATAGTTATTAAAACTGTTTAAAGGTTGTCAAACGTTGTTTCTCGTTGTATATCCTTTAATTCTAGAGTTAAATTGATAAATAACGTGTACGAATTTGTTTAACGCATTTGTTTTGGTTACTCGACGTCTCCGTTCTCGTGTAGCCTACATATTGCGTTTTTTTTTTAATTTGCTTACCGGGCTAAAGGTTAGCATGTTTAAAATACGTAAGTCGTTTTGTTCATCAAATTTAAGTAGATAACTCATCAGTTGTTTGCATCAGAGCGACAATTTTTGAGATAGTTATCAAAACTGTTTAAAGGTTGTCAAACGTTATTTCTCGTTGTATATCCTTTAATTCTAGAGTTAAATTGATAAATAACGTGCACGAATTTGTTTAACGCATTTGTTTTGGTTACTCGACGTCTCCGTTCTCGTGTAGCCTACATATTGCGTGTTTTTTTTAATTTGCTTACCGGGCTAAAGGTTAGCATGTTTAAAATACGTAAGTTGTTTTGTTCAACAAATTTAAGTAGATAACTCATCAGTTGTTTGCATCAGAGCGACAATTTTTGAGATAGTTATTAAAACTGTTTAAAGGTTGTCAAACGTTGTTTCTCGTTGTATATCCTTTAATTCTAGAGTTAAATTGAAAAATAACGTGTACGAATTTGTTTAACGCATTTGTTTTGGTTACTCGACGTCTCCGTTCTCGTGTAGCCTACATATTGCGTTTTTTTTTTAATTTGCTTACCGGGCTAAAGGTTAGCATGTTTAAAATACGTAAGTCGTTTTGTTCAACAAATTTAAGTAGATAACTCATCAGTTGTTTGCATCAGAGCGACAATTTTTGAGATAGTTATTAAAACTGTTTAAAGGTTGTCAAACGTTGTTTCTCGTTGTATATCCTTTAATTCTAGAGTTAAATTGATAAATAACGTGTACGAATTTGTTTAACGCATTTGTTTTGGTTACTCGACGTCTCCGTTCTCGTGTAGCCTACATATTGCGTTTTTTTTTAATTTGCTTACCGGGCTAAAAGTTAGCATGTTTAAAATACGTAAGTGGTTTTGTTCATCAAATTTAAGTAGATAACTTATCAGTTGTTTGCATCAGAGCGATAATTTTTGAGATAGTTATTAAAACTGTTTAAAGGTTGTCAAACGTTGTTTCTCGTTGTATATCCTTTAATTCTAGAGTTAAATTGATAAATAACGTGTACGAATTTGTTTAACGCATTTGTTTTGGTTACTCGACGTCTCCGTTCTCGTGTAGCTTACATATTGCGTTTTTTTTTTTAATTTGCTTACCGGGCTAAAGGTTAACATGTTTAAAATACGTAAGTCGTTTTGTTCATCAAATTTAAGTAGATAACTCATCAGTTGTTTGCATCAGAGCGATAATTTTTGAGATAGTTATTAAAACTGTTTAAAGGTTGTCAAACGTTGTTTCTCGTTGTATATCCTTTAATTCTAGAGTTAAATTGATAAATAACGTGTACGAATTTGTTTAACGCATTTGTTTTGGTTACCCGACGTCTCCGTTCTCGTGCAGCCTACATATTGCGTTTTTTTTTTTAATTTGCTTACCGGGCTAAAGGTTAGCATGTTTAAAATACGTAAGTCGTTTTGTTCAACAAATTTGAGTAGATAACTCAGCAGTTGTTTGCATCAGAGCGACAATTTTTTAGATAGTTATTAAAACTGTTTAAAGGTTGTCAAACGTTGTTTCTCGTTGTATATCCTTTAATTCTAGAGTTAAATTGATAAATAACGTGTACGAATTTGTTTAACGCATTTGTTTTGGTTATTCGACGTCTCCGTTCTCGTGTAGCCTACATATTGCGTTTTTTTTTTATTTTGCTTACCGGGCTAAAGGTTAGCATGTTTAAAATACGTAAGTCGTTTTGTTCATCAAATTTAAGTAGATAACTCATCAGTTGTTTGCATCAGAGCGATAATTTTTGAGATAGTTATTAAAACTGTTTAAAGGTTGTCAAACGTTGTTTCTCGTTGTATATCCTTTAATTCTAGAGTTAAATTGATAAATAACGTGTACGAATTTGTTTAACGCATTTGTTTTGGTTACTCGACGTCTCCGTTCTCGTGTAGCCTACATATTGCGTTTTTTTTTTAATTTGCTTACCGGGCTAAAGGTTAGCATGTTTAAAATACTTAAGTCGTTTTGTTCATCAAATTTAAGTAGATAACTCATCAGTTGTTTGCATCAGAGCGACAATTTTTGAGATAGTTATTAAAACTGTTTAAAGGTTGTCAAACGTTGTTTCTCGTTGTATATCCTTTAATTCTAGAGTTAAATTGATAAATAACGTGTACGAATTTGTTTAACGCATTTGTTTTGGTTACTCGACGTCTCCGTTCTCGTGTAGCCTACATATTGCGTTTTTTTTTTAATTTGCTTACCGGGCTAAAGGTTAGCATGTTTAAAATACGTAAGTCGTTTCGTTCAACAAATTTGAGTAGATAACTCAGCAGTTGTTTGCATCAGAGCGACAATTTTTGAGATAGTTATTAAAACTGTTTAAAGGTTGTCAAACGTTGTTTCTCGTTGTATATCCTTTAATTCTAGAGTTAAATTGATAAATAACGTGTACGAATTTGTTTAACGCATTTGTTTTGGTTACTCGACGTCTCCGTTCTCGTGTAGCCTACATATTGCGTTTTTTTTTTAATTTGCTTACCGGGCTAAATGTTAGCATGCTTAAAATACGTAAGTCGTTTTGTTCAACAAATTTAAGTAGATAACTCATCAGTTGTTTGCATCAGAGCGATAAATTTTGAGATAGTTATTAAAACTGTTTAAAGGTTGTCAAACGTTGTTTCTCGTTGTATATCCTTTAATTCTAGAGTTAAATTGATAAATAACGTGTACGAATTTGTTTAACGCATTTGTTTTGGTTACTCGACGCCTCCGTTCTCGTGTAGCCTACATATTGCGTTTTTTTTTTTAATTTGCTTACCGGGCTAAAGGTTAGCATGCTTAAAATACGTAAGTCGTTTTGTTCAACAAATTTGAGTAGATAACTCATCAGTTGTTTGCATCAGAGCGACAATTTTTGAGATAGTTATTAAAACTGTTTAAAGGTTGTCAAACGTTGTTTCTCGTTGTATATCTCTTAATTCTAGAGTTAAATTGATAAATAACGTGTACGAATTTGTTTAACGCATTTGTTTTGGTTACTCGACGTCTCCGTTCTCGTGCAGCCTACATATTGCGTTTTTTTTTTTTAATTTGCTTACCGGGCTAAAGGTTAGCATGCTTAAAATACGTAAGTCGTTTTGTTCAACAAATTTGAGTAGATAACTCATCAGTTGTTTGCATCAGACCGACAATTTTTGAGATAGTTATTAAAACTGTTTAAAGGTTGTCAAACGTTGTTTCTCGTTGTATATCCTTTAATTCTAGAGTTAAATTGATAAATAACGTGTACGAATTTGTTTAACGCATTTGTTTTGGTTACTCGACGTCTCCGTTCTCGTGTAGCCTACATATTGCGTTTTTTTTTTAATTTGCTTACCGGGCTAAAGGTTAGCATGTTTAAAATACGTAAGTCGTTTTGTTCATCAAATTTAAGTAGATAACTCATCAGTTGTTTGCATCAGAGCGACAATTTTTGAGATAGTTATCAAAACTGTTTAAAGGTTGTCAAACGTTGTTTCTCGTTGTATATCCTTTAATTCTAGAGTTAAATTGATAAATAACGTGCACGAATTTGTTTAACGCATTTGTTTTGGTTACTCGACGTCTCCGTTCTCGTGTAGCCTACATATTGCGTGTTTTT
The DNA here is from genome assembly GCF_040869045.1 of Eurosta solidaginis. Lineage (NCBI taxonomy): Eukaryota > Metazoa > Arthropoda > Insecta > Diptera > Tephritidae > Eurosta > Eurosta solidaginis. The sequence continues at coordinate 595,926 of NW_027136929.1, read as the reverse complement.
TTTAATTTGCTTACCGGGCTAAAGGTTAGCATGTTTAAAATACGTAAGTCGTTTTGTTCAACAAATTTAAGTAGATAACTCATCAGTTGTTTGCATCAGAGCGACAATTTTTGAGATAGTTATTAAAACTGTTTAAAGGTTGTCAAACGTTGTTTCTCGTTGTATATCCTTTAATTCTAGAGTTAAATTGAAAAATAACGTGTACGAATTTGTTTAACGCATTTGTTTTGGTTACTCGACGTCTCCGTTCTCGTGTAGCCTACATATTGCGTTTTTTTTTTAATTTGCTTACCGGGCTAAAGGTTAGCATGTTTAAAATACGTAAGTCGTTTTGTTCAACAAATTTAAGTAGATAACTCATCAGTTGTTTGCATCAGAGCGACAATTTTTGAGATAGTTATTAAAACTGTTTAAAGGTTGTCAAACGTTGTTTCTCGTTGTATATCCTTTAATTCTAGAGTTAAATTGATAAATAACGTGTACGAATTTGTTTAACGCATTTGTTTTGGTTACTCGACGTCTCCGTTCTCGTGTAGCCTACATATTGCGTTTTTTTTTTTAATTTGCTTACCGGGCTAAAGGTTAGCATGTTTAAAATACGTAAGTCGTTTTGTTCATCAAATTTAAGTAGATAACTCATCAGTTGTTTGCATCAGAGCGACAATTTTTGAGATAGTTATTAAAACTGTTTAAAGGTTGTCAAACGTTGTTTCTCGTTGTATATCCTTTAATTCTAGAGTTAAATTGATAAATAACGTGTACGAATTTGTTTAACGCATTTGTTTTGGTTACTCGAAGTCTCCGTTCTCGTGTAGCCTACATATTGCGTTTTTTTTTTTTAATTTGCTTACCGGGCTAAAGGTTAGCATATTTAAAATACGTAAGTCGTTTCGTTCAACAAATTTGAGTAGATAACTCAGCCGTTGTTTGCATCAGAGCGACAATTTTTGAGATAGTTATTAAAACTGTTTAAAGGTTGTCAAACGTTGTTTCTCGTTGTATATCCTTTAATTCTAGAGTTAAATTGATAAATAACGTGTACGAATTTGTTTAACGCATTTGTTTTGGTTACTCGACGTCTCCGTTCTCGTGTAGCCTACATATTGCGTTTTTTTTTTAATTTGCTTACCGGGCTAAAGGTTAGCATGTTTAAAATACTTAAGTCGTTTTGTTCATCAAATTTAAGTAGATAACTCATCAGTTGTTTGCATCAGAGCGATAATTTTTGAGATAGTTATTAAAACTGTTTAAAGGTTGTCAAACGTTGTTTCTCGTTGTATATCCTTTAATTCTAGAGTTAAATTGATAAATAACGTGTACGAATTTGTTTAACTCATTTGTTTTGGTTACTCGACGTCTCCGTTCTCGTGTAGCCTACATATTGCGTTTTTTTTTTTAATTTGCTTACCGGGCTAAATGTTAGCATGCTTAAAATACGTAAGTCGTTTTGTTCAACAAATTTAAGTAGATAACTCATCAGTTGTTTGCATCAGAGCGATAATTTTTGAGATAGTTATTAAAACTGTTTAAAGGTTGTCAAACGTTGTTTCTCGTTGTATATCCTTTAATTCTAGAGTTAAATTGATAAATAACGTGTACGAATTTGTTTAACGCATTTGTTTTGGTTACTCGACGTCTCCGTTCTCGTGTAGCCTACATATTGCGTTTTTTTTTTTAATTTGCTTACCGGGCTAAAGGTTAGCATGTTTAAAATACGTAAGTCGTTTTGTTCATCAAATTTAAGTAGATAACTCATCAGTTGTTTGCATCAGAGCGACAATTTTTGAGATAGTTATTAAAACTGTTTAAAGGTTGTCAAACGTTGTTTCTCGTTCTATATCCTTTAATTCTAGAGTTATATTGATAAATAACGTGTACGAATTTGTTTAACGCATTTGTTTTGGTTACTCGACGTCTCCGTTCTCGTGTAGCCTACATATTGCGTTTTTTTTTTTTAATTTGCTTGCCGGGCTAAAGGTTACCATGTTTAAAATACGTAAGTCGTTTTGTTCATCAAATTTAAGTAGATAACTCATCAGTTGTTTGCATCAGAGCGACAATTTTTGAGATAGTTATTAAAACTGTTTAAAGGTTGTCAAACGTTGTTTCTCGTTGTATATCCTTTAATTCTAGAGTTAAATTGATAAATAACGTGTACGAATTTGTTTAACGTATTTGTTTTGGTTACTCGACGTCTCCGTTCTCGTGTAGCCTACATATTGCGTTTTTTTTTTTAATTTGCTTACCGGGCTAAAGGTTAGCATGTTTAAAATACGTAAGTCGTTTTGTTCATCAAATTTAAGTAGATAACTCATCAGTTGTTTGCATCAGAGCGACAATTTTTGAGATAGTTATTAAAACTGTTTAAAGGTTGTCAAACGTTGTTTCTCGTTGTATATCCTTTAATTCTAGAGTTAAATTGATAAATAACGTGTACGAATTTGTTTAACGCATTTGTTTTGGTTACTCGACGTCTCCGTTCTCGTGTAGCCTACATATTGCGTTTTTTTTTTAAATTTGCTTACCGGGCTAAAGGTTAGCATGTTTAAAATACGTAAGTCGTTTTGTTCATCAAATTTAAGTAGATAACTCATCAGTTGTTTGCATCAGAGCGACAATTTTTGAGATAGTTATTAAAACTGTTTAAAGGTTGTCAAACGTTGTTTCTCGTTGTATATCCTTTAATTCTAGAGTTAAAGTGATAAATAACGTGTACGAATTTGATAAACGCATTTGTTTTAGTTACTCGACGTCTCCGTTCTCGTGTAGCCTACATATTGCGTTTTTTTTTTAATTTGCTTACCGGGCTAAAGGTTAGCATGCTTAAAATACGTAAGTCGTTTTGTTCATCAAATTTAAGTAGATAACTCATCAGTTGTTTGCATCAGAGCGACAATTTTTGAGATAGTTATTAAAACTGTTTAAAGATTGTCAAACGTTGTTTCTCGTTGTATATCCTTTAATTCTAGAGTTAAATTGATAAATAACGTGTACGAATTTGTTTAACGCATTTGTTTTGGTTACTCGACGTCTCCGTTCTCGTGTAGCCTACATATTGCGTTTTTTTTTTAATTTGCTTACCGGGCTAAAGGTTAGCATGTTTAAAATACGTAAGTCGTTTTGTTCAACAAATCTGAGTAGATAACTCATCAGTTGTTTGCATCAGAGCGACAATTTTTGAGATAGTTATTAAAACTGTTTAAAGATTGTCAAACGTTGTTTCTCGTTGTATATCCTTTAATTCTAGAGTTAAATTGATAAATAACGTGTACGAATTTGTTTAACGCATTTGTTTTGGTTACTCGACGTCTCCGTTCTCGTGTAGCCTACATATTGCGTTTTGTTTTTAATTTGCTTACCGGGCTAAAGGTTAGCATGTTTAAAATACGTAAGTCGTTTTGTTCAACAAATCTGAGTAGATAACTCATCAGTTGTTTGCATCAGAGCGACAATTTTTGAGATAGTTATTAAAACTGTTTAAAGATTGTCAAACGTTGTTTCTCGTTGTATATCCTTTAATTCTAGAGTTAAATTGATAAATAAAGCGTACGAATTTGTTTAACGCATTTGTTTTGGTTACTCGACGTCTCCGTTCTCGTGTAGCCTACATATTGCGTTTTTTTTTTAATTTGCTTACCGGGCTAAAGGTTAGCATGTTTAAAATACGTAAGTCGTTTTGTCATCAAATTTGAGTAGATAACTCATCAGTTGTTTGCATCAGAGCGACAATTTTTGAGATAGTTATTAAAACTGTTTAAAGGTTGTCAAACGTTGTTTCTCGTTGTATATCCTTTAATTCTAGAGTTAAATTGATAAATAACGTGTACGAATTTGTTTAACGCATTTGTTTTGGTTACTCGACGTCTCCGTTCTCGTGTAGCCTACATATTGCGTTTTTTTTTTAATTTGCTTACCGGGCTAAAGGTTAGCATGCTTAAAATACGTAAGTCGTTTTGTTCATCAAATTTAAGTAGATAACTCATCAGTTGTTTGCATCAGAGCGATAATTTTTGAGATAGTTATTAAAACTGTTTAAAGGTTGTCAAACGTTGTTTCTCGTTGTATATCCTTTAATTCTAGAGTTAAATTGATAAATAACGTGTACGAATTTGTTTAACGCATTTGTTTTGGTTACTCGACGTCTCCGTTCTCGTGTAGCCTACATATTGCGTTTTTTTTTTAATTTGCTTACCGGGCTAAAGGTTAGCATGCTTAAAATACGTAAGTCGTTTTGTTCAACAAATTTAAGTAGATAACTCATCAGTTGTTTGCATCAGAGCGATAATTTTTGAGATATTTATTAAAACTGTTTAAAGGTTGTCAAACGTTGTTTCTCGTTGTATATCCTTTAATTCTAGAGTTAAATTGATAAATAACGTGTACGAATTTGTTTAACGCATTTGTTTTGGTTACTCGACGTCTCCGTTCTCGTGTAGCCTACATATTGCGTTTTTTTTTTAAATTTGCTTACCGGGCTAAAGGTTAGCATGTTTAAAATACGTAAGTCGTCGTGTTCATCAAATTTAAGTAGATAACTCATCAGTTGTTTGCATCAGAGCGATAATTTTTGAGATAGTTATTAAAACTGTTTAAAGGTTGTCAAACGTTGTTTCTCGTTGTATATCCTTTAATTCTAGAGTTAAATTGATAAATAACGTGTACGAATTTGTTTAACGCATTTGTTTTGGTTACTCGACGTCTCCGTTCTCGTGTAGCCTACATATTACGTTTTTTTTTAATTTGCTTACCGGGCTAAAGGTGAGCATGTTTAAAATACGTAAGTCGTTTTGTTCAACAAATTTGAGTAGATAACTCAGCAGTTGTTTGCATCAGAGCGACAATTTTTGAGATAGTTATTAAAACTGTTTAAAGGTTGTCAAACGTTGTTTCTCGTTGTATATCCTTTAATTCTAGAGTTAAATTGATAAATAACGTGTACGAATTTGTTTAACGCATTTGTTTTGGTTACTCGACGTCTTCGTTCTCGTGTAGCCTACATATTGCGTTTTTTTTTAATTTGCTTGCCGGGCTAAAGGTTAGCATGTTTAAAATACGAAAGTCGTTTTGTTCATCAAATTTAAGTAGATAACTCATCAGTTGTTTGCATCAGAGCGACAATTTTTGAGATAGTTATTAAAACTGTTTAAAGGTTGTCAAACGTTGTTTCTCGTTGTATATCCTTTAATTCTAGAGTTAAATTGATAAATAACGTGTACGAATTTGTTTAACGCATTTGTTTTGGTTACTTGACGTCTCCGTTCTCGTGTAGCCTACATATAGCGTTTTTTTTTTAATTTGCTTACCGGGCTAAAGGTTAGCATGTTTAAAATACGTAAGTCGTTTTGTTCAACAAATTTAAGTAGATAACTCATCAGTTGTTTGCATCAGAGCGACAATTTTTGAGATAGTTATTAAAACTGTTTAAAGGTTGTCAAACGTTGTTTCTCGTTGTATATCCTTTAAATCTAGAGTTAAATTGATAAATAACGTGTACGAATTTGTTTAACGCATTTGTTTTGGTTACTCGACGTCTCCGTTCTCGTGTAGCCTACATATTGCGTTTTTTTTTTTAATTTGCTTACCGGGCTAAAGGTTAGCATGTTTAAAATACGTAAGTCGTTTTGTTCAACAAATTTAAGTAGATAACTCATCAGTTGTTTGCATCAGAGCGACAATTTTTGAGATAGTTATTAAAACTGTTTAAAGGTTGTCAAACGTTGTTTCTCGTTGTATATCCTTTAATTCTAGAGTTAAATTGATAAATAACGTGTACGAATTTGTTTAACGCATTTGTTTTGGTTACTCGACATCTCCGTTCTCGTGTAGCCTACATATTGCGTTTTTTTTTTAATTTGCTTACCGGGCTAAAGGTTAGCATGTTTAAAATACGTAAGTCGTTTTGTTCATCAAATTTAAGTAGATAACTCATCAGTTGTTTGCATCAGAGCGATAATTTTTGAGATAGTTATTAAAACTGTTTAAAGGTTGTCAAACGTTGTTTCTCGTTGTATATCCTTTAAATCTAGAGTTAAATTGATAAATAACGTGTACGAATTTGTTTAACGCATTTGTTTTGGTTACTCGACGTCTCCGTTCTCGTGTAGCCTACATATTGCGTTTTTTTTTTAATTTGCTTACCGGGTTAGCATGTTTAGAATACGTAAGTCGTTTTGTTCAACAAATCTGAGTAGATAACTCATCAGTTGTTTGCATCAGAGCGACAATTTTTGAGATAGTTATTAAAACTGTTTAAAGGTTGTCAAACGTTGTTTCTCGTTGTATATCCTTTAATTCTAGAGTTAAATTGATAAATAACGTGTACGAATTTGTTTAACGCATTTGTTTTGGTTACTCGACGTCTCCGTTCTCGGGTAGCCTACATATTGCGTTTTTTTTTTTAATTTGCTTACCGGGCTAAAGGTTAGCATGTTTAAAATACGTAAGTCGTTTTGTCATCAAATTTGAGTAGATAACTCATCAGTTGTTTGCATCAGAGCGACAATTTTTGAGATAGTTATTAAAACTGTTTAAAGGTTGTCAAACGTTGTTTCTCGTTGTATATCCTTTAATTCTAGAGTTAAATTGATAAATAACGTGTACGAATTTGTTTAACGCATTTGTTTTGGTTACTCGACGTCTCCGTTCTCGTGTAGCCTACATATTGCGTTTTTTTTTTTAATTTGCTTACCGGGCTAAAGGTTAGCATGCTTAAAATACGTAAGTCGTTTTGTTCATCAAATTTAAGTAGATAACTCATCAGTTGTTTGCATCAGAGCGATAGTTTTTGAGATAGTTATTAAAACGGTTTAAAGGTTGTCAAACGTTGTTTCTCGTTGTATATCCTTTAATTCTAGAGTTAAATTGATAAATAACGTGTACGAATTTGTTTAACGCATTTGTTTTGGTTACTCGACGTCTCCGTTCTCGTGTAGCCTACATATTGCGTTTTTTTTTTAATTTGCTTACCGGGCTAAAGGTTAGCATGCTTAAAATACGTAAGTCGTTTTGTTCAACAAATTTAAGTAGATAACTCATCAGTTGTTTGCATCAGAGCGATAATTTTTGAGATAGTTATTAAAACTGTTTAAAGGTTGTCAAACGTTGTTTCTCGTTGTATATCCTTTAATTCTAGAGTTAAATTGATAAATAACGTGTACGAATTTGTTTAACGCATTTGTTTTGGTTACTCGACGTCTCCGTTCTCGTGTAGCCTACATATTGCGTTTTTTTTTAACTTGCTTACCGGGCTAAAGGTTAGCATGTTTAAAATGCGTAAGTCGTTTTGTTCAACAAATTTGAGTAGATAACTCAGCAGTTGTTTGCATCAGAGCGACAATTTTTGAGATAGTTATTAAAACTGTTTAAAGGTTGTCAAACGTTGTTTCTCGTTGTATATCCTTTAATTCTAGAGTTAAATTGATAAATAACGTGTACGAATTTGTTTAACGCATTTGTTTTGGTTACTCGACGTCTTCGTTCTCGTGTAGCCTACATATTGCGTTTTTTTTTAATTTGCTTGCCGGGCTAAAGGTTAGCATGTTTAAAATACGTAAGTCGTTTTGTTCATCAAATTTAAGTAGATAACTCATCAGTTGTTTGCATCAGAGCGACAATTTTTGAGATAGTTATTAAAACTGTTTAAAGGTTGTCAAACGTTGTTTCTCGTTGTATATCCTTTAATTCTAGAGTTAAATTGATAAATAACGTGTACGAATTTGTTTAACGCATTTGTTTTGGTTACTTGACGTCTCCGTTCTCGTGTAGCCTACATATTGCGTTTTTTTTTTAATTTGCTTACCGGGCTAAAGGTTAGCATGTTTAAAATACGTAAGTCGTTTTGTTCAACAAATTTAAGTAGATAACTCATCAGTTGTTTGCATCAGAGCGACAATTTTTGAGATAGTTATTAAAACTGTTTAAAGGTTGTCAAACGTTGTTTCCCGTTGTATATCCTTTAAATCTAGAGTTAAATTGATAAATAACGTGTACGAATTTGTTTAACGCATTTGTTTTGGTTACTCGACGTCTCCGTTCTCGTGTAGCCTACATATTGCGTTTTTTTTTTTAATTTGCTTACCGGGCTAAAGGTTAGCATGTTTAAAATACGTAAGTCGTTTTGTTCAACAAATTTAAGTAGATAACTCATCAGTTGTTTGCATCAGAGCGACAATTTTTGAGATAGTTATTAAAACTGTTTAAAGGTTGTCAAACGTTGTTCCTCGTTGTATATCCTTTAATTCTAGAGTTAAATTGATAAATAACGTGTACGAATTTGTTTAACGCATTTGTTTTGGTTACTCGACATCTCCGTTCTCGTGTAGCCTACATATTGCGTTTTTTTTTTAATTTGCTTACCGGGCTAAAGGTTAGCATGTTTAAAATACGTAAGTCGTTTTGTTCATCAAATTTAAGTAGATAACTCATCAGTTGTTTGCATCAGTGCGACAATTTTTGAGATAGTTATTAAAACTGTTTAAAGGTTGTCAAACGTTGTTCCTCGTTGTATATCCTTTAATTCTAGAGTTAAATTGATAAATAACGTGTACGAATTTGTTTAACGCATTTGTTTTGGTTACTCGACGTCTCCGTTCTCGTGTAGCCTACATATTGCGTTTTTTTTTTAATTTGCTTACCGGGCTAAAGGTTAGCATGTTTAAAATACGTAAGTCGTTTTGTTCAACAAATTTAAGTAGATAACTCATCAGTTGTTTGCATCAGAGCGACAATTTTTGAGATAGTTATTAAAACTGTTTAAAGGTTGTCAAACGTTGTTTCTCGTTGTATATCCTTTAATTCTAGAGTTAAATTGATAAATAACGTGTACGAATTTGTTTAACGCATTTGTTTTGGTTACTCGACGTCTCCGTTCTCGTGTAGCCTACATATTGCGTTTTTTTTTTAATTTGCTTACCGGGCTAAAGGTTAGCATGTTTAAAATACGTAAGTCGTTTTGTTCAACAAATTTGAGTAGATAACTCATCAGTTGTTTGCATCAGAGCGACAATTTTTGAGATAGTTATTAAAACTGTTTAAAGGTTGTCAAACGTTGTTTCTCGTTGTATATCCTTTAATTCTAGAGTTAAATTGATAAATAACGTGTACGAATTTGTTTAACGCATTTGTTTTGGTTACTCGACGTCTCCGTTCTCGTGTAGCCTACATATTGCGTTTTTTTTTTAATTTGCTTACCGGGCTAAAGGTTAGCATGTTTAAAATACGTAAGTCGTTTTGTTCAACAAATTTGAGTAGATAACTCATCAGTTGTTTGCATCAGAGCGATAATTTTTGAGATAGTTATTAAAACTGTTTAAAGGTTGTCAAACGTTGTTTCTCGTTGTATATCCTTTAATTCTAGAGTTAAATTGATAAATAACGTGTACGAATTTGTTTAACGCATTTGTTTTGGTTACTCGACGTCTCCGTTCTCGTGTAGCCTACATATTGCGTTTTTTTTTTATTTGCTTACCGGGCTAAAGGTTAGCATGTTTAAAATACGTAAGTCGTTTTGTTCAACAAATTTGAGTAGATAACTCAGCAGTTGTTTGCATCAGAGCGACAATTTTTGAGATAGTTATTAAAACTGTTTAAAGGTTGTCAAACGTTGTTTCTCGTTGTATATCCTTTAATTCTAGAGTTAAATTGATAAATAACGTGTACGAATTTGTTTAACGCATTTGTTTTGGTTACTCGACGTCTTCGTTCTCTTGTAGCCTACATATTGCGTTTTTTTTTTTATTTGCTTGCCGGGCTAAAGGTTAGCATGTTTAAAATACGTAAGTCGTTTTTTTCATCAAATTTAAGTAGATAACTCATCAGTTGTTTGCATCAGAGCGACAATTTTTGAGATAGTTATTAAAACTGTTTAAAGGTTGTCAAACGTTGTTTCTCGTTGTATATCCTTTAATTCTAGAGTTAAATTGATAAATAACGTGTACGAATTTGTTTAACGCATTTGTTTTGGTTACTTGACGTCTCCGTTCTCGTGTAGCCTACATATTGCGTTTTTTTTTTTAATTTGCTTACCGGGCTAAAGGTTAGCATGTTTAAAATACGTAAGTCGTTTTGTTCAACAAATTTAAGTAGATAACTCATCAGTTGTTTGCATCAGAGCGATAATTTTTGAGATAGTTATTAAAACTGTTTAAAGGTTGTCAAACGTTGTTTCTCGTTGTATATCCTTTAATTCTAGAGTTAAATTGATAAATAACGTGTAAGAATTTGTTTAACGCATTTGTTTTGGTTACTCGACGTCTCCGTTCTCGTGTAGCCTACATATTGCGTTTTTTTTTTTAATTTGCTTACCGGGCTAAAGGTTAGCATGTTTAAAATACGTAAGTCGTTTTGTTCAACAAATTTAAGTAGATAACTCATCAGTTGTTTGCATCAGAGCGACAATTTTTGAGATAGTTATTAAAACTGTTTAAAGGTTGTCAAACGTTGTTTCTCGTTGTATATCCTTTAATTCTAGAGTTAAATTGATAAATAACGTGTACGAATTTGTTTAACGCATTTGTTTTGGTTACTCGACGTCTCCGTTCTCGTGTAGCCTACATATTGCGTTTTTTTTTTAATTTTCTTACCGGGCTAAAGGTTAGCATGTTTAAAATACGTAAGTCGTTTTGTTCAACAAATTTGAGTAGATAACTCAGCAGTTGTTTGCATCAGAGCGACAATTTTTGAGATAGTTATTAAAACTGTTTAAAGGTTGTCAAACGTTGTTTCTCGTTGTATATCCTTTAATTCTAGAGTTAAATTGATAAATAACGTGTACGAATTTGTTTAACGCATTTGTTTTGGTTACTCGACGTCTCCGTTCTCGTGTAGCCTACATATTGCGTTTTTTTTTTAATTTGCTTACCGGGCTAAAGGTTAGCATGTTTAAAATACGTAAGTCGTTTTGTTCAACAAATTTGAGTAGATAACTCATCAGTTGTTTGCATCAGAGCGACAATTTTTGAGATAGTTATTAAAACTGTTTAAAGGTTGTCAAACGTTGTTTCTCGTTGTATATCCTTTAATTCTAGAGTTAAATTGATAAATAACGTGTACGAATTTGTTTAACGCATTTGTTTTGGTTACTCGACGTCTCCGTTCTCGTGTAGCCTACATATTGCGTTTTTTTTTTAATTTGCTTACCGGGCTAAAGGTTAGCATGTTTAAAATACGTAAGTCGTTTTGTTCAACAAATTTGAGTAGATAACTCATCAGTTGTTTGCATCAGAGCGATAATTTTTGAGATAGTTATTAAAACTGTTTAAAGGTTGTCAAACGTTGTTTCTCGTTGTATATCCTTTAATTCTAGAGTTAAATTGATAAATAACGTGTACGAATTTGTTTAACGCATTTGTTTTGGTTACTCGACGTCTCCGTTCTCGTGTAGCCTACATATTGCGTTTTTTTTTTATTTGCTTACCGGGCTAAAGGTTAGCATGTTTAAAATACGTAAGTCGTTTTGTTCAACAAATTTGAGTAGATAACTCAGCAGTTGTTTGCATCAGAGCGACAATTTTTGAGATAGTTATTAAAACTGTTTAAAGGTTGTCAAACGTTGTTTCTCGTTGTATATCCTTTAATTCTAGAGTTAAATTGATAAATAACGTGTACGAATTTGTTTAACGCATTTGTTTTGGTTACTCGACGTCTTCGTTCTCTTGTAGCCTACATATTGCGTTTTTTTTTAATTTGCTTGCCGGGCTAAAGGTTAGCATGTTTAAAATACGTAAGTCGTTTTGTTCATCAAATTTAAGTAGATAACTCATCAGTTGTTTGCATCAGAGCGACAATTTTTGAGATAGTTATTAAAACTGTTTAAAGGTTGTCAAACGTTGTTTCTCGTTGTATATCCTTTAATTCTAGAGTTAAATTGATAAATAACGTGTACGAATTTGTTTAACGCATTTGTTTTGGTTACTTGACGTCTCCGTTCTCGTGTAGCCTACATATTGCGTTTTTTTTTTAATTTGCTTACCGGGCTAAAGGTTAGCATGTTTAAAATACGTAAGTCGTTTTGTTCAACAAATTTAAGTAGATAACTCATCAGTTGTTTGCATCAGAGCGATAATTTTTGAGATAGTTATTAAAACTGTTTAAAGGTTGTCAAACGTTGTTTCTCGTTGTATATCCTTTAATTCTAGAGTTAAATTGATAAATAACGTGTACGAATTTGTTTAACGCATTTGTTTTGGTTACTCGACGTCTCCGTTCTCGTGTAGCCTACATATTGCGTTTTTTTTTTTTAATTTGCTTACCGGGCTAAAGGTTAGCATGTTTAAAATACGTAAGTCGTTTTGTTCAACAAATTTAAGTAGATAACTTATCAGTTGTTTGCATCAGAGCGATAATTTTTGAGATAGTTATTAAAACTGTTTAAAGGTTCTCAAACGTTGTTTCTCGTTGTATATCCTTTAATTCTAGAGTTAAATTGATAAATAACGTGTACGAATTTGTTTAACGCATTTGTTTTGGTTACTCGACGTCTCCGTTCTCGTGTAGGTTACATATTGCGTTTTTTTTTTAATTTGCTTACCGGGCTAAAGGTTAGCATGTTTAAAATACGTAAGTCGTCGTGTTCATCAAATTTAAGTAGATAACTCATCAGTTGTTTGCATCAGAGCGATAATTTTTGAGATAGTTATTAAAACTGTTTAAAGGTTGTCAAACGTTGTTTCTCGTTGTATATCCTTTAATTCTAGAGTTAAATTGATAAATAACGTGTACGAATTTGTTTAACGCATTTGTTTTGGTTACTCGACGTCTCCGTTCTCGTGTAGCCTACATATTGCGTTTTTTTTTAATTTGCTTACCGGGCTAAAGGTTAGCATGTTTAAAATACGTAAGTCGTTTTGTTCAACAAATTTGAGTAGATAACTCAGCAGTTGTTTGCATCAGAGCGACAATTTTTGAGATAGTTATTAAAACTGTTTAAAGGTTGTCAAACGTTGTTTCTCGTTGTATATCCTTTAATTCTAGAGTTAAATTGATAAATAACGTGTACGAATTTGTTTAACGCATTTGTTTTGGTTACTCGACGTCTTCGTTCTCGTGTAGCCTACATATTGCGTTTTTTTTTAATTTGCTTGCCGGGCTAAAGGTTAGCATGTTTAAAATACGTAAGTCGTTTTGTTCATCAAATTTAAGTAGATAACTCATCAGTTGTTTGCATCAGAGCGACAATTTTTGAGATAGTTATTAAAACTGTTTAAAGGTTGTCAAACGTTGTTTCTCGTTGTATATCCTTTAATTCTAGAGTTAAATTGATAAATAACGTGCACGAATTTGTTTAACGCATTTGTTTTGGTTACTTGACGTCTCCGTTCTCGTGTAGCCTACATATTGCGTTTTTTTTTTAATTTGCTTACCGGGCTAAAGGTTAGCATGTTTAAAATACGTAAGTCGTTTTGTTCAACAAATTTAAGTAGATAACTCATCAGTTGTTTGCATCAGAGCGACAATTTTTGAGATAGTTATTAAAACTGTTTAAAGGTTGTCAAACGTTGTTTCTCGTTGTATATCCTTTAAATCTAGAGTTAAATTGATAAATAACGTGTACGAATTTGTTTAACGCATTTGTTTTGGTTACTCGACGTCTCCGTTCTCATGTAGCCTACATATTGTGTTTTTTTTTTAATTTGCTTACCGGGCTAAAGGTTAGCATGTTTAAAATACGTAAGTCGCTTTGTTCAACAAATTTAAGTAGATAACTCATCAGTTGTTTGCATCAGAGCGACAATTTTTGAGATAGTTATTAAAACTGTTTAAAGGTTGTCAAACGTTGTTTCTCGTTGTATATCCTTTAATTCTAGAGTTAAATTGATAAATAACGTGTACGAATTTGTTTAACGCATTTGTTTTGGTTACTCGACATCTCCGTTCTCGTGTAGCCTACATATTGCGTTTTTTTTTTAATTTGCTTACCGGGCTAAAGGTTAGCATGTTTAAAATACATAAGTCGTTTTGTTCATCAAATTTAAGTAGATAACTCATCAGTTGTTTGCATCAGAGCGACAATTTTTGAGATAGTTATTAAAACTGTTTAAAGGTTGTCAAACGTTGTTTCTCGTTGCATATCCTTTAATTCTAGAGTTAAATTGATAAATAACATGTACGAATTTGTTTAACGCATTTGTTTTGGTTACTCGACGTCTCCGTTCACGTGTAGCCTACATATTGCGTTTTTTTTTTAATTTGCTTACCGGGCTAAAGGTTAAATAAAAAAAAATAAATGTAAGGCGCGATAACCTCCGAAGAGATCTAAGGCCGAGCTTCTCTTCCAATTTGCGTCGTGCTCCTCTTGATTTTTCCCTACAAATTGGCCGGACGGGACCTACATGTTTTATGCCGACTCCGAACGGCATCTGCAAGGCAGATGAGTTTTCACTGAGAGCTTTTCATGGCAGAAATACAATCGGAGCGCTTGCCAGACAAATTTAAGTAGATAACTCATCAGTTGTTTGCATCAGAGCGACAATTTTTGAGATAGTTATTAAAACTGTTTAAAGGTTGTCAAACGTTGTTTCTCGTTGTATATCCTTTAATTCTAGAGTTAAATTGATAAATAACGTGTACGAATTTGTTTAACGCATTTGTTTTGGTTACTCGACGTCTCCGTTGTCGTGTAGCCTACATATTGCGTTTTTTTTTTTAATTTGTTTACAGGGCTAAAGGTTAGCATGTTTAAAATACGTAAGTCGTTTTGTTCAACAAATTTAAGTAGATAACTCATCAGTTGTTTGCATCAGAGCGATAATTTTTGAGATAGTTATTAAAACTGTTTAAAGGTTGTCAAACGTTGTTTCTCGTTGTATATCCTTTAATTCTAGAGTTAAATTGATAAATAACGTGTACGAATTTGTTTAACGCATTTGTTTTGGTTACTCGACGTCTCCGTTCTCGTGTAGCCTACATATAGCGTTTTTTTTTTAATTTGCTTACCGGGCTAAAGGTTAGCATATTTAAAATACGTAAGTCGTCGTGTTCATCAAATTTAAGTAGATAACTCATCAGTTGTTTGCATCAGAGCGATAATTTTTGAGATAGTTATTAAAACTGTTTAAAGTTTGTCAAACGTTGTTTCTCGTTGTATATCCTTTAATTCTAGAATTAAATTGATAAATAACGTGTACGAATTTGTTTAACGCATTCGTTTTGGTTACTCGACGTCTCCGTTCTCGTGTAGCCTACATATTGCGTTTTTTTTTTTAATTTGCTTACCGGGCTAAAGGTTAGCATGTTTAAAATACGTAAGTCGTTTTGTTCATCAAATTTAAGTAGATAACTCATCAGTTGTTTGCATCAGTGCGACAATTTTTGAGATAGTTATTAAAACTGTTTAAAGGTTGTCAAACGTTGTTTCTCGTTGTATATCCTTTAATTCTAGAGTTAAATTGATAAATAACGTGTACGAATTTGTTTAACGCATTTGTTTTGGTTACTCGACGTCTCCGTTCTCGTGTAGCCTACATATTGCGTTTTTTTTTTAATTTTCTTACCGGGCTAAAGGTTAGCATGTTTAAAATACGTAAGTCGTTTTGTTCAACAAATTTGAGTAGATAACTCAGCAGTTGTTTGCATCAGAGCGACAATTTTTGAGATAGTTATTAAAACTGTTTAAAGGTTGTCAAACGTTGTTTCTCGTTGTATATCCTTTAACTCTAGAGTTAAATTGATAAATAACGTGTACGAATTTGTTTAACGCATTTGTTTTGGTTACTCGACGTCTCCGTTCTCGTGTAGCCTACATATTGCGTTTTTTTTTTAATTTGCTTACCGGGCTAAAGGTTAGCATGTTTAAAATACGTAAGTCGTTTTGTTCAACAAATTTGAGTAGATAACTCATCAGTTGTTTGCATCAGAGCGACAATTTTTGAGATAGTTATTAAAACTGTTTAAAGGTTGTCAAACGTTGTTTCTCGTTGTATATCCTTTAATTCTAGAGTTAAATTGATAAATAACGTGTACGAATTTGTTTAACGCATTTGTTTTGGTTACTCGACGTCTCCGTTCTCGTGTAGCCTACATATTGCGTTTTTTTTTAATTTGCTTACCGGGCTAAAGGTTAGCATGCTTAAAATACGTAAGTCGTTTTGTTCAACAAATTTAAGTAGATAACTCATCAGTTGTTTGCATCAGAGCGATAATTTTTGAGATAGTTATTAAAACTGTTTAAAGGTTGTCAAACGTTGTTTCTCGTTGTATATCCTTTAATTCTAGAGTTATATTGATAAATAACGTGTACGAATTTGTTTAACGCATTTGTTTTGGTTACTCGACGTTTCCGTTCTCGTGTAGCCTACATATTGCGTTTTTTTTTAATTTGCTTACCGGGCTAAATACGTAAGTCGTTTTGTTCAACAAATTTGAGTAGATAACTCATCAGTTGTTTGAATCAGAGCGATAATTTTTGAGATAGTTAATAAAACTGTTTAAAGGTTGTCAAACGTTGTTTCTCGTTGTATATCCTTTAATTCTAGAGTTAAATTGATAAATAACGTGTACGAATTTGTTTAACGCATTTGTTTTGGTTACTCGACGTCTCCGTTCTCGTGTAGCCTACATATTGCGTTTTTTTTTTAATTTGCTTACCGGGCTAAAGGTTAGCATATTTAAAATACGTAAGTCGTTTTGTTCAACAAATTTAAGTAGATAGCTCATCAGTTGTTTGCATCAGAGCGACAATTTTTGAGATAGTTATTAAAACTGTTTAAAGGTTGTCAAACGTTGTTTCTCGTTGTATATCCTTTAATTCTAGAGTTAAATTGATAAATAACGTGTACGAATTTGTTTAACGCATTTGTTTTGGTTACTCGACGTCTCCGTTCTCGTGTAGCCTACATATTGCGTTTTTTTTTTAATTTGCTTACCGGGCTAAAGGTTAGCATGTTTAAAATACGTAAGTCGTTTTGTTCAACAAATTTGAGTAGATAACTCAGCAGTTGTTTGCATCAGAGCGACAATTTTTGAGATAGTTATTAAAACTGTTTAAAGGTTGTCAAACGTTGTTTCTCGTTGTATATCCTTTAATTCTAGAGTTAAATTGATAAATAACGTGTACGAATTTGTTTAACGCATTTGTTTTGGTTACTCGACGTCTCCGTTGTCGTGTAGCCTACATATTGCGTTTTTTTTTTTAATTTGTTTACAGGGCTAAAGGTTAGCATGTTTAAAATACGTAAGTCGTTTTGTTCAACAAATTTAAGTAGATAACTCATCAGTTGTTTGCATCAGAGCGATAATTTTTGAGATAGTTATTAAAACTGTTTAAAGGTTGTCAAACGTTGTTTCTCGTTGTATATCCTTTAATTCTAGAGTTAAATTGATAAATAACGTGTACGAATTTGTTTAACGCATTTGTTTTGGTTACTCGACGTCTCCGTTCTCGTGTAGCCTACATATAGCGTTTTTTTTTTAATTTGCTTACCGGGCTAAAGGTTAGCATGTTTAAAATACGTAAGTCGTCGTGTTCATCAAATTTAAGTAGATAACTCATCAGTTGTTTGCATCAGAGCGATAATTTTTGAGATAGTTATTAAAACTGTTTAAAGGTTGTCAAACGTTGTTTCTCGTTGTATATCCTTTAATTCTAGAGTTAAATTGATAAATAACGTGTACGAATTTGTTTAACGCATTTGTTTTGGTTACTCGACGTCTCCGTTCTCGTGTAGCCTACATATTGCGTTTTTTTTTTTAATTTGCTTACCGGGCTAAAGGTTAGCATGTTTAAAATACGTAAGTCGTTTTGTTCAACAAATTTAAGTAGATAGCTCATCAGTTGTTTGCATCAGAGCGACAATTTTTGAGATAGTTATTAAAACTGTTTAAAGGTTGTCAAACGTTGTTTCTCGTTGTATATCCTTTAATTCTAGAGTTAAATTGATAAATAACGTGTACGAATTTGTTTAACGCATTTGTTTTGGTTACTCGACGTCTCCGTTCTCGTGTAGCCTACATATAGCGTTTTTTTTTTAATTTGCTTACCGGGCTAAAGGTTAGCATGTTTAAAATACGTAAGTCGTTTTGTTCAACAAATTTGAGTAGATAACTCAGCAGTTGTTTGCATCAGAGCGACAATTTTTGAGATAGTTATTAAAACTGTTTAAAGGTTGTCAAACGTTGTTTCTCGTTGTATATCCTTTAATTCTAGAGTTAAATTGATAAATAACGTGTACGAATTTGTTTAACGCATTTGTTTTGGTTACTCGACGTCTCCGTTCTCGTGTAGCCTACAGATTGCGTTTTTTTTTTTAATTTGCTTACCGGGCTAAAGGTTAGCATGTTTAAAATACGTAAGTCGTTTTGTTCAACAAATTTAAGTAGATAACTCATCAGTTGTTTGCATCAGAGCGACAATTTTTGAGATAGTTATTAAAACTGTTTAAAGGTTGTCAAACGTTGTTTCTCGTTGTATATCCTTTAATTCTAGAGTTAAATTGATAAATAACGTGTACGAATTTGTTTAACGCATTTGTTTTGGTTACTCGACGTCTCCGTTCTCGTGTAGCCTACATATTGCGTTTTTTTTTTTAATTTGCTTACCGGGCTAAAGGTTAGCATGTTTAAAATACGTAAGTCGTTTTGTTCAACAAATTTAAGTAGATAACTCATCAGTTGTTTGCATCAGAGCGACAATTTTTGAGATAGTTATTAAAACTGTTTAAAGGTTGTCAAACGTTGTTTCTCGTTGTATATCCTTTAATTCTAGAGTTAAATTGATAAATAACGTGTACGAATTTGTTTAGCGCATTTGTTTTGGTTACTCGACGTCTCCGTTCTCGTGTAGCCTACATATTGCGTTTTTTTTAAATTTTCTTACCGGGCTAAAGGTTAGCATGTTTAAAATACGTAAGTCGTTTTGTTCAACAAATTTGAGTAGATAACTCATCAATTGTTTGCATCAGAGCGACAATTTTTGAGATAGTTATTAAAACTGTTTAAAGGTTGTCAAACGTTGTTTCTCGTTGTATATCCTTTAATTCTAGAGTTAAATTGATAAATAACGTGTACGAATTTGTTTAACGCATTTGTTTTGGTTACTCGACGTCTCCGTTCTCGTGTAGCCTACATATTGCGTTTTTTTTTTTATTTGCTTACCGTGCTAAAGGTTAGCATGCTTAAAATACGTAAGTCGTTTTGTTCAACAAATTTAAGTAGATAACTCATCAGTTGTTTGCATCAGAGCGATAATTTTTGAGATAGTTATTAAAACTGTTTAAAGGTTGTCAAACGTTGTTTCTCGTTGTATATCCTTTAATTCTAGAGTTATATTGATAAATAACGTGTACGAATTTGTTTAACGCATTTGTTTTGGTTACTCGACGTTTCCGTTCTCGTGTAGCCTACATATTGCGTTTTTTTTTTTAATTTGCTTACCGGGCTAAAGGTTAGCATGTTTAAAATACGTAAGTCGTTTTGTTCAACAAATTTGAGTAGATAACTCATCAGTTGTTTGCATCAGAGCGATAATTTTTGAGATAGTTAATAAAACTGTTTAAAGGTTGTCAAACGTTGTTTCTCGTTGTATATCCTTTAATTCTAGAGTTAAATTGATAAATAACGTGTACGAATTTGTTTAACGCATTTGTTTTGGTTACTTGACGTCTCCGTTCTCGTGTAGCCTACATATTGCGTTTTTTTTTTTAATTTGCTTACCGGGCTAAAGGTTAGCATATTTAAAATACGTAAGTCGTTTTGTTCAACAAATTTAAGTAGATAGCTCATCAGTTGTTTGCATCAGAGCGACAATTTTTGAGATAGTTATTAAAACTGTTTAAAGGTTGTCAAACGTTGTTTCTCGTTGTATATCCTTTAATTCTAGAGTTAAAT
Source organism: Eurosta solidaginis (assembly GCF_040869045.1). Lineage (NCBI taxonomy): Eukaryota > Metazoa > Arthropoda > Insecta > Diptera > Tephritidae > Eurosta > Eurosta solidaginis. Next base: position 576,108 of record NW_027136929.1, on the reverse strand, counting down.
TGATAAATAACGTGTACGAATTTGTTTAACGCATTTGTTTTGGTTACTCGACGTCTCCGTTCTCGTGTAGCCTACATATTGCGTTTTTTTTTTAATTTGCTTACCGGGCTAAAGGTTAGCATGTTTAAAATACGTAAGTCGTTTTGTTCAACAAATTTGAGTAGATAACTCAGCAGTTGTTTGCATCAGAGCGACAATTTTTGAGATAGTTATTAAAACTGTTTAAAGGTTGTCAAACGTTGTTTCTCGTTGTATATCCTTTAATTCTAGAGTTAAATTGATAAATAACGTGTACGAATTTGTTTAACGCATTTGTTTTGGTTACTCGACGTCTCCGTTCTAGTGTAGCCTACATATTGCGTTTTTTTTTTAATTTGCTTACCGGACTAAAGGTTAGCATGTTTAAAATACGTAAGTCGTTTTGTTCATCAAATTTAAGTAGATAACTCATCAGTTGTTTGCATCAGAGCGACAATTTTTGAGATAGTTATTAAAACTGTTTAAAGGTTGTCAAACGTTGTTTCTCGTTGTATATCCTTTAATTCTAGAGTTAAATTGATAAATAACGTGTACGAATTTGTTTAACGCATTTGTTTTGGTTACTCGACGTCTCCGTTCTCGTGTAGCCTACATATTGCGTGTTTTTTTAATTTGCTTACCGGGCTAAAGGTTAGCATGCTTAAAATACGTAAGTCGTTTTGTTCATCAAATTTAAGTAGATAACTCATCAGTTGTTTGCATCAGAGCGATAATTTTTGAGATAGTTATTAAAACTGTTTAAAGGTTGTCAAAAGTTGTTTCTCGTTGTATATCCTTTAATTCTAGAGTTAAATTGATAAATAACGTGTACGAATTTGTTTAACGCATTTGTTTTGGTTACTCGACGTCTCCGTTCTCGTGTAGCCTACATATTGCGTTTTTTTTTTTTAATTTGCTTACCGGGCTAAAGGTTAGCATGTTTAAAATACGTAAGTCGTTTTGTTCATCAAATTTAAGAAGATAACTCATCAGTTGTTTGCATCAGAGCGACAATTTTTGAGATAGTTATTAAAACTGTTTAAAGGTTGTCAAACGTTGTTTCTCGTTGTATATCCTTTAATTCTAGAGTTAAATTGATAAATAACGTGTACGAATTTGTTTAACGCATTTGTTTTGGTTACTCGACGTCTCCGTTCTCGTGTAACCTACATATTGCGTTTTTTTTTAAATTTGCTTACCGGGCTAAAGGTTAGCATGTTTAAAATACGTAAGTCGTTTTGTTCATCAAATTTAAGTAGATAACTCATCAGTTGTTTGCATCAGAGCGACAATTTTTGAGATAGTTATTAAAACTGTTTAAAGGTTGTCAAACGTTGTTTGTCGTTGTATATCCTTTAATTCTAGAGTTAAATTGATAAATAACGTGTTCGAATTTGTTTAACGCATTTGTTTTGGTTACTCGACGTCTCCGTTCTCGTGTAGCCTACATATTGCGTTTTTTTTTTAATTTGCTTACCGGGCTAAAGGTTAGCATGTTTAAAATACGTAAGTCGTTTTGTTCATCAAATTTAAGTAGATAACTCATCAGTTTGCATCAGAGCGACAATTTTTGAGATAGTTATTAAAACTGTTTAAAGGTTGTCAAACGTTGTTTCTCGTTGTATATCCTTTAATTCTAGAGTTAAATTGATAAATAACGTGTACGAATTTGTTTAACGCATTTGTTTTGGTTACTCGACGTCTCCGTTCTCGTGTAGCCTACATATTGCGTTTTTTTTTTTAATTTGCTTACCGGGCTAAAGGTTAGCATGTTTAAAATACGTAAGTCGTTTTGTTCATCAAATTTAAGTAGATAACTCATCAGTTGTTTGCATCAGAGCGATAATTTTTGAGATAGTTATTAAAACTGTTTAAAGGTTGTCAAACGTTGTTTCTCGTTGTATATCCTTTAATTCTAGAGTTAAATTGATAAATAACGTGTACGAATTTGTTTAACGCATTTGTTTTGGTTACTCGACGTCTCCGTTCTCGTGTAGCCTACATATTGCGTTTTTTTTTTAATTTGCTTACCGGGCTAAAGGTTAGCATGTTTAAAATACGTAAGTCGTTTTGTTCAACAAATTTAAGTAGATAACTCATCAGTTGTTTGCATCAGAGCGATAATTTTTGAGATAGTTATTAAAACTGTTTAAAGGTTGTCAAACGTTGTTTCTCGTTGTATATCCTTTAATTCTAGAGTTAAATTGATAAATAACCTGTAGGAATTTGTTTATCGCATTTGTTTTGGTTACTCGACGTCTCCGTTCTCGTGTAGCCTACATATTGCGTTTTTTTTTTTTTAATTTGCTTACCGGGCTAAAGGTTAGCATGCTTAAAATACGTAAGTCGTTTTGTTCAACAAATTTAAGTAGATAACTCATCAGTTGTTTGCATCAGAGCGATAATTTTTGAGATAGTTATTAAAACTGTTTAAAGGTTGTCAAACGTTGTTTCTCGTTGTATATCCTTTAATTCTAGAGTTAAATTGATAAATAACGTGTACGAATTTGTTTAACGCATTTGTTTTGGTTACTCGACGTCTCTGTTCTCGTGTAGCCTACATATTGCGTTTTTTTTTTTAATTTGCTTACCGGGCTAAAGGTTAGCATGTTTAAAATACGTAAGTCGTTTTGTTCAACAAATTTAAGTAGATAACTCATCAGTTGTTTGCATCAGAGCGACAATTTTTGAGATAGTTATTAAAACTGTTTAAAGGTTGTCAAACGTTGTTTCTCGTTGTATATCCTTTAATTCTAGAGTTAAATTGATAAATAACGTGTACGAATTTGTTTAACGCATTTGTTTTGGTTACTCGACGTCTCCGTTCTCGTGTAGCCTACATATTGCGTTTTTTTTTAATTTGCTTACCGGGCTAAAGGTTAGCATGTTTAAAATACGTAAGTCGTTTTGTTCAACAAATTTGAGTAGATAACTCAGCAGTTGTTTGCATCAGAGCGACAATTTTTGAGATAGTTATTAAAACTGTTTATAGGTTGTCAAACGTTGTTTCTCGTTGTATATCCTTTAATTCTAGAGTTAAATTGATAAATAACGTGTACGAATTTGTTTAACGTATTTGTTTTGGTTACTCGACGTCTCCGTTCTCGTGTAGCCTACATATTGCGTTTTTTTTTAATTTGCTTACCGGGCTAAAGGTTAGCATGTTTAAAATACGTAAGTCGTTTTGTTCAACAAATTTGAGTAGATAACTCATCAGTTGTTTGCATCAGAGCGACAATTTTTGAGATAGTTATTAAAACTGTTTAAAGGTTGTCAAACGTTGTTTCTCGTTGTATATCCTTTAATTCTAGAGTTAAATTGATAAATAACGTGTACGAATTTGTTTAACGCATTTGTTTTGGTTACTCGACGTCCCCGTTCTCGTGTAGCCTACATATTGCGTTTTTTTTTTAATTTGCTTACCGGGCTAAAGGTTAGCATGCTTAAAATACGTAAGTCGTTTTGTTCAACAAATTTGAGTAGATAACTCATCAGTTGTTTGCATCAGAGCGACAATTTTTGAGATAGTTATTAAAACTGTTTAAAGGTTGTCAAACGTTGTTTCTCTTTGTATATCCTTTAATTCTAGAGTTAAATTGATAAATAACGTGTACGAATTTGTTTAACGCATTTGTTTTGGTTACTCGACGTCTCCGTTCTCGTGTAGCCTACATATTGCGTTTTTTTTTTTTTAATTTGCTTACCGGGCTAAAGGTTAGCATGTTTAAAATACGTAAGTCGTTTTGTTCAACAAATTTGAGTAGATAACTCAGCAGTTGTTTGCATCAGAGCGACAATTTTTGAGATAGTTATTAAAACTGTTTAAAGGTTGTCAAACGTTGTTTCTCGTTGTATATCCTTTAATTCTAGAGTTAAATTGATAAATAACGTGTGCGAATTTGTTTAACGCATTTGTTTTGGTTACTCGACGTCTCCGTTCTCGTGTAGCCTACATATTGCGTTTTTTTTTTTAATTTGCTTACCGGGCTAAAGGTTAGCATGTTTAAAATACGTAAGTCGTTTTGTTCAACAAATTTGAGTAGATAACTCAGCAGTTGTTTGCATCAGAGCGACAATTTTTGAGATAGTTATTAAAACTGTTTAAAGGTTGTCAAACGTTGTTTCTCGTTGTATATCCTTTAATTCTAGAGTTAAATTGATAAATAACGTGTACGAATTTGTTTAACGCATTTGTTTTGGTTACTCGACGTCTCCGTTCTCGTGTAGCCTACATATTGCGTTTTTTTTTTAATTTGCTTACCGGGCTAAAGGTTAGCATGCTTAAAATACGTAAGTCATTTTGTTCAACAAATTTAAGTAGATAACTCATCAGTTGTTTGCATCAGAGCGATAATTTTTGAGATAGTTATTAAAACTGTTTAAAGGTTGTCAAACGTTGTTTCTCGTTGTATATCCTTTAATTCTAGAGTTATATTGATAAATAACGTGTACGAATTTGTTTAACGCATTTGTTTTGGTTACTCGACGTTTCCGTTCTCGTGTAGCCTACATATTGCGTTTTTTTTTTTAATTTGCTTACCGGGCTAAAGGTTAGCATGTTTAAAATACGTAAGTCGTTTTGTTCAACAAATTTGAGTAGATAACTCATCAGTTGTTTGCATCAGAGCGATAATTTTTGAGATAGTTAATAAAACTGTTTAAAGGTTGTCAAACGTTGTTTCTCGTTGTATATCCTTTAATTCTAGAGTTAAATTGATAAATAACGTGTACGAATTTGTTTAACGCATTTGTTTTGGTTACTCGACGTCTCCGTTCTCGTGTAGCCTACATATTGCGTTTTTTTTTTTTAATTTGCTTACCGGGCTAAAGGTTAGCATATTTAAAATACGTAAGTCGTTTTGTTCAACAAATTTAAGTAGATAGCTCATCAGTTGTTTGCATCAGAGCGACAATTTTTGAGATAGTTATTAAAACTGTTTAAAGGTTGTCAAACGTTGTTTCTCGTTGTATATCCTTTAATTCTAGAGTTAAATTGATAAATAACGTGTACGAATTTGTTTAAGGCATTTGTTTTGGTTACTCGACGTCTCCGTTCTCGTGTAGCCTACATATTGCGTTTTTTTTTTAATTTGCTTACCGGGCTAAAGGTTAGCATGTTTAAAATACGTAAGTCGTTTTGTTCAACAAATTTGAGTAGATAACTCAGCAGTTGTTTGCATCAGAGCGACAATTTTTGAGATAGTTATTAAAACTGTTTAAAGGTTGTCAAACGTTGTTTCTCGTTGTATATCCTTTAATTCTAGAGTTAAATTGATAAATAACGTGTACGAATTTGTTTAACGCATTTGTTTTGGTTACTCGACGTCTCCGTTGTAGTGTAGCCTACATATTGCGTTTTTTTTTAATTTGCTTACCGGACTAAAGGTTAGCATGTTTAAAATACGTAAGTCGTTTTGTTCATCAAATTTAAGTAGATAACTCATCAGTTGTTTGCATCAGAGCGACAATTTTTGAGATAGTTATTAAAACTGTTTAAAGGTTGTCAAACGTTGTTTCTCGTTGTATATCCTTTAATTCTAGAGTTAAATTGATAAATAACGTGTACGAATTTGTTTAACGCATTTGTTTTGGTTACTCGACGTCTCCGTTCTCGTGTAGCCTACATATTGCGTGTTTTTTTAATTTGCTTACCGGGCTAAAGGTTAGCATGCTTAAAATACGTAAGTCGTTTTGTTCATCAAATTTAAGTAGATAACTCATCAGTTGTTTGCATCAGAGCGATAATTTTTGAGATAGTTATTAAAACTGTTTAAAGGTTGTCAAAAGTTGTTTCTCGTTGTATATCCTTTAATTCTAGAATTAAATTGATAAATAACGTGTACGAATTTGTTTAACGCATTTGTTTTGGTTACTCGACGTCTCCGTTCTCGTGTAGCCTACATATTGCGTTTTTTTTTTTTTAATTTGCTTACCGGGCTAAAGGTTAGCATGTTTAAAATACGTAAGTCGTTTTGTTCATCAAATTTAAGAAGATAACTCATCAGTTGTTTGCATCAGAGCGACAATTTTTGAGATAGTTATTAAAACTGTTTAAAGGTTGTCAAACGTTGTTTCTCGTTGTATATCCTTTAATTCTAGAGTTAAATTGATAAATAACGTGTACGAATTTGTTTAACGCATTTGTTTTGGTTACTCGACGTCTCCGTTCTCGTGTAACCTACATATTGCGTTTTTTTTTAAATTTGCTTACCGGGCTAAAGGTTAGCATGTTTAAAATACGTAAGTCGTTTTGTTCATCAAATTTAAGAAGATAACTCATCAGTTGTTTGCATCAGAGCGACAATTTTTGAGATAGTTATTAAAACTGTTTAAAGGTTGTCAAACGTTGTTTCTCGTTGTATATCCTTTAATTCTAGAGTTAAATTGATAAATAACGTGTACGAATTTGTTTAACGCATTTGTTTTGGTTACTCGACGTCTCCGTTCTCGTGTAGCCTACATATTGCTTTTTTTTTTAATTTGCTTACCGGGCTAAAGGTTAGCATGTTTAAAATACGTAAGTCGTTTTGTTCATCAAATTTAAGTAGATAACTCATCAGTTGTTTGCATCAGAGCGACAATTTTTGAGATAGTTATTAAAACTGTTTAAAGGTTGTCAAACGTTGTTTCTCGTTGTATATCCTTTAATTCTAGAGTTAAATTGATAAATAACGTGTACGAATTTGTTTAACGCATTTGTTTTGGTTACTCGACGTCTCCGTTCTCGTGTAGCCTACATATTGCGTTTTTTTTTTTAATTTGCTTACCGGGCTAAAGGTTAGCATGTTTAAAATACGTAAGTCGTTTTGTTCATCAAATTTAAGTAGATAACTCATCAGTTGTTTGCATCAGAGCGATAATTTTTGAGATAGTTATTAAAACTGTTTAAAGGTTGTCAAACGTTGTTTCTCGTTGTATATCCTTTAATTCTAGAGTTAAATTGATAAATAACGTGTACGAATTTGTTTAACGCATTTGTTTTGGTTACTCGACGTCTCCGTTCTCGTGTAGCCTACATATTGCGTTTTTTTTTTAATTTGCTTACCGGGCTAAAGGTTAGCATGTTTAAAATACGTAAGTCGTTTTGTTCAACAAATTTAAGTAGATAACTCATCAGTTGTTTGCATCAGAGCGATAATTTTTGAGATAGTTATTAAAACTGTTTAAAGGTTGTCAAACGTTGTTTCTCGTTGTATATCCTTTAATTCTAGAGTTAAATTGATAAATAACGTGTAGGAATTTGTTTATCGCATTTGTTTTGGTTACTCGACGTCTCCGTTCTCGTGTAGCCTACATATTGCGTTTTTTTTTTAATTTGCTTACCGGGCTAAAGGTTAGCATGCTTAAAATACGTAAGTCGTTTTGTTCAACAAATTTGAGTAGATAACTCAGCAGTTGTTTGCATCAGAGCGACAATTTTTGAGATAGTTATTAAAACTGTTTGTAGGTTGTCAAACGTTGTTTCTCGTTGTATATCCTTTAATTCTAGAGTTAAATTGATAAATAACGTGTACGAATTTGTTTAACGTATTTGTTTTGGTTACTCGACGTCTCCGTTCTCGTGTAGCCTACATATTGCGTTTTTTTTTAATTTGCTTACCGGGCTAAGGTTAGCATGTTTAAAATACGTAAGTCGTTTTGTTCAACAAATTTGAGTAGATAACTCATCAGTTGTTTGCATCAGAGCGACAATTTTTGAGATAGTTATTAAAACTGTTTAAAGGTTGTCAAACGTTGTTTCTCGTTGTATATCCTTTAATTCTAGAGTTAAATTGACAAATAACGTGTACGAATTTGTTTAACGCATTTGTTTTGGTTACTCGACGTCTCCGTTCTCGTGTAGCCTACATATTGCGTTTTTTTTTTTAATTTGCTTACCGGGCTAAAGGTTAGCATGCTTAAAATACGTAAGTCGTTTTGTTCAACAAATTTGAGTAGATAACTCATCAGTTGTTTGCATCAGAGCGACAATTTTTGAGATAGTTATTAAAACTGTTTAAAGGTTGTCAAACGTTGTTTCTCGTTGTATATCCTTTAATTCTAGAGTTAAATTGATAAATAACGTGTACGAATTAGTTTAACGCATTTGTTTTGGTTACTCGACGTCTCCGTTCTCGTGTAGCCTACATATTGCGTTTTTTTTTTTTTAATTTGCTTACCGGGCTAAAGGTTAGCATGTTTAAAATACGTAAGTCGTTTTGTTCAACAAATTTGAGTAGATAACTCAGCAGTTGTTTGCATCAGAGCGACAATTTTTGAGATAGTTATTAAAACTGTTTAAAGGTTGTCAAACGTTGTTTCTCGTTGTATATCCTTTAATTCTAGAGTTAAATTGATAAATAACGTGTACGAATTTGTTTAACGCATTTGTTTTGGTTACTCGACGTCTCCGTTCTAGTGTAGCCTACATATTGCGTTTTTTTTTTTAATTTGCTTACCGGGCTAAAGGTTAGCATGTTTAAAATACGTAAGTCGTTTTGTTCATCAAATTTAAGTAGATAACTCATCAGTTGTTTGCATCAGAGCGACAATTTTTGAGATAGTTATTAAAACTGTTTAAAGGTTGTCAAACGTTGTTTCTCGTTGTATATCCTTTAATTCTAGAGTTAAATTTATAAATAACGTGTACGAATTTGTTTAACGCATTTGTTTTGGTTACTCGACGTCTCCGTTCTCGTGTAGCCTACATATTGCGTGTTTTTTTTAATTTGCTTACCGGGCTAAAGGTTAGCATGCTTAAAATACGTAAGTCGTTTTGTTCATCAAATTTAAGTAGATAACTCATCAGTTGTTTGCATCAGAGCGATAATTTTTGAGATAGTTATTAAAACTGTTTAAAGGTTGTCAAACGTTGTTTCTCGTTGTATATCCTTTAATTCTAGAGTTAAATTGATAAATAACGTGTACGAATTTGTTTAACGCATTTGTTTTGGTTACTCGACGTCTCCGTTCTCGTGTAACCTACATATTGCGTTTTTTTTTTTTAATTTGCTTACCGGGCTAAAGGTTAGCATGTTTAAAATACGTAAGTCGTTTTGTTCATCAAATTTAAGTAGATAACTCATCAGTTGTTTGCATCAGAGCGACAATTTTTGAGATAGTTATTAAAACTGTTTAAAGGTTGTCAAACGTTGTTTCTCGTTGTATATCCTTTAATTCTAGAGCTAAATTGATAAATAACGTGTACGAATTTGTTTAACGCATTTGTTTTGGTTACTCGACGTCTCTGTTCTCGTGTAGCCTACATATTGCGTTTTTTTTTTTAATTTGCTTACCGGGCTAAAGGTTAGCATGTTTAAAATACGTAAGTCGTTTTGTTCATCAAATTTAAGTAGATAACTCATCAGTTGTTTGCATCAGAGCGACAATTTTTGAGATAGTTATTAAAACTGTTTAAAGGTTGTCAAACGTTGTTTCTCGTTGTATATCCTTTAATTCTAGAGTTAAATTGATAAATAACGTGTACGAATTTGTTTAACGCATTTGTTTTGGTTACTCGACGTCTCCGTTCTCGTGTAGCCTACATATTGCGTTTTTTTTTTAATTTGCTTACCGGGCTAAAGGTTAGCATGTTTAAAATACGTAAGTCGTTTTGTTCATCAAATTTAAGTAGATAACTCATCAGTTGTTTGCATCAGAGCGACAATTTTTGAGATAGTTATTAAAACTGTTTAAAGGTTGTCAAACGTTGTTTCTCGTTGTATATCCTTTAATTCTAGAGTTAAATTGATAAATAACGTGTACGAATTTGTTTAACGCATTTGTTTTGGTTACTCGACGTCTCCGTTCTCGTGTAGCCAACATATTGCGTTTTTTTTTTTAATTTGCTTACCGGGCTAAAGGTTAGCATGTTTAAAATACGTAAGTCGTTTTGTTCAACAAATTTAAGTAGATAACTCATCAGTTGTTTGCATCAGAGCGATAATTTTTGAGATAGTTATTAAAACTGTTTAAAGGTTGTCAAACGTTGTTTCTCGTTGTATATCCTTTAATTCTAGAGTTAAATTGATAAATAACGTGTAGGAATTTGTTTATCGCATTTGTTTTGGTTACTCGACGTCTCCGTTCTCGTGTAGCCTACATATTGCGTTTTTTTTTTAATTTGCTTACCGGGCTAAAGGTTAGCATGCTTAAAATACGTAAGTCGTTTTGTTCAACAAATTTAAGTAGATAACTCATCAGTTGTTTGCATCAGAGCGATAATTTTTAGATAGTTATTAAAACTGTTTAAATGTTGTCAAACGTTGTTTCTCGTTGTATATCCTTTAATTCTAGAGTTAAATTGATAAATAACGTGTACGAATTTGTTTAACGCATTTGTTTTGGTTACTCGACGTCTCTGTTCTCGTGTAGCCTACATATTGCGTTTTTTTTTTTAATTTGCTTACCGGGCTAAAGGTTAGCATGTTTAAAATACGTAAGTCGTTTTGTTCAACATATTTAAGTAGATAACTCATCAGTTGTTTGCATCAGAGCGACAATTTTTGAGATAGTTATTAAAACTGTTTAAAGGTTGTCAAACGTTGTTTCTCGTTGTATATCCTTTAATTCTAGAGTTAAATTGATAAATAACGTGTACGAATTTGTTTAACGCATTTGTTTTGGTTACTCGACGTCTCCGTTCTCGTGTAGCCTACATATTGCGTTTTTTTTTTTAATTTGCTTACCGGGCTAAAGGTTAGCATGTTTAAAATACGTAAGTCGTTTTGTTCAACAAATTTGAGTAGATAACTCAGCAGTTGTTTGCATCAGAGCGACAATTTTTGAGATAGTTATTAAAACTGTTTATAGGTTGTCAAACGTTGTTTCTCGTTGTATATCCTTTAATTCTAGAGTTAAATTGATAAATAACGTGTACGAATTTGTTTAACGCATTTGTTTTGGTTAGTCGACGTCTCCGTTCTCGTGTAGCCTACATATTGCGTTTTTTTTTAATTTGCTTACCGGGCTAAAGGTTAGCATGTTTAAAATACGTAAGTCGTTTTGTTCAACAAATTTGAGTAGATAACTCATCAGTTGTTTGCATCAGAGCGAAAATTTTTGAGATAGTTATTAAAACTGTTTAAAGGTTGTCAAACGTTGTTTCTCGTTGTATATCCTTTAATTCTAGAGTTAAATTGATAAATAACGTGTACGAATTTGTTTAACGCATTTGTTTTGGTTAGTCGACGTCTCCGTTCTCGTGTAGCCTACATATTGCGTTTTTTTTTTAATTTGCTTACCGGGCTAAAGGTTAGCATGCTTAAAATACGTAAGTCGTTTTGTTCAACAAATTTGAGTAGATAACTCATCAGTTGTTTGCATCAGAGCGACAATTTTTGAGATAGTTATTAAAACTGTTTAAAGGTTGTCAAACGTTGTTTCTCGTTGTATATCCTTTAATTCTAGAGTTAAATTGATAAATAACGTGTACGAATTTGTTTAACGCATTTGTTTTGGTTACTCGACGTCTCCGTTCTCGTGTAGCCTACATATTGCGTTTTTTTTTTTAATTTGCTTACCGGGCTAAAGGTTAGCATGCTTAAAATACGTAAGTCGTTTTGTTCATCAAATTTAAGTAGATAACTCATCAGTTGTTTGCATCAGAGCGATAATTTTTGAGATAGTTATTAAAACTGTTTAAAGGTTGTCAAACGTTGTTTCTCGTTGTATATCCTTTAATTCTAGAGTTAAATTGATAAATAACGTGTACGAATTTGTTTAACGCATTTGTTTTGGTTACTCGACGTCTCCGTTCTCGTGTAGCCTACATATTGCGTTTTTTTTTTTAATTTGCTTACCGGGCTAAGGTTAGCATGTTTAAAATACGTAAGTCGTTTTGTTCAACAAATTTAAGTAGATAACTCATCAGTTGTTTGCATCAGAGCGACAATTTTTGAGATAGTTATTAAAACTGTTTAAAGGTTGTCAAACGTTGTTTCTCGTTGTATATCCTTTAATTCTATAGTTAAATTGATAAATAACGTGTACGAATTTGTTTAACGCATTTGTTTTGTTTACTCGACGTCTCTGTTCTCGTGTAGCCTACATATTGGGTTTTTTTTTTTAATTTGCTTACCGGGCTAAAGGTTAGCATGCTTAAAATACTGTTACGAATATTAGCAAAACTAAGGAGTGCTGCCAGCTCTAAGCCGATCTAAGCAGTAACGTGAATGCACATCAATAATTCAATTATTATGTATCTACATAAACGAATAAATAATTGCGTCTACACATATGTACACATTCCGACGAGCAACAGTTACATACAAGGCAGCAAGAGATGAGATGTCACACACCGATGAATTTACTTATACGCTTATGTGGGTGCGGGAGACTGTAAACTACAAACACATGCATATACCTTATCTGAGTTGTCACAAGAGAGAGCAATAATTTGTGCGCGTAGTTGTGGCTGGCGATTTTGTAGCCGAAACAACTAGTAACTTCTGGAAATCGAAGAGCCTAGAAGTATGCAGCGTAAACTATAAAAGCGGCGCCAACGAGTAAGAAGTAATTCAGTTTGATTTGAATTGTCAAGCAGTTACGAGTAAGACAATATCTAGCGAGCAATACCACTATTATTTTGAAAGTCAGTTTCCTTTAAGATATCAGTTTGGTTATTAAGCTATTCGTTTTACAGTTTGAGTGTTATTGTGAAGTACTTAATAAAGGCCATTTTTCCATCATTCAATATTGGAGTTATTTATTCAACAGTTTAGTGATTCGAACTTAGCAGAGGATTGCAAATAAGAGGATTTGCAGCAAATTCGTTACAATTGGTGTCAGAAGAGGAATTGTTGAATAAATTCTAGAGGACAACAAGGACATGGCAAAGTTAAGTGAATTGAAGATCCCGCAACTGAAGAAGGAGTTGGAGAGCCGTGGATTGAATACAAGCGGCGTTAAACTCGAACTTCAGGCACGGCTACGAGAAGCAATGGAAGCAGAAGGAATTGATGTGGAAGAGCATGTCTTTCATCTTGATGGCGAGGAGACAACAAAAATTGAAGAGAAGAACGAAACATCGCAGACGGTTACCAGTACAGACTTGAACATGATTTTAGCTGCAATATCTGCTCAAACATCGACAGTGTCATCTCAACTGGCAGAACAGCAGACATATATGGAATCGCAGGAGAACCGTATAACATCCAAGATGGAAGAACAGAAGACATATATGGCATCACAACTAGAATCGCAGGAGACACGCATAACATCCAAGATTGAAGCACAAGAAACGCGTATGTCAGAAATGTCGACACAGATTACATCAAAAATGGAGACACAACTGAAAGCACAAGAGGCACGCATAACAGTACAACTCGAAGCACAAGAGGCGCGTATATCATCAAAACTCGAAGCACGTATGGACGAGAAAATAACGCAGTTTGAGGAAAAAATCGAAGCCGAGGTGGATGCTTTGAGAGGTCGTATACAAGAGTTGCAATTAAACCGCCCAGCTGTTTCAGCAAGCAATACAAAGGTAAAAACACCATCCTTTGACGGTTCTGTTCCTTTCCAGGTCTTTAAGCTACAGTTTGAGAAGACCGCAGCAGTGAACAACTGGAATGCGGAAGATAAAGTTGCTGCACTGTTCGTGGCATTGAAAGGGCCTGCAGCGGAAATCTTACAGACGATTCCAGAGTACGAACGGAACAGTTATGAAACATTGATGGCTGCTGTAGAACGACGTTATGGAAGCGAGCATAGGAAACAGATATTCCAAATTGAGTTGAAAAACCGCTATCAAAAAGCAAATGAGACATTGCAGGAGTTTGCTTCAGATATTGAAAGATTGGCTCATCTTGCAAATGCGGACGCACCCGTGGAATACACGGAAAGAGTGAAGATTCAAAGCTTTATAAATGGCATACGGGACGTCGAAACGAAGCGAGCCACATACGCGAACCCAAAGCAAACATTTTCTGAAACGGTATCACATGCATTGACTCAGGAAACGGCGTCATTATTGAGTAAACCAGCATACAAAGCTCATCGTGTGGAAGTAGAAAGGCCGGAGTGGGTAGACACAATTTTGGAAGCACTAAGGGGATCTCAACAGAAGAATGCCGGAGTTATTAAATGTTTCAAGTGCGGCAACCCAGGTCACATTGCACGTCATTGCGATCTTGGTCCTAATAGTTCCAACAATGTGGGTGGCCGTAAACGCAAAGCTGGCGGAAATGAGCAAGAGCGTGTCGAAAGTAAAGAACGAAAACTTGCCCCGGCTGTTGAATGTCCTGTGATATCTGTGTCGCAGATTGGAAGGAAATCAAGCAGTCTTACCATCAGAGGGAATGTGGATGGTAAAGAGCGTGTACTGACTGTAGATACGGGGGCATCTCATTCCTTGATTCGATCTGATTTGATCTACAGGGGAATAAAGTCATTACCTGGAGCGAGGTTGCGTACGGTCACAGGCGAATATAACCAAGTTCAGGGAGAAGTAATATGTGAAGTCCTAATTGGGAAGGTCATGGTTCTACACAAATTCGTTGTGGCGGAGATCGTTGATGAAGTTATATTGGGAGTGGATTTCTTGGTTGACCATGACATCAAGATCGATATGCAGAGAAGGGTGATGCATTATGAGAACCAAGATGTGCCACTTAACTTCAGTTTGGAAAAAGGGTTCAGCAGTAAGCGAGTGCTGGTCGAGGAGATTCGACAGAGACCACGAAAGTCAAGGAAAGTAGATCGAGCAAAGGTTGATGGATCGAATGTGCCAAATAAAGCGAAATTAAAAGTACCTGCGAGGAAAAGACCGGCATCAACAAACCCTAATGGACGCACTAAATTCACTGAAAGAATTTTTCAGAAAGAATGCAAGGATGATTTCAAGCCAGCGCGCACTTTTGTTGGGAAACGTCGGAACGATACTGAGTATGTGAAGCCAATCCGTCAAGAACAAGCTCTACAAAGTAGTTCTTCATTGGCCAAGCAACAGAGTGCGAGAGAACGATCCAGAATAATGAGTAGTAAGATGGAACACAGGTACGACAGGGAAAATAATTCGGAAGGTTTCCGGAATGGAGATTTGGTACTGTTAAACAACCCTCACCGGCGGAAAGGTGTCCCAGCCCAATTTCGGTGCAGTTGGGAAGGCCCGTACAAGATTGTGAAGAAGCTCAGTGATACCATCTACCGCATACAAAGCATTGAGAAACCACGGAGTAGAAGAAGAGTCAAACGTTGTTTCTCGTTGTATATCCTTTAATTCTAGAGTTAAATTGATAAATAACGTGTACGAATTTGTTTAACGCATTTGTTTTGGTTACTCGACGTCTCCGTTCTCGTGTAGCCTACATATTGCGTTTTTTTTTTTAATTTGCTTACCGGGCTAAAGGTTAGCATGTTTAAAATACGTAAGTCGTTTTGTTCAACAAATTTGAGTAGATAACTCAGCAGTTGTTTGCATCAGAGCGACAATTTTTGAGATAGTTATTAAAACTGTTTAAAGGTTGTCAAACGTTGTTTCTCGTTGTATATACTTTAATTCTAGAGTTAAATTGATAAATAACGTGTACGAATTTGTTTAACGCATTTGTTTTGGTTACTCGACGTCTCCGTTCTCGTGTAGCCTACATATTGCGTTTTTTTTTTAATTTGCTTATCGGGCTAAAGGTTAGCATGTTTAAAATACGTAAGTCGTTTTGTTCAACAAATTTAAGTAGATAACTCATCAGTTGTTTGCATCAGAGCGACAATTTTTGAGGTAGTTATTAAAACTGTTTAAAGGTTGTCAAACGTTGTTTCTCGTTGTATATCCTTTAATTCTAGAGTTAAATTGATAAATAACGTGTACGAATTTGTTTAACGCATTTGTTTTGGTTACTCGACGTCTCCGTTCTCGTGTAGCCTACATATTGCGTTTTTTTTTTAATTTGCTTACCGGGCTAAAAGTTAGCATGTTTAAAATACGTAAGTCGTTTTGTTCAACAAATTTAAGTAGATAACTCATCAGTTGTTTGCATCAGAGCGATAATTTTTGAGATTGTTATTAAAACTATTTAAAGGTTGTCAAACGTTGTTTCTCGTTGTATATCCTTTAATTCTAGAGTTAAATTGATAAATAACGTGTACGAATTTGTTTAACGCATTTGTTTTGGTTAATCGACGTCTCCGTTCTCGTGTAGCCTACATATTGCGTTTTTTTTTTAATTTGCTTACCGGGCTAAAGGTTAGCATGTTTAAAATACGTAAGTCGTTTTGTTCAACAAATTTAAGTAGATAACTCATCAGTTGTTTGCATCAGAGCGATAATTTTTGAGATAGTTACTAAAACTGTTTAAAGGTTGTCAAACGTTGTTTCTCGTTGTATATCCTTTAATTCTAGAGTTAAATTGATAAATAACGTGTACGAATTTGTTTAACGCATTTGTTTTGGTTACTCGACGTCTCCGTTCTCGTGTAGCCTACATATTGCGTTTTTTTTTTAATTTGTTTACCGGGCTAAAGGTTAGCTTGCTTAAAATACGTAAGTCGTTTTGTTCAACAAATTTAAGTAGATAACTCATCAGTTGTTTGCATCAGAGCGACAATTTTTGAGATAGTTATTAAAACTGTTTAAATGTTGTCAAACGTTGTTTCTCGTTGTATATCCTTTAATTCTAGAGTTAAATTGATAAATAACGTGTAAGAATTTGTTTAACGCATTTGTTTTGGTTACTCGACGTCTCCGTTCTCGTGTAGCCTACATATTGCGTTTTTTTTTTTAATTTGCTTACCGGGCTAAAGGTTAGCATGTTTAAAATACGTAAGTCGTTTTGTTCATCAAATTTGAGTAGATAACTCATCAGTTGTTTGCATCAGAGCGATAATTTTTGAGATAGTTATTAAAACTGTTTAAAGGTTGTCAAACGTTGTTTCTCGTTGTATATCCTTTAATTCTAGAGTTAAATTGATAAATAACGTGTACGAATTTGTTTAACGCATTTGTTTTGGTTACTCGACGTCTCCGTTCTCGTGTAGCCTACATATTGCGTTTTTTTTTTAATTTGCTTACCGGGCTAAAGGTTAGCATGTTTAAAATACGTAAGTCGTTTTGTTCATCAAATTTAAGTAGATAACTCATCAGTTGTTTGCATCAGAGCGACAATTTTTGAGATAGTTATTAAAACTGTTTAAAGGTTGTCAAACGTGGTTTCTCGTTGTATATCCTTTAATTCTAGAGTTAAATTGATAAATAACGTGTACGAATTTGTTTAACGCATTTGTTTTGGTTACTCGACGTCTCCGTTCTCGTGTAGCTTACATATTGCGTTTTTTTTTTAATTTGCTTACCGGGCTAAAGGTTAGCATGTTTAAAATACGTAAGTCGTTTTGTTCATCAAATTTAAGTAGATAACTCATCAGTTGTTTGCATCAGAGCGATAATTTTTGAGATAGTTATTAAAACTGTTTAAAGGTTGTCAAACGTTGTTTCTCGTTGTATATCCTTTAATTCTAGAGTTAAATTGATAAATAACGTGTACGAATTTGTTTAACGCATTTGTTTTGGTTACTCGACGTCTCCGTTCTCGTGTAGCCTACATATTGCGTTTTTTTTTTAATTTGCTTACCGGGCTAAACGTTAGCATGTTTAAAATACGTAATTGGTTTTGTTCATCAAATTTAAGTAGATAACTCATCAGTTGTTTGCATCAGAGCGACAATTGTTGAGATAGTTATTAAAACTGTTTAAAGGTTGTCAAACGTTGTTTCTCGTTGTATATCCTTTAATTCTAGAGTTAAATTGATAAATAACGTGTACGAATTTGTTTAACGCATTTGTTTTGGTTACTCGACGTCTCTGTTCTCGTGTAGCCTACATATTGCGTTTTTTTTTTTAATTTGCTTACCGGGCTAAAGTTTAGCATGTTTAAAATACGTAAGTCGTTTTGTTCATCAAATTTAAGTAGATAACTCATCAGTTGTTTGCATCAGAGCGACAATTTTTGAGATAGTTATTAAAACTGTTTAAAGGTTGTCAAACGTTGTTTCTCGTTGTATATCCTTTAATTCTAGAGTTAAATTGATAAATAACGTGTACGAATTTGTTTAACGCATTTGTTTTGGTTACTCGACGTCTCCGTTCTCGTGTAGCCTACATATTGCGTTTTTTTTTAATTTGCTTACCGGGCTAAAGGTTAGCATGCTTAAAATACGTAAGTCGTTTTGTTCAACAAATTTAAGTAGATAACTCATCAGTTGTTTGCATCAGAGCGATAATTTTTGAGATAGTTATTAAAACTGTTTAAAGGTTGTCAAACGTTGTTTCTCGTTGTATATCCTTTAATTCTAGAGTTAAATTGATAAATAACGTGTACGAATTTGTTTAACGCATTTGTTTTGGTTACTCGACGTCTCCGTTCTCGTGTAGCCTACATATTGCGTTTTTTTTTTAATTTTCTTACCGGGCTAAAGGTTAGCATGTTTAAAATACGTAAGTCGTTTTGTTCAACAAATTTGAGTAGATAACTCAGCAGTTGTTTGCATCAGAGCGACAATTTTTGAGATAGTTATTAAAACTGTTTAAAGGTTGTCAAACGTTGTTTCTCGTTGTATATCCTTTAATTCTAGAGTTAAATTGATAAATAACGTGTACGAATTTGTTTAACGCATTTGTTTTGGTTACTCGACGTCTCCGTTCTCGTGTAGCCTACATATTGCGTTTTTTTTTTAATTTGCTTACCGGGCTAAAGGTTAGCATGTTTAAAATACGTAAGTCGTTTTGTTCAACAAATTTAAGTAGATAACTCATCAGTTGTTTGCATCAGAGCGATAATTTTTGAGATAGTTATTAAAACTGTTTAAAGGTTGTCAAACGTTGTTTCTCGTTGTATATCCTTTAATTCTAGAGTTAAATTGATAAATAACGCGTACGAATTTGTTTAACGCATTTGTTTTGGTTACTCGACGTCTCCGTTCTCGTGTAGCCTACATATTGCGTTTTTTTTTTAATTTGCTTACCGGGCTAAAGGTTAGCATGTTTAAAATACGTAAGTCGTTTTGTTCATCAAATTTAAGTAGATAACTCATCAGTTGTTTGCATTAGAGCGACAATTTTTGAGATAGTTATTAAAACTGTTTAAAGGTTGTCAAACGTTGTTTCTCGTTGTATATCCTTTAATTCTAGAGTTAAATTGATAAATAACGTGTATGAATTTGTTTAACGCATTTGTTTTGGTTACTCGACGTCTCCGTTCTCGTGTAGCCTACATATTGCGTTTTTTTTTTAATTTGCTTACCGGGCTAAAGGTTAGCATGTTTAAAATACGTAAGTCGTTTTGTTCAACAAATGTAAGTAGATAACTCATCAGTTGTTTGCTTCAGAGCGATAATTTTTGAGATAGTTATTAAAACTGTTTAAAGGTTGTCAAACGTTGTTTCTCGTTGTATATCCTTTAATTCTAGAGTTAAATTGATAAATAACGTGTACGAATTTGTTTAACGCATTTGTTTTGGTTACTCGACGTCTCCGTTTTCGTGTAGCCTACATATTGCGTTTTTTTTTTAATTTGCTTACCGGGCTAAAGGTTAGCTTGCTTAAAATACGTAAGTCGTTTTGTTCAACAAATTTAAGTAGATAACTCATCAGTTGTTTGCATCAGAGCGACAATTTTTGAGATAGTTATTAAAACTGTTTAAAGGTTGTCAAACGTTGTTTCTCGTTGTATATCCTTTAATTCTAGAGTTAAATTGATAAATAACGTGTACGAATTTGTTTAACGCATTTATTTTGGTTACTCGACGTTTCCGTTCTCGTGTAGCCTACATATTGCGTTTTTTTTTTAATTTGCTTACCGGGCTAAAGGTTAGCATGTTTAAAATACGTAAGTCGTTTTGTTCATCAAATTTAAGTAGATAACTCATCAGTTGTTTGCATCAGAGCGATAATTTTTGAGATAGTTATTAAAACTGTTTAAAGGTTGTCAAACGTTGTTTCTCGTTGTATATCCTTTAATTCTAGAGTTAAATTGATAAATAACGTGTACGAATTTGTTTAACGCATTTGTTTTGGTTACTCGACGTCTCCGTTCTCGTGTAGCCTACATATTGCGTTTTTTTTTTTAATTTGCTTACCGGGCTAAAGGTTAGCATGTTTAAAATACGTAAGTCGTTTTGTTCATCAAATTTAAGTAGATAACTCATCAGTTGTTTGCATCAGAGCGACAATTTTTGAGATAGTTATTAAAACTGTTTAAAGGTTGTCAAACGTTGTTTCTCGTTGTATATCCTTTAATTCTAGAGTTAAATTGATAAATAACGTGTACGAATTTGTTTAACGCATTTGTTTTGGTTACTCGACGTCTCCGTTCTCGTGTAGCCTACATATTGCGTTTTTTTTTTTTTAATTTGCTTACCGGGCTAAAGGTTAGCATGTTTAAAATACGTAAGTCGTTTTGTTCATCAAATTTAAGTAGATAACTCATCAGTTGTTTGCATCAGAGCGATAATTTTTGAGATAGTTATTAAAACTGTTTAAAGGTTGTCAAACGTTGTTTCTCGTTGTATATCCTTTAATTCTAGAGTTAAATTGATAAATAACGTGTACGAATTTGTTTAACGCATTTGTTTTGGTTACTCGACGTCTCCGTTCTCGTGTAGCCTACATATTGCGTTTTTTTTTTAATTTGCTTACCGGGCTAAACGTTAGCATGTTTAAAATACGTAAGTCGTTTTGTTCATCAAATTTAAGTAGATAACCTCATCAGTTGTTTGCATCAGAGCGACAATTGTTGAGATAGTTATTAAAACTGTTTAAAGGTTGTCAAACGTTGTTTCTCGTTGTATATCCTTTAATTCTAGAGTTAAATTGATAAATAACGTGTACGAATTTGTTTAACGCATTTGTTTTGGTTACTCGACGTCTCTGTTCTCGTGTAGCCTACATATTGCGTTTTTTTTTTTAATTTGCTTACCGGGCTAAAGGTTAGCATGTTTAAAATACGTAAGTCGTTTTGTTCATCAAATTTAAGTAGATAACTCATCAGTTGTTTGCATCAGAGCGACAATTTTTGAGATAGTTATTAAAACTGTTTAAAGGTTGTCAAACGTTGTTTCTCGTTGTTTATCCTTTAATTCTAGAGTTAAATTGATAAATAACGTGTACGAATTTGTTTAACGCATTTGTTTTGGTTACTCGACGTCTCCGTTCTCGTGTAGCCTACATATTGCGTTTTTTTTTAATTTGCTTACCGGGCTAAAGGTTAGCATGCTTAAAATACGTAAGTCGTTTTGTTCAACAAATTTAAGTAGATAACTCATCAGTTGTTTGCATCAGAGCGATAATTTTTGAGATAGTTATTAAAACTGTTTAAAGGTTGTCAAACGTTGTTTCTCGTTGTATATCCTTTAATTCTAGAGTTAAATTGATAAATAACGTGTACGAATTTGTTTAACGCATTTGATTTGGTTACTCGACGTCTCCGTTCTCGTGTAGCCTACATATTGCGTTTTTTTTATTTGCTTACCGGGCTAAAGGCTAGCATGTTTAAAATAACGTAAGTCGTTTGTTCATCAAATTTAAGTAGATAACTCATCAGTTGTTTGCATCAGAGCGACAATTTTTGAGATAGTTATTAAAACTGTTTAAAGGTTGTCAAACGTTGTTTCTCGTTGTATATCCTTTAATTCTAGAGTTAAATTGATAAATAACGTGTACGAATTTGTTTAACGCATTTGTTTTGGTTACTCGACGTCTCCGTTCTCGTGTAGCCTACATATTGCGTTTTTTTTTTAATTTTCCTTACCGGGCTAAAGGTTAGCATGTTTAAAATACGTAAGTCGTTTTGTTCAACAAATTTGAGTAGATAACTCAGCAGTTGTTTGCATCAGAGCGACAATTTTTGAGATAGTTATTAAAACTGTTTAAAGGTTGTCAAACGTTGTTTCTCGTTGTATATCCTTTAATTCTAGAGTTAAATTGATAAATAACGTGTACGAATTTGTTTAACGCATGTTGTTTTGGTTACTCGACGTCTCCGTTCTCGTGTAGCCTACATATTGCGTTTTTTTTTAAATTTGCTTACCGGGCTAAAAGGTTAGCATGTTTAAAATACGTAAGTCGTTTTGTTCAACAAATTTAAGTAGATAAACTCATCAGTTGTTTGCCATCAGAGCGATACTTTTTGAGATAGTTATTAAAACTGTTTAAAAGGTTGTCAAACGTTGTTTCTCGTTGTATATCCTTTAATTCTAGAGTTAAATTGATAAATAACGTGTACGAATTTGTTTAACGCATTTGTTTTGGTTACTCGACGTCTCCGTTCTCGTGTAGCCTACATATTGCGTTTTTTTTTTAATTTGCTTACCGGGCTAAAGGTTAGCATGTTTAAAATACGTAAGGTCGTTTTGTTCATCAAATTTAAGTAGATAACTCATCAGTTGTTTGCATCAGAGCGACAATTTTTGAGATAGTTATTAAAACTGTTTAAAGGTTGTCAAACGTTGTTTCTCGTTGTATATCCTTTAATTCTAGAGTTAAATTGATAAATAACGTGTACGAATTTGTTTAACGCATTTGTTTTGGTTACTCGAACGTCTCCGTTCTCGTGTAGCCTACATATTGCGTTTTTTTTTTAATTTGCTTACCGGGCTAAAGGTTAGCATGTTTAAAATACGTAAGTCGTTTTGTTCATCAAATTTAAGTAGATAACTCATCAGTTGTTTGCATCAGAGCGACAATTTTTGAGATAGTTATTAAAACTGTTTAAAGGTTGTCAAACGTTGTTTCTCGTTGTATATCCTTTAATTCTAGAGTTAAATTGATAAATAACGTGTACGAATTTGTTTAACGCATTTCTTTTGGTTACTCGACGTCTCCGTTCTCGTGTAGCCTACATATTGCGTTTTTTTTTTTAATTTGCTTACCGGGCTAAAGGTTAGCATGTTTAAAATACGTAAGTCGTTTTGTTCATCAAATTTAAGTAGATAACTCATCAGTTGTTTGCATCAGAGCGATAATTTTTGAGATAGTTATTAAAATTGTTTAAAGGTTGTCAAACGTTGTTTCTCGTTGTATATCCTTTAATTCTAGAGTTAAATTGATAAATAACGTGTACAAATTTGTTTAACGCATTTGTTTTGGTTACCTCGACGTCTCCGTTCTCGTGTAGCCTACATATTGCGTTTTTTTTTTTAATTTGCTTACCGGGCTAAAGGTTAGCATGTTTAAAATACGTAAGTCGTTTTGTTCAACAAATTTAAGTAGATAACTCATCAGTTGTTTGCATCAGAGCGACAATTTTTGAGATAGTTATTTAAAACTGTTTAAAGGTTGTCAAACGTTGTTTCTCGTTTGTATATCCTTTAATTCTAGAGTTAAATTGATAAATAACGTGTACGAATTTGTTTAAACGCATTTGTTTTGGTTACTCGACGTCTCCGTTCTCGTGTAGCCTACATATTGCGTTTTTTTTTTAATTTGCTTACCGGGCTAAAGGTTAGCATGTTTAAAATACGTAAGTCGTTTTGTTCAACAAATTTGAGTAGATAACTCAGCAGTTGTTTGCATCAGAGCGACAATTTTTGAGATAGTTATTAAAACTGTTTAAAGGTTGTCAAACGTTGTTTCTCGTTGTATATCCTTTAATTCTAGAGTTAAATTGATAAATAACGTGTACGAATTTGTTTAACGCATTTGTTTTGGTTACTCGACGTCTCCGTTCTCGTGTAGCCTACATATTGCGTTTTTTTTTAATTTGCTTACCGGGCTAAAGGTTAGCATGCTTAAAATACGTAAGTCGTTTTGTTCAACAAATTTAAGTAGATAACTCATCAGTTGTTTGCATCAGAGCGATAATTTTTGAGATAGTTATTAAAACTGTTTAAAGGTTGTCAAACGTTGTTTCTCGTTGCATACCCTTTAATTCTAGAGTTAAATTGATAAATAACGTGTACGAATTTGTTTAACGTATTTGTTTTGGTTACTCGACGTCTCCGTTCTCGTGTAGCCTACATATTGCGTTTTTTTTTTTAATTTGCTTACCGGGCTAAAGGTTAGCATGTTTAAAATACGTAAGTCGTTTTGTTCAATAAATTTAAGTAGATAACTCATCAGTTGTTTGCATCAGAGCGACAATTTTTGAGATAGTTATTAAAACTGTTTAAAGGTTGTCAAACTTTGTTTCTCGTTGTATATCCTTTAATTCTAGAGTTAAATTGATAAATAACGTATACGAATTTGTTTAACGCATTTGTTTTGGTTACTCGACGTCTCCGTTCTCGTGTAGCCTACATATTGCGTTTTTTTTTTAATTTGCTTACCGGGCTAAAGGTTAGCATGTTTAAAATACGTAAGTCGTTTTGTTCATCAAATTTAAGTAGATAACTCATCAGTTGTTTGCATCAGAGCGACAATTTTTGAGATAGTTATTAAAACTGTTTAAAGGTTGTCAAACGTTGTTTCTCGTTGTATATCCTTTAGTTCTAGAGTTAAATTGATAAATAACATGTACGAATTTGTTTAACGCATTTGTTTTGGTTACTCGACGTCTCCGTTCTCGTGTAGCCTACATATTGCGTTTTTTTTTAATTTGCTTACCGGGCTAAAGGTTAGCATGTTTAAAATACGTAAGTCGTTTTGTTCAACAAATTTGAGTAGATAACTCATCAGTTGTTTGCATCAGAGCGACAATTTTTGAGATAGTTATTAAAACTGTTTAAAGGTTGTCAAACGTTGTTTCTCGTTGTATATCCTTTAATTCTAGAGTTAAATTGATAAATAACCTGTACGAATTTGTTTAACGCATTTGTTTTGGTTACTCGACGTCTCCGTTCTCGTGTAGCCTACATATTGCGTTTTTTTTTTTAATTTGCTTACCGGGCTCAAGGTTAGCATGTTTAAAATACGTAAGTCGTTTTGTTCAACAATCTGAGTAGATAACTCATCAGTTTGTTTGCATCAGAGCGACAATTTTTGAGATAGTTACTAAAACTGTTTTAAAGGTTGTCAAACGTTGTTTCTCGTTGTATATCCTTTAATTCTAGAGTTAAATTGATAAATAACGTGTACGAATTTGTTAACGCATTTGTTTTAATTACTTGACGTCTCCGTTCTCATGTAGCCTACTTATTGCGTTTTTTTTTTAATTTGCTTACCGGGCTAAAGGTTAGCATGTTTAAAATACGTAAGTCGTTTTGTTCAACAAATTTGAGTAGATAACTCATCAGTTGTTTGCATCAGAGCGATAATTTTTGAGATAGTTATTAAAACTGTTTAAAGTTGTCAAACGTTGTTTCTCGTTGTATATCCTTTAATTCTAGAGTTAAATTGATAAATAACGTGTACGAATTTGTTTAACGCATTTCTTTGGTTACTCGACGTCTCCGTTCTCGTGTAGCCTACATATTGCGTTTTTTTTTTTAATTTGCTTACCGGGCTAAAGGTTAGCATGCTTAAAATACGTAAGTCGTTTTGTTCAACAAATTTAAGTAGATAACTCATCAGTTGTTTGCATCAGAGCGATAATTTTTGAGATAGTTACTAAAACTGTTTAAAGGTTGTCAAACGTTGTTTCTCGTTGTATATCCTTTAATTCTAGAGTTAAATTGATAAATAACGTGTACGAATTTGTTTAACGCATTTGTTTTGGTTACTCGACGTCTCCGTTCTCGCGTAGCCTACATATTGCGTTTTTTTTTAATTTGCTTACCGGGCTAAAGGTTAGCATGTTTAAAATTCGTAAGTCGTTTTGTTCAACAAATTTGAGTAGATAACTCATCAGTTGTTTGCATCAGAGCGACAATTTTTGAGATAGTTATTAAAACTGTTTAAAGGTTGTCAAACGTTGTTTCTCGTTGTATATCCTTTAATTCTAGAGTTAAATTGATAAATAACGTGTACGAATTTGTTTAACGCATTTGTTTTGGTTACTCGACGTCTCCGTTGTCGTGTAGCCTACATATTGCGTTTTTTTTTTTAATTTGCTTACCGGGCTAAAGGTTAGCATGTTTAAAATACGTAAGTGGTTTTGTTCATCAAATTTAAGTAGATAACTCATCAGTTGTTTGCATCAGAGCGACAATTTTTGAGATAGTTTTTAAAACTGTTTAAAGGTTGTCAAACGTTGTTTCTCGTTGTATATCCTTTAATTCTAGAGTTAAATTGATAAATAACGTGTACGAATTTGTTTAACGCATTTGTTTTGGTTACTCGACGTCTCCGTTCTCGTGTAGCCTACATATTGCGTTTTTTTTTAATTTGCTTACCGGGCTAAAGGTTAGCATGTTTAAAATACGTAAGTCGTTTTGTTCATCAAATTTAAGTAGATAACACATAAGTTGTTTGCATCAGAGCGACAATTTTTGAGATAGTTATTAAAACTGTTTAAAGGTTGTCAAACGTTGTTTCTCGTTGTATATCCTTTAATTCTAGAGTTAAATTGATAAATAACGTGTACGAATTTGTTTAACGCATTTGTTTTGGTTACTCGACGTCTCCGTTCTCGTGTAGCCTACATATTGCGTTTTTTTTTTAATTTGCTTACCGGGCTAAAGGTTAGCATGTTTAAAATACGTAAGTCGTTTTGTTCAACAAATTTGAGTAGATAACTCATCAGTTGTTTGCATCAGAGCGATAATTTTTGAGATAGTTATTAAAACTGTTTAAAGGTTGTCAAACGTTGTTTCTCGTTGTATATCCTTTAATTCTAGAGTTAAATTGATAAATAACGTGTACGAATTTGTTTAACGCATTTGTTTTGGTTACTCGACGTCTCCGCTCTCGTGAAGCCTACATGTTGCGTTTTTTTTAATTTGCTTACCGGGCTAAAGGTTAGCATGTTTAAAATACGTAAGTCGTTTTGTTCATCAAATTTATGTAGATAACTCATCAGTTGTTTGCATCAGAGCGACAATTTTTGAGATAGTTATTAAAACAGTTTAAAGGTTGTCAAACGTTGTTTCTCGTTGTATATCCTTTAATTCTAGAGTTAAATTGATAAATAACGTGTACGAATTTGTTTAACGCATTTGTTTTGGTTACTCGACGTCTCCGCTCTCGTGTAGCCTACATGTTGCGTTTTTTTTAATTTGCTTACCGGGCTAAAGGTTAGCATGTTTAAAATACGTAAGTCGTTTTGTTCATCAAATTTAAGTAGATAACTCATCAGTTGTTTGCATCAGAGCGACAATTTTCGAGATAGTTTTTAAAACTGTTTAAAGGTTGTCAAACGTTGTTTCTCGTTGTATATCCTTTAATTCTAGAGTTAAATTAATAAATAACGTGTACGAATTTGTTTAACGCATTTGTTTTGGTTACTCGACGTCTCCGTTCTCGTGTAGCCTACATATTGCGTTTTTTTTTTTAATTTGCTTACCGGGCTAAAAGTTAGCATGTTTAAAATACGTAAGTCGTTTTGTTCAACAAATTTGAGTAGATAAGTCAGCAGTTGTTTGCATCAGAGCGACAATTTTTGAGATAGTTATTAAAACTGTTTAAAGGTTGTCAAACGTTGTTTCTCGTTGTATATCCTTTAACTCTAGAGCTAAATTGATAAATAACGTGTACGAATTGGTTTAACGCATTTGTTTTGGTTACTCGACGTCTCCGTTCTCGTGTAGCCTACCTATTGCGTTTTTTTTTTTAATTTGCTTACCGGGCTAAAGGTTAGCATGCTTAAAATACGTAAGTCGTTTTGTTCATCAAATTTAAGTAGATAACTCATCAGTTGTTTGCATCAGAGCGACAATTTTTGAGATAGTTATTAAAACTGTTTAAAGGTTGTCAAACGTTGTTTCTCGTTGTATATCCTTTAATTCTAGAGTTAAATTGATAAATAACGTGTACGAATTTGTTTAACGCATTTGTTTTGGTTACTCGACGTCTCCGTTCTCGTGTAGCCTACCGATTGCGTTGTTTTTTAATTTGCTTACCGGGCTAAAGGTTAGCATGCTTAAAATACGTAAGTCGTTTTGTTCAACAAATTTGAGTAGATAACTCATCAGTTGTTTGCATCAGAGCGACAATTTTTGAGATAGTTATTAAAACTGTTTAAAGGTTGTCAAACGTTGTTTCTCGTTGTATATCCTTTAATTCTAGAGTTAAATTGATAAATAACGTGTACGAATTTGTTTAACGCATTTGTTTTGGTTACTCGACGTCTCCGTTCTCGTGTAGCCTACATATTGCGTTTTTTTTTAAATTTGCTTACCGGGCTAAAAGTTAGCATGTTTAAAATACGTAAGTCGTTTTGTTCATCAAATTTAAGTAGATAACTCATCAGTTATTTGCATCAGAGCGACAATTTTTGAGATAGTTATTAAAACTGTTTAAAGGTTGTCAAACGTTGTTTCTCGTTGTATATCCTTTAATTCTAGAGTTAAATTGATAAATAACGTGTACGAATTTGTTTAACGCATTTGTTTTGGTTACTCGACGTCTCCGTTCTCGTGTAGCCTACCTATTGCGTTTTTTTTTTAATTTGCTTACCGGGCTAAAGGTTAGCATGCTTAAAATACGTAAGTCGTTTTGTTCAACAAATTTGAGTAGATAACTCATCAGTTGTTTGCATCAGAGCGACAAGTTTTGAGATAGTTATTAAAACTGTTTAAAGGTTGTCAAACGTTGTTTCTCGTTGTATATCCTTTAATTCTAGAGTTAAATTGATAAATAACATGTACGAATTTGTTTAACGCATTTGTTTTGGTTACTCGACGTCTCCGTTCTCGTGTAGCCTACATATTGCGTTTTTTTTTAATTTGCTTACCGGGCTAAAGGTTAGCATGTTTAAAATACGTAAGTCGTTTTGTTCATCAAATTTAAGTAGATAACTCATCAGTTGTTTGCATCAGAGCGACAATTTTTGAGATAGTTATTAAAACTGTTTAAAGGTTGTCAAACGTTGTTTCTCGTTGTATATCCTTTAATTCTAGAGTTAAATTGATAAAAAACGTGTACGAATTTGTTTAACGCATTTGTTTTGGTTACTCGACGTCTCCGTTCTCGTGTAGCTTACATATTGCGTTTTTTTTTTAATTTGCTTGCCGGGCTAAAGGTTAGCATGTTTAAAATACGTAAGTCGTTTTGTTCATCAAATTTAAGTAGATAACTCATCAGTTGTTTGCATCAGAGCGACAATTGTTGAGATAGTTATTAAAACTGTTTAAAGGTTGTCAAACGTTGTTTCTCGTTGTATATCCTTTAAT
Source organism: Eurosta solidaginis (assembly GCF_040869045.1). Lineage (NCBI taxonomy): Eukaryota > Metazoa > Arthropoda > Insecta > Diptera > Tephritidae > Eurosta > Eurosta solidaginis. The sequence goes on along the minus strand of NW_027136929.1, from coordinate 546,978 downwards.
TCAAGAGTTAAATTGATAAATAACGTGTACGAATTTGTTTAACGCATTTGGTTTGGTTACTCGACGTCTCTGTTCTCGTGTAGCCTACATATAGCGTTTTTTTTTAATTTGCTTACCGGGCTAAAGGTTAGCATGTTTAAAATACGTAAGTCGTTTTGTTCATCAAATTTAAGTAGATAACTCATCAGTTGTTTGCATCAGAGCGACAATTTTTGAGATAGTTATTAAAACGGTTTAAAGGTTGTCAAACGTTGTTTCTCGTTGTATATCCTTTAATTCTAGAGTTAAATTGATAAATAACGTGTACGAATTTGTTTAACGCATTTGTTTTGGTTGCTCGACGTCTCTGTTCTCGTGTAGCCTACATATTGCGTTTTTTTTTAATTTGCTTACCGGGCTAAAGGTTAGCATGTTTAAAATACGTAAGTCGTTTTGTTCATCAAATTTAAGTAGATAACTCATCAGTTGTTTGCATCAGAGCGACAATTTTTGAGATAGTTATTAAAACTGTTTAAAGGTTGTCAAACATTGTTTCTCGTTGTATATCCTTTAATTCTAGAGTTAAATTGATAAATAACGTGTACGAATTTGTTTAACGTATTTGTTTTGGTTACTCGACGTCTCCGTTCTCGTGTAGCCTACATATTGCGTTTTTTTTTTAATTTGCTTACCGGGCTAAAGGTTAGCATGCTTAAAATACGTAAGTCGTTTTGTTCAACATATTTAAGTAGATAACTCAGCAGTTGTTTGCATCAGAGCGACAATTTTTGAGATAGTTATTAAAACCGTCTAAAGGTTGTCAAACGTTGTTTCTCGTTGTGTATCCTTTAATTCTAGAGTTAAATTGATAAATAACGTGTACGAATTTGTTTAACGCATTTGTTTTGGTTACTCGACGTCTCCGTTCTCGTGTAGCCTACATATTGCGTTTTTTTTTAATTTGCTTACCGGGCTAAAGGTTAGCATGCTTAAAATACGTAAGTCGTTTTGTTCAACAAATTTGAGTAGATAACTCATCAGTTGTTTGCATCAGAGCGACAAGTTTTGAGATAGTTATTAAAACTGTTTAAAGGTTGTCAAACGTTGTTTCTCGTTGTATATCCTTTAATTCTAGAGTTAAATTGATAAATAACATGTACGAATTTGTTTAACGCATTTGTTTTGGTTACTCGACGTCTCCGTTCTCGTGTAGCCTAAATATTGCGTTTTTTTTTAATTTGCTTACCGGGCTAAAGGTTAGCATGTTTAAAATACGTAAGTCGTTTTGTTCATCAAATTTAAGTAGATAACTCATCAGTTGTTTGCATCAGAGCGACAATTTTTGAGATAGTTATTAAAACTGTTTAAAGGTTGTCAAACGTTGTTTCTCGTTGTATATCCTTTAATTCTAGAGTTAAATTGATAAAAAACGTGTACGAATTTGTTTAACGCATTTGTTTTGGTTACTCGACGTCTCCGTTCTCGTGTAGCTTACATATTGCGTTTTTTTTTTAATTTGCTTGCCGGGCTAAAGGTTAGCATGTTTAAAATACGTAAGTCGTTTTGTTCATCAAATTTAAGTAGATAACTCATCAGTTGTTTGCATCAGAGCGACAATTGTTGAGATAGTTATTAAAACTGTTTAAAGGTTGTCAAACGTTGTTTCTCGTTGTATATCCTTTAATTCAAGAGTTAAATTGATAAATAACGTGTACGAATTTGTTTAACGCATTTGGTTTGGTTACTCGACGTCTCTGTTCTCGTGTAGCCTACATATAGCGTTTTTTTTTTAATTTGCTTACCGGGCTAAAGGTTAGCATGTTTAAAATACGTAAGTCGTTTTGTTCATCAAATTTAAGTAGATAACTCATCAGTTGTTTGCATCAGAGCGACAATTTTTGAGATAGTTATTAAAACGGTTTAAAGGTTGTCAAACGTTGTTTCTCGTTGTATATCCTTTAATTCTAGAGTTAAATTGATAAATAACGTGTACGAATTTGTTTAACGCATTTGTTTTGGTTGCTCGACGTCTCTGTTCTCGTGTAGCCTACATATTGCGTTTTTTTTTAATTTGCTTACCGGGCTAAAAGTTAGCATGTTTAAAATACGTAAGTCGTTTTGTTCATCAAATTTAAGTAGATAACTCATCAGTTGTTTGCATCAGAGCGACAAAATTTGAGATAGTTATTAAAACTGTTTAAAGGTTGTCAAACATTGTTTCTCGTTGTATATCCTTTAATTCTAGAGTTAAATTGATAAATAACGTGTACGAATTTGTTTAACGTATTTGTTTTGGTTACTCGACGTCTCCGTTCTCGTGTAGCCTACATATTGCGTTTTTTTTTTAATTTGCTTACCGGGCTAAAGGTTAGCATGCTTAAAATACGTAAGTCGTTTTGTTCAACATATTTAAGTAGATAACTCAGCAGTTGTTTGCATCAGAGCGACAATTTTTGAGATAGTTATTAAAACCGTTTAAAGGTTGTCAAACGTTGTTTCTCGTTGTGTATCCTTTAATTCTAGAGTTAAATTGATAAATAACGTGTACGAATTTGTTTAACGCATTTGTTTTGGTTACTCGACGTCTCCGTTCTCGTGTAGCCTACATATTGCGTTTTTTTTTAAATTTGCTTACCGGGCTAAAGGTTAGCATGCTTAAAATACGTAAGTCGTTTTGTTCAACAAATTTAAGTAGATAACTCAGCAGTTGTTTGCATCAGAGCGACAATTTTTGAGATAGTTATTAAAACTGTTTAAAGGTTGTCAAACGTTGTTTCTCGTTGTATATCCTTTAATTCTAGAGTTAAATTGATAAATAACGTGTACGAATTTGTTTAACGCATTTGTTTTGGTTACTCGACGTCTCCGTTCTCGTGTAGCCCACATATTGCATTTTTTTTTTAATTTGCTTACCGGGCTAAAGGTTAGCATGTTTAAAATACGTAAGTCGTTTTGTTCATCAAATTTAAGTAGATAACTCATCAGTTGTTTGCATCAGAGCGATAATTTTTGAGATAGTTATTAAAACTGTTTAAAGGTTGTCAAACGTTGTTTCTCGTTGTATATCCTTTAATTCTAGAGTTAAATTGATAAATAACGTGTACGAATTTGTTTAACGCATTTGTTTTGGTTACTCGACGTCTCTGTTCTCGTGTAGCCTACATATTGCGTTTTTTTTTTATTTGCTTACCGGGCTAAAGGTTAGCATGTTTAAAATACGCAAGTCGTTTTGTTCATCAAATTTAAGTAGATAACTCATCAGTTGTTTGCATCAGAGCGACAATTTTTGAGATAGTTATTAAAACTGTTTAAAGGTTGTCAAACGTTGTTTCTCGTTGTATATCCTTTAATTCTAGAGTTAAATTGATAAATAACGTGTACGAATTTGTTAACGTATTTGTTTTGGTTACTCGACGTCTCAGTTCTCGGGTAGCCTACATATTGCTTTTTTTTTTTAATTTGCTTACCGGGCTAAAGGTTAGCATGTTTAAAATACGTAAGTCGTTTTGTTCAACAAATTTGAGTAGATAACTCAGCAGTTGTTTGCATCAGAGCGACAATTTTTGAGATAGTTATTAAAACTGTTTAAAGGTTGTCAAACGTTGTTTCTCGTTGTATATCCTTTAATTCTAGAGTTAAATTGATAAATAACGTGTACGAATTTGTTTAACGCATTTGTTTTGGTTACTCGACGTCTCCGTTCTCGTGTAGCCTACATATTGCGTTTTTTTTTTAATTTGCTTACCGGGCTAAAGGTTAGCATGCTTAAAATACGTAAGTCGTTTTGTTCAACAAATTTAAGTAGATAACTCATCAGTTGTTTGCATCAGAGCGATAATTTTTGAGATAGGTATTAAAACTGTTTAAAGGTTGTCAAACGTTGTTTCTCGTTGTATATCCTTTAATTCTAGAGTTAAATTGATAAATAACGTGTACGAATTTGTTTAACGCATTTGTTTTGGTTACTCGACGTCTCCGTTCTCGTGTAGCCTACATATTGCGTTTTTTTTTTAATTTGCTTACCGGGCTAAAGGTTAGCATGTTTAAAATACGTAAGTCGTTTTGTTCATCAAATTTAAGTAGATAACTCATCAGTTGTTTACATCAGAGCGACACTTTTTGAGATAGTTATTAAAACTGTTTAAAGGTTGTCAAACGTTGTTTCTCGTTGTATATCCTTTAATTCTAGAGTTAAATTGATAAATAACGTGTACGAATTTGTTTAACGCATTTGTTTTGGTAACTCGACGTCTCCGTTCTCGTGTAGCCTACATATTGCGTTTTTTTTTTTAATTTGCTTACCGGGCTAAAGGTTAGCATGTTTAAAATACGTAAGTCGTTTTGTTCATCAAATTTAAGTAGATAACTCATCAGTTGTTTGCATCAGAGCGACAATTTTTGAGATAGTTATTAAAACTGTTTAAAGGTTGTCAAACGTTGTTTCTCGTTGTATATCCTTTAATTCTAGAGTTAAATTGATAAATAACGTGTACGAATTTGTTTAACGCATTTGTTTTGGTTACTCGACGTCTCCGTTCTCGTGTAGCCCACATATTGCTTTTTTTTTTTAATTTGCTTACCGGGCTAAAGGTTAGCAGGTTTAAAATACGTAAGTCGTTTTGTTCATCAAATTTAAGTAGATAACTCATCAGTTGTTTGCATCAGAGCGATAATTTTTGAGATAGTTATTAAAACTGTTTAAAGGTTGTCAAACGTTGTTTCTCGTTGTATATCCTTTAATTCTAGAGTTATATTGATAAATAACGTGTACGAATTTGTTTAACGCATTTGTTTTGGTTACTCGACGTCTCTGTTCTCGTGTAGCCTACATAATGCGTTTTTTTTTTAATTTGCTTACCGGGCTAAAGGTTAGCATGTTTAAAATACGTAAGTCGTTTTGTTCATCAAATTTAAGTAGATAACTCATCAGTTGTTTGCATCAGAGCGACAATTTTTGAGATAGTTATTAAAACTGTTTAAAGGTTGTCAAACGTTGTTTCTCGTTGTATATCCTTTAATTCTAGAGTTAAATTGATAAATAACGTGTACGAATTTGTTTAACGTATTTGTTTTGGTTACTCGACGTCTCCGTTCTCGTGTAGCCTACATATTGCGTTTTTTTTTAATTTGCTTACCGGGCTAAAAGTTAGCATGTTTAAAATACGTAAGTCGTTTTGTTCAACAAATTTGAGTAGATAACTCAGCAGTTGTTTGCATCAGAGCGACAATTTTTGAGATAGTTATTAAAACTGTTTAAAGGTTGTCAAACGTTGTTTCTCGTTGTATATCCTTTAATTCTAGAGTTAAATTGATAAATAACGTGTACGAATTTGTTTAACGCATTTGTTTTGGTTACTCGACGTCTCCGTTCTCGTGTAGCCTACATATTGCGTTTTTTTTTTTAATTTGCTTACCGGGCTAAAGGTTAGCATGCTTAAAATACGTAAGTCGTTTTGTTCAACAAATTTAAGTAGATAACTCATCAGTTGTTTGCATCAGAGCGATAATTTTTGAGATAGTTATTAAAACTGTTTAAAGGTTGTCAAACGTTGTTTCTCGTTGTATATCCTTTAATTCTAGAGTTAAATTGATAAATAACGTGTACGAATTTGTTTAACGCATTTGTTTTGGTTACTCGAAGTCTCCGTTCTCGTGTAGCCTACATATTGCGTTTTTTTTTTAATTTGCTTACCGGGCTAAAGGTTAGCATGTTTAAAATACGTAAGTCGTTTTGTTCATCAAATTTAAGTAGATAACTCATCAGTTGTTTGCATCAGAGCGACAATTTTTGAGATAGTTATTAAAACTGTTTAAAGGTTGTCAAACGTTGTTTCTCGTTGTATATCCTTTAATCCTAGAGTTAAATTGATAAATAACGTGTACGAATTTGTTTAACGCATTTGTTTTGGTTACTCGACGTCTCCGTTCTCGTGTAGCCTACATATTGCGTTTTTTTTTTAATTTGCTTACCGGGCTAAAGGTTAGCATGTTTAAAATACGTAAGTCGTTTTGTTCATCAAATTTAAGTAGATAACTCATCAGTTGTTTGCATCAGAGCGACAATTTTTGAGATAGTTATTAAAACTGTTTAAAGGTTGTCAAACGTTGTTTCTCGTTGTATATCCTTTAATTCTAGAGTTAAATTGATAAATAACGTGTACGAATTTGTTTAACGCATTTGTTTTGGTTACTCGACGTCTCCGTTCTCGTGTAGCCCACATATTGCGTTATTTTTTTAATTTGCTTACCGGGCTAAAGGTTAGCATGTTTAAAATACGTAAGTCGGTTTGTTCAACAAATTTGAGTAGATAACTCAGCAGTTGTTTGCATCAGAGCGACAATTTTTGAGATAGTTATTAAAACTGTTTAAAGGTTGTCAAACGTTGTTTCTCGTTGTATATCCTTTAATTCTAGAGTTAAATTGATAAATAACGTGTACGAATTTGTTTAACGCATTTGTTTTGGTTACTCGACGTCTCCGTTCTCGTGTAGCCCACATATTGCGTTTTTTTTTTAATTTGCTTACCGCGCTAAAGGTTAGCATGTTTAAAATACGTAAGTCGTTTTGTTCATCAAATTTAAGTAGATAACTCATCAGTTGTTTGCATCAGAGCGACAATTTTTGAGATATTTATTAAAACTGTTTAAAGGTTGTCAAACGTTGTTTCTCGTTGTATATCCTTTAATTCTAGAGTTAAATTGATAAATAACGTGTACGAATTTGTTTAACGCATTTGTTTTGGTTACTCGATGTCTCCGTTCTCGTGTAGCCTACATATTGCGTTTTTTTTTTAATTTGCTTACCGGGCTAAAGGTTAGCATGTTTAAAATACGTAAGTCGTTTTGTTCAACAAATTTGAGTAGATAACTCAGCAGTTGTTTGCATCAGAGCGACAATTTTTGAGATAGTTATTAAAACTGTTTAAAGGTTGTCAAACGTTGTTTCTCGTTGTATATCCTTTAATTCTAGAGTTAAATTGATAAATAACGTGTACGAATTTGTTTAACGCATTTGTTTTGGTTACTCGACGTCTCCGTTCTCGTGTAGCCTACATATTGCGTTTTTTTTTTAATTTGCTTACCGGGCTAAAGGTTAGCATGTTTAAAATACGTAAGTCGTTTTGTTCAACAAATTTGAGTAGATAACTCAGCAGTTGTTTGCATCAGAGCGACAATTTTTGAGATAGTTATTAAAACTGTTTAAAGGTTGTCAAACGTTGTTTCTCGTTGTATATCCTTTAATTCTAGAGTTAAATTGATAAATAACGTGTACGAATTTGTTTAACGCATTTGTTTTGGTTACTCGACGTCTCCGTTCTCGTGTAGCCCACATATTGCGTTTTTTTTTTAATTTGCTTACCGGGCTAAAGGTTAGCATGTTTAAAATACGTAAGTCGTTTTGTTCATCAAATTTAAGTAGATAACTCATCAGTTGTTTGCATCAGAGCGATAATTTTTGAGATAGTTATTAAAACTGTTTAAAGGTAGTCAAACGTTGTTTCTCGTTGTATATCCTTTAATTCTAGAGTTAAATTGATAAATAACGTGTACGAATTTGTTTAACGCATTTGTTTTGGTTACTCGACGTCTCCGTTCTCGTGTAGCCTACATATTGCGTTTTTTTTTTAAATTTGCTTACCGGGCTAAAGGTTAGCATGTTTAAAATACGTAAGTCGTTTTGTTCATCAAATTTAAGTAGATAACTCATCAGTTGTTTGCATCAGAGCGACAATTTTTGAGATAGTTATTAAAACTGTTTAAAGGTTGTCAAACGTTGTTTCTCGTTGTATATCCTTTAATTCTAGAGTTAAATTGATAAATAACGTGTACGAATTTGTTTAACGCATTTGTTTTGGTTACTCGACGTCTCCGTTCTCGTGTAGCCTACATATTGCTTTTTTTTTTTAATTTGCTTACCGGGCTAAAGGTTAGCATGTTTAAAATACGTAAGTCGTTTTGTCCATAAAATTTAAGTAGATAACTCATCAGTTGTTTGCATCAGAGCGACAATTTTTGAGGTAGTTATTAAAACTGTTTAAAGGTTGTCAAACGTTGTTTCTCGTTGTATATCCTTTAATTCTAGAGTTAAATTGATAAATAACGTGTACGAATTTGTTTAACGCATTTGTTTTGGTTACTCGACGTCTCCGTTCTCGTGTAGCCTACATATTGCGTTTTTTTTTTAATTTGCTTACCGGGCTAAAGGTTAGCATGTTTAGAATACGTAAGTCGTTTTGTTCATCAAATTTAAGTAGATAACTCAGCAGTTGTTTGCATCAGAGCGACAATTTTTGAGATAGTTATTAAAACTGTTTAAAGGTTGTCAAACGTTGTTTCTCGTTGTATATCCTTTAATTCTAGAGCTAAATTGATAAATAACGTGTACGAATTTGTTTAACGCATTTGTTTTGGTTACTCGATGTCTCCGTTCTCGTGTAGCCTACATATTGCGTTTTTTTTTAATTTGCTTACCGGGCTAAAGGTTAGCATGTTTAAAATACGTAAGTCGTTTTGTTCAACAAATTTAAGTAGATAACTCAGCAGTTGTTTGCATCAGAGCGACAATTTTTGAGATAGTTATTAAAAATGTTTAAAGGCTGTCAAACGTTGTTTCTCGTTGTATATCCTTTAATTCTAGAGTTAAATTGATAAATAACGTGTACGAATTTGTTTAACGCATTTGTTTTGGTTACTCGACGTCTCCGTTCTCGTGTAGCCTACATATTGCGTTTTTTTTTTAATTTGCTTACCGGGCTAAAGGTTAGCATGTTTAAAATACGTAAGTCGTTTTGTTCATCAAATTTAAGTAGATAACTCATCAGTTGTTTGCATCAGAGCGATAATTTTTGAGATAGTTACTAAAACTGTTTAAAGGTTGTCAAACGTTGTTTCTCGTTGTATATCCTTTAATTCTAGAGTTAAATTGATAAATAACGTGTACGAATTTGTTTAACGCATTTGTTTTGGCTACTCGACGTCTCCGTTCTCGTGTAGCCTACATATTGCGTTTTTTTTTTTTTTAATTTGCTTACCGGGCTAAAGGTTAGCATGTTTAAAATACGTAAGTCGTTTTGTTCATCAAATTTAAGTAGATAACTCATCAGTTGTTTGCATCAGAGCGACAATTTTTGAGATAGTTATTAAAACTGTTTAAAGGTTGTCAAACGTTGTTTCTCGTTGTATATCCTTTAATTCTAGAGTTAAATTGATAAATAACCTGTACGAATTTGTTTAACGCATTTGTTTTGGTTACTCGACGTCTCCGTTCTCGTGTAGCCTACATATTGCGTTTTTTTTTTAATTTGCTTACCGGGCTAAAGGTTAGCATGTTTAAAATACGTAAGTCGTTTTGTTCATCAAATTTAAGTAGATAACTCATCAGTTGTTTGCATCAGAGCGATAATTTTTGAGATAGTTATTAAAACTGTTTAAAGGTTGTCAAACGTTGTTTCTCGTTGTATATCCTTTAATTCTAGAGTTAAATTGATAAATAACGTGTACGAATTTGTTTAACGCATTTGTTTTGGTTACTCGACGTCTCCGTTCTCGTGTATCCTACATATTGCGTTTTTTTTTAATTTGCTTACCGGGCTAAACGTTAGCATGTTTTAAATACGTAAGTCGTTTTGTTCATCAAATTTAAATAGATAACTCCTCAGTTGTTTGCATCAGAGCGACAATTGTTGAGATAGTTATTAAAACTGTTTAAAGGTTGTCAAACGTTGTTTCTCGTTATATATCCTTTAATTCTAGAGTTAAATTGATAAATAACGTGTACGAATTTGTTTAACGCATTTGTTTTGGTTACTCGACGTCTCTGTTCTCGTGTAGCCTACATATTGCGTTTTTTTTTTAATTTGCTTACCGGGCTAAAGGTTAGCATGTTTAAAATACGTAAGTCGTTTTGCTCATCAAATTTAAGTAGATAACTCATCAGTTGTTTGCATCAGAGCGACAATTTTTGAGATAGTTATTAAAACTGTTTAAAGGTTGTCAAACGTTGTTTCTCGTTGTATATCCTTTAATTCTAGAGTTAAATTGATAAATAACGTGTACGAATTTGTTTAACGCATTTGTTTTGGTTAGTCGACGTCTCCGTTCTCGTGTAGCCTACATATTGCGTTTTTTTTTTAATTTGCTTACCGGGCTAAAGGTTAGCATGCTTAAAATACGTAAGTCGTTTTGTTCAACAAATTTAAGTAGATAACTCATCAGTTGTTTGCATCAGAGCGATAATTTTTGAGATAGTTATTAAAACTGTTTAAAGGTTGTCAAACGTTGTTTCTCGTTGTATATCCTTTAATTGTAGAGTTAAATTGATAAATAACGTGTACGTATTTGTTTAACGCATTTGTTTTGGTTACTCGACGTCTCAGTTCTCGTGTAGCCTACATATTGCGTTTTTTTTTAATTTGCTTACCGGGCTAAAGGTTAGCATGTTTAAAATACGTAAGTCGTTTTGTTCATCAAATTTAAGTAGATAACTCATCAGTTGTTTGCATCAGAGCGATAATTTTTGAGATAGTTATTAAAACTGTTTAAAGGTTTTCAAACGTTATTTCTCGTTGTATATCCTTTAATTCTAGAGTTAAATTGATAAATAACGTGTACGAATTTGTTTAACGCATTTGTTTTGGTTACTCGACGTCTCCGTTCTCGTGTAGCCTACATATTGCGTTTTTTTTTTAATTTTCTTACCGGGCTAAAGGTTAGCATGTTTAAAATACGTAAGTCGTTTTGTTAAACAAATGTGAGTAGATAACTCAGCAGTTGTTTGCATCAGAGCGACAATTTTTGAGATAGTTATTAAAACTGTTTAAAGGTTGTCAAACGTTGTTTCTCGTTGTATATCCTTTAATTCTAGAGTTAAATTGCTAAATAACGTGTACGAATTTGTTTAACGCATTTGTTTTGGTTACTCGACGTCTCCGTTCTCGTGTAGCCTACATATTGCGTTTTTTTTTTTTAATTTGCTTACCGGGCTAAATGTTAGCATGTTTAAAATACGTAAGTCGTTTTGTTCAACAAATTTAAGTAGATAACTCATCAGTTGTTTGCATCAGAGCGATAATTTTTGAGATAGTTATTAAAACTGTTTAAAGGTTGTCAAACGTTGTTTCTCGTTGTATATCCTTTAATTCTAGAGTTAAATTGATAAATAACGTGTACGAATTTGTTTAACGCATTTGTTTTGGTTACTCGACGTCTCCGTTCTGGTGTAGCCTACATATTGCGTTTTTTTTTTAATTTGCTTACCGGGCTAAAGGTTAGCATGTTTAAAATACGTAAGTCGTTTTGTTCATCAAATTTAAGTAGATAACTCATCAGTTGTTTGCATCAGAGCGACAATTTTTGAGATAGTTATTAAAACTGTTTAAAGGTCAAACGTTGTTTCTCGTTGTATATCCTTTAATTCTAGAGTTAAATTGATAAATAACGTGTACGAATTTGTTTAACGCATTTGTTTTGGTTACTCGACGTCTCCGTTCTCGTGTAGCCTACATATTGCGTTTTTTTTTTAATTTGCTTACCGGGCTAAAGGTTAGCATGTTTAAAATACGTAAGTCGTTTTGTTCATCAAATTTAAGTAGATAACTCATCAGTTGTTTGCATCAGAGCGATAATTTTTGAGATAGTTATTAAAACTGTTTAAAGGTTGTCAAACGTTGTTTCTCGTTGTATATCCTTTAATTCTAGAGTTAAATTGATAAATAACGTGTACGAATTTGTTTAACGCATTTGTTTTGGTTACTCGACGTCTCCGTTCTCGTGTAGCCTACATATTGCGTTTTTTTTAATTTGCTTACCGGGCTAAACGTTAGCATGTTTTAAATACGTAAGTCGTTTTGTTCATCAAATTTAAGTAGATAACTCATCAGTTGTTTGCATCAGAGCGACAATTGTTGAGATAGTTATTAAAACTGTTTAAAGGTTGTCAAACGTTGTTTCTCGTTGTATATCCTTTAATTCTAGAGTTAAATTGATAAATAACGTGTACGAATTTGTTTAACGCATTTGTTTTGGTTACTCGACGTCTCTGTTCTCGTGTAGCCTACATATTGCGTTTTTTTTTTTTAATTTGCTTACCGGGCTAAAGGTTAGCATGTTTAAAATACGTAAGTCGTTTTGCTCATCAAATTTAAGTAGATAACTCATCACTTGTTTGCATCAGAGCGACAATTTTTGAGATAGTTATTAAAACTGTTTAAAGGTTGTCAAACGTTGTTTCTCGTTGTATATCCTTTAATTCTAGAGTTAAATTGATAAATAACGTGTACGAATTTGTTTAACGCATTTGTTTTGGTTACTCGAAGTCTCCGTTCTCGTGTAGCCTACATATTGCGTTTTTTTTTAATTTGCTTACCGGGCTAAAGGTTAGCATGCTTAAAATACGTAAGTCGTTTTGTTCAACAAATTTAAGTAGATAACTCATCAGTTGTTTGCATCAGAGCGATAATTTTTGAGATAGTTATTAAAACTGTTTAAAGGTTGTCAAACGTTGTTTCTCGTTGTATATCCTTTAATTGTAGAGTTAAATTGATAAATAACGTGTACGAATTTGTTTAACGCATTTGTTTTGGTTACTCGACGTCTCAGTTCTCGTGTAGCCTACATATTGCGTTTTTTTTTAATTTGCTTACCGGGCTAAAGGTTAGCATGTTTAAAATACGTAAGTCGTTTTGTTCATCAAATTTAAGTAGATAACTCATCAGTTGTTTGCATCAGAGCGATAATTTTTGAGATAGTTATTAAAACTGTTTAAAGGTTGTCAAACGTTGTTTCTCGTTGTATATCCTTTAATTCTAGAGTTAAATTGATAAATAACGTGTACGAATTTGTTTAACGCATTTGTTTTGGTTACTCGATGTCTCCGTTCTCGTGTAGCCTACATATTGCGTTTTTTTTTTGATTTTCTTACCGGGCTAAAGGTTAGCATGTTTAAAATACGTAAGTCGTTTTGATCAACAAATGTGAGTAGATAACTCAGCAGTTGTTTGCATCAGAGCGACAATTTTTGAGATAGTTATTAAAACTGTTTAAAGGTTGTCAAACGTTGTTTCTCGTTGTATATCCTTTAATTCTAGAGTTAAATTGATAAATAACGTGTACGAATTTGTTTAACGCATTTGTTTTGGTTACTCGACGTCTCCGTTCTCGTGTAGCCTACATATTGCGTTTTTTTTTTAATTTGCTTACCGGGCTAAAGGTTAGCATGTTTAAAATACGTAAGTCGTTTTGTTCAACAAATTTAAGTAGATAACTCATCAGTTGTTTGCATCAGAGCGATAATTTTTGAGATAGTTATTAAAACTGTTTAAAGGTTGTCAAACGTTGTTTCTCGTTGTATATCCTTTAATTCTAGAGTTAGATTGATAAATAACGTGTACGAATTTGTTTAACGCATTTGTTTTAGTTACTCGACGTCTCCGTTCTCGTGTAGCCTACATATTGCGTTTTTTTTTAATTTGCTTACCGGGCTAAAGGTTAGCATGCTTAAAATACGTAAGTCGTTTTGTTCAACAAATTTAAGTAGATAACTCATCAGTTGTTTGCATCAGAGCGATAATTTTTGAGATAGTTATTAAAACTGTTTAAAGGTTGTCAAACGTTGTTTCTCGTTGTATATCCTTTAATTCTAGAGTTAAATTGATAAATAACGTGTACGAATTTGTTTAACGCATTTGGTTTTGTTACTCGACGTCTCCGTTCTCGTGTAGCCTACATATTGCGTTTTTTTTTTAAATTTGCTTAACGGGCTAAAGGTTAGCATGTTTAAAATACGTAAGTCGTTTTGTTCATCAAATTTAAGTAGATAACTCATCAGTTGTTTGCATCAGAGCGATAATTTTTGAGATAGTTATTAAAACTGTTTAAAGGTTGTCAAACTTTGTTTCTCGTTGTATATCCTTTAATTCTAGAGTTAAATTGATAAATAACGTGTACGAATTTGTTTAACGCATTTGTTTTGGTTACTCGACGTCTCCGTTCTCGTGTAGCCTACATATTGCGTTTTTTTTTTAATTTTCTTACCGGGCTAAAGGTTAGCATGTTTAAAATACGTAAGTCGTTTTGTTCAACAAATTTGAGTAGATAACTCAGCAGTTGTTTGCATCAGAGCGACAATTTTTGAGATAGTTATTAAAACTGTTTAAAGGTTGTCAAACGTTGTTTCTCGTTGTATATCCTTTAATTCTAGAGTTAAATTGCTAAATAACGTGTACGAATTTGTTTAACGCATTTGTTTTGGTTACTCGACGTCTCCGTTCTCGTGTAGCCTACATATTGCGTTTTTTTTTTTTAATTTGCTTACCGGGCTAAAGGTTAGCATGTTGAAAATACGTAAGTCGTTTTGTTCAACAAATTTAAGTAGATAACTCATCAGTTGTTTGCATCAGAGCGATAATTTTTGAGATAGTTATTAAAACTGTTTAAAGGTTGTCAAACGTTGTTTCTCGTTGTATATCCTTTAATTCTAGAGTTAAATTGATAAATAACGTGTACGAATTTGTTTAACGCATTTGTTTTGGTTACTCGACGTCTCCGTTCTGGTGTAGCCTACATATTGCGTTTTTTTTTTAATTTGCTTACCGGGCTAAAGGTTAGCATGTTTAAAATACGTAAGTCGTTTTGTTCATCAAATTTAAGTAGATAACTCATCAGTTGTTTGCATCAGAGCGATAATTTTTGAGATAGTTATTAAAACTGTTTAAAGGTTGTCAAACGTTGTTTCTCGTTGTATATCCTTTAATTCTAGAGTTAAATTGATAAATAAAATGTACGAATTTGTTTAACGCATTTGTTTGGTTACTCGACGTCTCCGTTCTCGTGTAGCCTACATATTGCGTTTTTTTTTTAATTTGCTTACCGGGCTAAAGGTTAGCATGTTTAAAATACGTAAGTCGTTTTGTTCATCAAATTTAAGTAGATAACTCATCAGTTGTTTGCATCAGAGCGATAATTTTTGAGATAGTTATTAAAACTGTTTAAAGGTTGTCAAACGTTGTTTCTCGTTGTATATCCTTTAATTCTAGAGTTAAATTGATAAATAACGTGTACGAATTTGTTTAACGCATTTGTTTTGGTTACTCGACGTCTCCGTTCTCGTGTAGCCTACATATTGCGTTTTTTTTTTTAATTTGCTTACCGGGCTAAAGGTTAGCATGTTTAAAATAGGTAAGTCGTTTTGTTAATCAAATTTAAGTAGATAACTCATCAGTTGTTTGCATCAGAGCGACAATTTTTGAGATAGTTATTAAAACTGTTTAAAGGTTGTCAAACGTTGTTTCTCGTTGTATATCCTTTAATTCTAGAGTTAAATTGATAAATAACGTGTACGAATTTGTTAAACGCTAAAGGTTAGCATGTTTAAAATACGTAAGTCGTTTTGTTCAACAAATTTAAGTAGATAACTCAGCAGTTGTTTGCATCAGAGCGACAATTTTTGAGATAGTTATTAAAACTGTTTAAAGGCTGTCAAACGTTGTTTCTCGTTGTATATCCTTTAATTCTAGAGTTAAATTGATAAATAACGTGTACGAATTTGTTTAACGCATTTGTTTTGGTTACTCGACGTCTCCGTTCTCGTGTAGCCTACATATTGCGTTTTTTTTTTAATTTGCTTACCGGGCTAAAGGTTAGCATGTTTAAAATACGTAAGTCGTTTTGTTCATCAAATTTAAGTAGATAACTCATCAGTTGTTTGCATCAGAGCGACAATTTTTGAGATAGTTATTAAAACTGTTTAAAGGTTGTCAAACGTTTTTTCTCGTTGTATATCCTTTAATTCTAGAGTTAAATTGATAAATAACGTGTACGAATTTGTTTAACGCATTTGTTTTGGTTACTCGACGTCTCCGTTCTCGTGTAGCCAACATATTGCGTTTTTTTTTTTTAATTTGCTTACCGGGCTAAAGGTTAGCATGTTTAAAATACGTAAGTCGTTTTGTTCAACAAATTTAAGTAGATAACTCATCAGTTGTTTGCATCAGAGCGATAATTTTTGAGATAGTTATTAAAACTGTTTAAAGGTTGTCAAACGTTTTTTCTCGTTGTATATCCTTTAATTCTAGAGTTAAATTGATATATAACGGGTACGAATTTGTTTAACGCATTTGTTTTGGTTACTCGACGTCTCCGTTCTCGTGTAGCCTACATATTGCGTTTTTTTTTTAATTTGCTTACCGGGCTAAAGGTTAGCTTGCTTAAAATACGTAAGTCGTTTTGTTCAACAAATTTAAGTAGATAACTCATCAGTTGTTTGCATCAGAGCGACAATTTTTGAGATAGTTATTAAAACTGTTTAAAGGTTGTCAAACGTTGTTTCTCGTTGTATATCCTTTAATTCTAGAGTTAAATTGATAAATAACGTGTACGAATTTGTTTAACGAATTTGTTTTGGTTACTCGACGTCTCCGTTCTCGTGTAGCCTACATATTGCGTTTTTTTTTAATTTGCTTACCGGGCTAAAGGTTAGCATGTTTAAAATACGTAGGTCGTTTTGTTCATCAAATTTAAGTAGATAACTCATCAGTTGTTTGCATCAGAGCCATAATTTTTGAGATAGTTATTAAAACTGTTTAAAGGTTGTCAAACGTTGTTTCTCGTTGTATATCCTTTAATTCTAGAGTTAAATTGATAAATAACGTGTACGAATTTGTTTAACGCATTTGTTTTGGCTACTCGACGTCTCCGTTCTCGTGTAGCCTACATATTGCGTTTTTTTTTTAATTTGCTTACCGGGCTAAAGGTTAGCATGTTTAAAATACGTAAGTCGTTTTGTTCATCAAATTTAAGTAGATAACTCATCAGTTGTTTGCATCAGAGCGACAATTTTTGAGATAGTTATTAAAACTGTTTAAAGGTTGTCAAACGTTGTTTCTCGTTGTATATCCTTTAATTCTAGAGTTAAATTGATAAATAACGTGTACGAATTTGTTTAACGCATTTGTTTTGGTTACTCGACGTCTCCGTTCTCGTGTAGCCTACATATTGCGTTTTTTTTTTAATTTGCTTACCGGGCTAAAGGTTAGCATGTTTAAAATACGTAAGTCGTTTTGTTCATCAAATTTAAGTAGATAACTCATCAGTTGTTTGCATCAGAGCGATAATTTTTGAGATAGTTATTAAAACTGTTTAAAGGTTGTCAAACGTTGTTTCTCGTTGTATATCCTTTAATTCTAGAGTTAAATTGATAAATAACGTTTACGAATTTGTTTAACGCATTTGTTTTGGTTACTCGACGTCTCCGTTCTCGTGTAGCCTACATATTGCGTTTTTTTTTTAATTTGCTTACCGGGCTAAACGTTAGCATGTTTTAAATACGTAAGTCGTTTTGTTCATCAAATTTAAGTAGATAACTCATCAGTTGTTTGCATCAGAGCGACAATTGTTGAGATAGTTATTAAAACTGTTTAAAGGTTGTCAAACGTTGTTTCTCGTTGTATATCCTTTAATTCTAGAGTTAAATTGATAAATAACGTGTACGAATTTGTTTAACGCATTTGTTTTGGTTACTCGACGTCTCTGTTCTCGTGTAGCCTACATATTGCGTTTTTTTTTTTAATTTGCTTACCGGGCTAAAGGTTAGCATGTTTAAAATACGTAAGTCGATTTGTTCATCAAATTTAAGTAGATAACTCATCAGTTGTTTGCATCAGAGCGACAATTTTTGAGATAGTTATTAAAACTGTTTAAAGGTTGTCAAACGTTGTTTCTCGTTGTATATCCTTTAATTCTAGAGTTAAATTGATAAATAACGTGTACGAATTTGTTTAACGCATTTGTTTTGGTTACTCGACGTCTCCGTTCTCGTGTAGCCTACATATTGCGTTTTTTTTTAATTTGCTTACCGGGCTAAAGGTTAGCATGCTTAAAATACGTAAGTCGTTTTGTTCAACAAATTTAAGTAGATAACTCATCAGTTGTTTGCATCAGAGCGATAATTTTTGAGATAGTTATTAAAACTGTTTAAAGGTTGTCAAACGTTGTTTCTCGTTGTATATCCTTTAATTCTAGAGTTAAATTGATAAATAACGTGTACGAATTTGTTTAACGCATTTGTTTTGGTTACTCGACGTCTCAGTTCTCGTGTAGCCTACATATTGCGTTTTTTTTAATTTGCTTACCGGGCTAAAAGTTAGCATGTTTAAAATACGTAAGTCGTTTTGTTCATCAAATTTAAGTAGATAACTCATCAGTTGTTTGCATCAGAGCGATAATTTTTGAGATAGTTATTAAAACGGTTTAAAGGTTGTCAAACGTTGTTTCTCGTTGTATATCCTTTAATTCTAGAGTTAAATTGATAAATAACGTGTACGAATTTGTTTAACGCATTTGTTTTGGTTACTCGACGTCTCCGTTCTCGTGTAGCCTACATATTGCGTTTTTTTTTAATTTTTTAACCGGGCTAAAGGTTAGCATGTTTAAAATACGTAAGTCGTTTTGTTCAACAAATGTGAGTAGATAACTCAGCAGTTGTTTGCATCAGAGCGACAATTTTTGAGATAGTTATTAAAATTGTTTAAAGGTTGTCAAACGTTGTTTCTCGTTGTATATCCTTTAATTCTAGAGTTAAATTGATAAATAACGTGTACGAATTTGTTTAACGCATTTGTTTTGGTTACTCGACGTCTCCGTTCTCGTGTAGCCTACATATTGCGTTTTTTTTTTTAATTTGCTTACCGGGCTAAAGGTTAGCATGCTTAAAATACGTAAGTCGTTTTGTTCAACAAATTTAAGTAGATAACTCATCAGTTGTTTGCATCAGAGCGATAATTTTTGAGATAGTTATTAAAACTGTTTAAAGGTTGTCAAACGTTGTTTCTCGTTGTATATCCTTTAATTCTAGAGTTAAATTGATAAATAACGTGTACGAATTTGTTTAACGCATTTGGTTTGGTTACTCGACGTCTCCGTTCTCGTGTAGCCTACATATTGCGTTTTTTTTTTAATTTGCTTACCGGGCTAAAGGTTAGCATGCTTAAAATACGTAAGTCGTTTTGTTCAACAAATTTAAGTAGATAACTCATCAGTTGTTTGCATCAGAGCGATAATTTTTGAGATAGTTATTAAAACTGTTTAAAGGTTGTCAAACGTTGTTTCTCGTTGTATATCCTTTAATTCTAGAGTTAAATTGATAAATAACGTGTACGAATTTGTTTAACGCATTTGTTTTGGTTACTCGACGTCTCCGTTCTCGTGTAGCCTACATATTGCGTTTTTTTTTTAATTTGCTTACCGGGCTAAAGGTTAGCATGTTTAAAATACGTAAGTCGTTTTGTTCATCATATTTAAGTAGATAACTCATCAGTTGTTTGCATCAGAGCGATAATTTTTGAGATAGTTATTAAAACTGTTTAAAGGTTGTCAAACGTTGTTTCTCGTTGTATATCCTTTAATTCTAGAGTTAAATTGATAAATAACGTGTACGAATTTGTTTAACGCATTTGTTTTGGTTACTCGACGTCTCCGTTCTCGTGTAGCCTACATATTGCGTTTTTTTTTTAATTTGCTTACCGGGCTAAAGGTTAGCATGTTTAAAATACGTAAGTCGTTTTGTTCATCATATTTAAGTAGATAACTCATCAGTTGTTTGCATCAGAGCGATAATTTTTGAGATAGTTATTAAAACTGTTTAAAGGTTGTCAAACGTTGTTTCTCGTTGTATATCCTTTAATTCTAGAGTTAAATTGATAAATAACGTGTACGAATTTGTTTAACGCATTTGTTTTGGTTACTCGACGTCTCCGTTCCCGTGTAGCCTACATATTGCGTTTTTTTTTTTAATTTGCTTACCGGGCCAAAAGTTAGCATGTTTAAAATACGTAAGTCGTTTTGTTCATCATATTTAAGTAGATAACTCATCAGTTGTTTGCATCAGAGCGACAATTTTTGAGATAGTTACTAAAACTGTTTAAAGGTTGTCAAACGTTGTTTCTCGTTGTATATCCTTTAATTCTAGAGTTAAATTGATAAATAACGTGTACGAATTTGTTTAACGCATTTGTTTTGGTTACTCGACGTCTCCGTTCTCGTGTAGCCTACATATTGCGTTTTTTTTTTAATTTGCTTACCGGGCTAAAGGTTAGCATGTTTAAAATACGTAAGTCGTTTTGTTCATCATATTTAAGTAGATAACTCATCAGTTGTTTGCATCAGAGCGATAATTTTTGAGATAGTTATTAAAACTGTTTAAAGGTTGTCAAACGTTGTTTCTCGTTGTATATCCTTTAATTCTAGAGTTAAATTGATAAATAACGTGTACGAATTTGTTTAACGCATTTGTTTTGGTTACTCGACGTCTCCGTTCTCGTGTAGCCTACATATTGCGTTTTTTTTTTTAATTTGCTTACCGGGCTAAAGGTTAGCATGTTTAAAATACGTAAGTCGTTTTGTTCATCAAATTTAAGTAGATAACTCATCAGTTGTTTGCATCAAAGCGATAATTTTTGAGATAGTTATTAAAACTGTTTAAAGGTTGTCAAACGTTGTTTCTCGTTGTATATCCTTTAATTCTAGAGTTAAATTGATAAATAACGTATACGAATTTGTTTAACGCATTTGTTTTGGTTACTCGACGTCTCCGTTCTCGTGTAGCCTACATATTGCGTTTTTTTTTTAATTTGCTTACCGGGCTAAAGGTTAGCATGTTTAAAATACGTAAGTCGTTTTGTTCATCAAATTTAAGTAGATAACTCATCAGTTGTTTGCATCAGAGCGATAATTTTTGAGATAGTTATTAAAACTGTTTAAAGGTTGTCAAACGTTGTTTCTCGTTGTATATCCTTTAATTCTAGAGTTAAATTGATAAATAACGTGTACGAATTTGTTTAACGCATTTGTTTTGGTTACTCGACGTCTCCGTTCTCGTGTAGCCTACATATTGCGTTTTTTTTTTAATTTGCTTACCGGGCTAAAGGTTAGCATGTTTAAAATACGTAAGTCGTTTTGTTCGTCATATTTAAGTAGATAACTCATCAGTTGTTTGCATCAGAGCGATAATTTTTGAGATAGTTATTAAAACTGTTTAAAGGTTGTCAAACGTTGTTTTTCGTTGTATATCCTTTAATTCTAGAGTTAAATTGATAAATAACGTGTACGAATTTGTTTAACGCATTTGTTTTGGTTACTCGACGTCTCCGTTCTCGTGTAGCCTACATATTGCGTTTTTTTTTTTAATTTGCTTACCGGGCTAAAGGTTAGCATGTTTAAAATACGTAAGTCGTTTTGTTCATCAAATTTAAGTAGATAACTCATCAGTTGTTTGCTTCAGAGAGATAATTTTTGAGATAGTTATTAAAACTGTTTAAAGGTTGTCAAACGTTGTTTCTCGTTGTATATCCTTTAATTCTAGAGTTAAATTGAAAAATAACGTGTACCAATTTGTTTAACGCATTTGTTTTGGTTACTCGACGTCTCCGTTCTCGTGTAGCCTACATATTGCGTTTTTTTTTTTTATTTGCTTACCGGGCTAAAGGTTAGCATGTTTAAAATACGTAAGTGGTTTTGTTCATCAAATTTAAGTAGATAACTCATCAGTTGTTTGCATCAGAGCGATAATTTTTGAGATAGTTATTAAAACTGTTTAAAGGTTGTCAAACGTTGTTTCTCGTTGTATATCCTTTAATTCTAGAGTTAAATTGATAAATAACGTGTACGAATTTGTTTAACGCATTTGTTTTGGTTACTCGACGTCTCCGTTCTCGTGTAGCCTACATATTGCGTTTTTTTTTTAATTTGCTTACCGGGCTAAAGGTTAGCATGTTTAAAATACGTAAGTCGTTTTGTTCATCAAATTTAAGTAGATAACTCATCAGTTGTTTGCATCAGAGCGACAATTTTTGAGATAGTTATTAAAACTGTTTAAAGATTGTCAAACGTTGTTTCTCGTTGTATATCCTTTAATTCTAGAGTTAAATTGATAAATAACGTGTACGAATTTGTTTAACGCATTTGTTTTGGTTACTCGACGTCTCCGTTCTCGTGTAGCCTACATATTGCGTTTTTTTTTTAATTTGCTTACCGGGCTAAAGGTTAGCATGTTTAAAATACGTAAGTCGTTTTGTTCATCAAATTTAAGTAGATAACTCATCAGTTGTGTGCATCAGAGCGACAATTTTTGAGATAGTTATTAAAACTGTTTAAAGGTTGTCAAACGTTGTTTCTCGTTGTATATCCTTTAATCCTAGAGTTAAATTGATAAATAACGTGTACGAATTTGTTTAACGCATTTGTTTTGGTTACTCGACGTCTCCGTTCTCGTGTAGCCTACATATTGCGTTTTTTTTTTAATTTGCTTACCGGGCTAAAGGTTAGCATGTTTAAAATACGTAAGTCGTTTTGTTCATCAAATTTAAGTAGATAACTCAGCAGTTGTTTGCATCAGAGCGAAAATTTTTGAGATAGTTATTAAAACTGTTTAAAGGTTGTCAAACGTTGTTTCTCGTTGTATATCCTTTAATTCTAGAGTTAAATTGATAAATAACGTGTACGAATTTGTTTAACGCATTAGTTTTGGTTACTCGACGTCTCCGTTCTCGTGTAGCCTACATATTGCGTTTTTTTTTTAATTTGCTTACCGGGCTAAAGGTTAGCATGTTTAAAATACGTAAGTCGTTTTGTTCATCATATTTAAGTAGATAACTCATCAGTTGTTTGCATCAGAGCGATAATTTTTGAGATAGTTATTAAAACTGTTTAAAGGTTGTCAAACGTTGTTTCTCGTTGTATATCCTTTAATTCTAGAGTTAAATTGATAAATAACGTGTACGAATTTGTTTAACGCATTTGTTTTGGTTACTCGACGTCTCCGTTCTCGTGTAGCCTACATATTGCGTTTTTTTTTAATTTGCTTACCGGGCTAAAGGTTAGCATGTTTAAAATACGTAAGTCGTTTTGTTCATCATATTTAAGTAGATAACTCATCAGTATTTGCTTACCGGGCTAAAGGTTAGCATGTTTAAAATACGTAAGTCGTTTTGTTCAACAAATTTAAGTAGATAACTCATCAGTTGTTTGCATCAGAGCGACAATTTTTGAGATAGTTATTAAAACTGTTTACAGGTTGTCAAACGTTGTTTCTCGTTGTATATCCTTTAATTCTAGAGTTAAATTGATAAATAACGTGTACGAATTTGTTTAACGCATTTGTTTTGGTTACTCGACGTCTCCGTTCTCGTGTAGCCTACATATTGCGTTTTTTTTTTAATTTGCTTACCGGGCTAAAGGTTAGCATGTTTAAAATACGTAAGTCGTTTTGTTCATCAAATTTAAGTAGATAACTCATCAGTTGTTTGCATCAGAGCGATAATTTTTGAGATAGTTATTAAAACTGTTTAAAGGTTGTCAAACATTGTTTCTCGTTGTATATCCTTTAATTCTAGAGTTAAATTGATAAATAACGTCTACGAATTTGTTTAACGCATTTGTTTTGGTTACTCGACGTCTCCGTTCTCGTGTAGCCTACATATTGCGTTTTTTTTTAATTTGCTTACCGGGCTAAAGGTTAGCATGTTTAAAATACGTAAGTCGTTTTGCTCATCAAATTTAAGTAGATAACTCATCAGTTGTTTGCATCAGAGCGACAATTGTTGAGATAGTTATTAAAACTGTTTAAAGGTTGTCAAACGTTGTTTCTCGTTGTATATCCTTTAATTCTAGAGTTAAATTGATAAATAACGTGTACGAATTTGTTTAACGCATTTGTTTTGGTTACTCGACGTCTCCGTTCTCGTGTAGCCTACATATTGCGTTTTTTTTTTTAATTTGCTTACCGGGCTAAAGGTTAACATGTTTAAAATACGTAAGTCGTTTTGTTCATCAAATTTAAGTAGATAACTCATCAGTTGTTTGCATCAGAGCGACAATTTTTGAGATAGTTATTAAAACTGTTTAAAGGTTGTCAAACGTTGTTTCTCGTTGTATATCCTTTAATTCTAGAGTTAAATTGATAAATAACGTGTACGAATTTGTTTAACGCATTTGTTTTGGTTACTCGACGTCTCCGTTCTCGTGTAGCCTACATATTGCGTTTTTTTTTAATTTGCTTACCGGGCTAAAGGTTAGCATGTTTAAAATACGTAAGTCGTTTTGTTCATCAAATTTAAGTAGATAACTCATCAGTTGTTTGCATCAGGGCGACAATTGTTGAGATAGTTATTAAAACTGTTTAAAGGTTGTCAAACGTTGTTTCTCGTTGTATATCCTTTAATTCTAGAGTTAAATTGATAAATAACGTGTACGAATTTGTTTAACGCATTTGTTTTGGTTACTCGACGTCTCTGTTCTCGTGTAGCCTACATATTGCGTTTTTTTTTTAATTTGCTTACCGGGCTAAAGGTTAGCATGTTTAAAATACGTAAGTCGTTTTGTTCAACCAATGTGAGTAGATAACTCATCAGTTGTTTGCATCAGAACGACAATTTTTGAGATAGTTATTAAAACTGTTTAAAGGTTGTCAAACGTTGTTTCTCGTTGTATATCCTTTAATTCTAGAGTTAAATTGATAAATAACGTGTAAGAATTTGTTTAACGCATTTGTTTTGGTTACTCGACGTCTCCGTTCTCGTGTAGCCTACATATTGCGTTTTTTTTTTAATTTGCTTACCGGGCTAAAGGTTAGCATGTTTAAAATACGTAAGTCGTTTTGTTCAACAAATTTGAGTAGATAACTCATCAGTTGTTTGCATCAGAGCGACAATTTTTGAGATAGTTATTAAAACTGTTTAAAGGTTGTCAAACGTTGTTTCTCGTTGTATATCCTTTAATTCTAGAGTTAAATTGATAAATAACGTGTACGAATTTGTTTAACGCATTTGTTTTGGTTACTCGACGTCTCCGTTCTCGTGTAGCCTACATATTGCGTTTTGTTTTTTTAATTTGCTTACCGGGCTAAAGGTTAGCATGTTTAAAATACGTAAGTCGTTTTGTTCATCAAATTTAAGTAGATAACTCATCAGTTGTTTGCATCAGAGCGACAATTGTTGAGATAGTTATTAAAACTGTTTAAAGGTTGTCAAACGTTGTTTCTCGTTGTATATCCTTTAATTCTAGAGTTAAATTGATAAATAACGTGTACGAATTTGTTTAACGCATTTGTTTTGGTTACTCGACGTCTCCGTTCTCGTGTAGCCCACATATTGCGTTTTTTTTTAATTTGCTTACCGGGCTAAAGGTTAGCATGCTTAAAATACGTAAGTCGTTTTGTTCAACAAATTTAAGTAGATAACTCATCAGTTGTTTGCATCAGAGCGACAATTTTTGAGATAGTTATTAAAACTGTTTAAAGGTTGTCAAACGTTGTTTCTCGTTGTATATCCTTTAATTCTAGAGTTAAATTGATAAATAACGTGTACGAATTTGTTCAACGCATTTGTTTTGGTTACTCGACGTCTCCGTTCTCGTGTAGCCTACATATTGCGTTTTTTTTTTAATTTGCTTACCGGGCTAAAGGTTAGCATGTTTAAAATACGTAAGTCGTTTTGTTCATCATATTTAAGTAGATAACTCATCAGTTGTTTGCAGCAGAGCGATAATTTTTGAGATAGTTATTAAAACTGTTTAAAGGTTGTCAAACGTTGTTTCTCGTTGTATATCCTTTAATTCTAGAGTTAAATTGATAAATAACGTGTACGAATTTGTTTAACGCATTTGTTTTGGTTACTCGACGTCTCCGTTCTCGTGTAGCCTACATATTGCGTTTTTTTTTTAATTTGCTTACCGGGCTAAAGGTTAGCATGTTTAAAATACGTAAGTCGTTTTGTTCATCAAATTTAAGTAGATAACTCATCAGTTGTTTGCATCAGAGCGATAATTTTTGAGATAGTTATTAAAACTGTTTAAAGGTTGTCAAACGTTGTTTCTCGTTGTATATCCTTTAATTCTAGAGTTAAATTGATAAATAACGTGTACGAATTTGTTTAACGCATTTGTTTTGGTTACTCGACGTCTCCGTTCTCGTGTAGCCTACATATTGCGTTTTTTTTTTTAATTTGCTTACCGGGCTAAAGGTTAGCATGTTTAAAATACGTAAGTCGTTTTGTTCAACAAATTTGAGTAGATAACTCAGCAGTTGTTTGCATCAGAGCGACAATTTTTGAGATAGTTATTAAAACTGTTTAAAGGTTGTCAAACGTTGTTTCTCGTTGTATATCCTTTAATTCTAGAGTTAAATTGATAAATAACGTGTACGAATTTGTTTAACGCATTTGTTTTGGTTACTCGACGTCTCCGTTCTCGTGTAGCCTACATATTGCGTTTTTTTTTTAATTTGCTTACCGGGCTAAAGGTTAGCATGTTTAAAATACGTAAGTCGTTTTGTTCAACAAATTTGAGTAGATAACTCAGCAGTTGTTTGCATCAGAGCGACAATTTTTGAGATAGTTATTAAAACTGTTTAAAGGTTGTCAAACGTTGTTTCTCGTTGTATATCCTTTAATTCTAGAGTTAAATTTATAAATAACGTGTACGAATTTGTTTTGGTTACTCGACGTCTCCGTTCTCGTGTAGCCTACATATTGCGTTTTTTTTTTAATTTGCTTACCGGGCTAAAGGTTAGCATGTTTAAAATACGTAAGTCGTTTTGTTCATCATATTTAAGTAGATAACTCATCAGTTGTTTGCATCAGAGCGATAATTTTTGAGATAGTTATTAAAACTGTTTAAAGGTTGTCAAACGTTGTTTCTCGTTGTATATCCTTTAATTCTAGAGTTAAATTGATAAATAACGTGTACGAATTTGTTTAACGCATTTGTTTTGGTTACTCGACGTCTCCGTTCTCGTGTAGCCTACATATTGCGTTTTTTTTTTTAATTTGCTTACCGGGCTAAAGGTTAGCATGTTTAAAATACGTAAGTCGTTTTGTTCATCAAATT
Source organism: Eurosta solidaginis (assembly GCF_040869045.1). NCBI lineage: Eukaryota > Metazoa > Arthropoda > Insecta > Diptera > Tephritidae > Eurosta > Eurosta solidaginis. Next base: position 520,128 of record NW_027136929.1, on the reverse strand, counting down.
TAAGTAGATAACTCTTCAGTTGTTTGCATCAGAGCGATAATTTTTGAGATAGTTATTAAAACTGTTTAAAGGTTGTCAAACGTTGTTTCTCGTTGTATATCCTTTAATTCTAGAGTTAAATTGATAAATAACGTGTACGAATTTGTTTAACGCATTTGTTTTGGTTACTCGACGTCTCCGTTCTCGTGTAGCCTACATATTGCGTTTTTTTTAATTTGCTTACCGGGCTAAACGTTAGCATGTTTTAAATACGTAAGTCGTTTTGTTCATCAAATTTAAGTAGATAACTCATCAGTTGTTTGCATCAGAGCGACAATTGTTGAGATAGTTATTAAAACTGTTTAAAGGTTGTCAAACGTTGTTTCTCGTTGTATATCCTTTAATTCTAGAGTTAAATTGATAAATAACGTGTACGAATTTGTTTAACGCATTTGTTTTGGTTACTCGACGTCTCTGTTCTCGTGTAGCCTACATATTGCGTTTTTTTTTTTAATTTGCTTACCGGGCTAAAGGTTAGCATGTTTAAAATACGTAAGTCGTTTTGCTCATCAAATTTAAGTAGATAACTCATCACTTGTTTGCATCAGAGCGACAATTTTTGAGATAGTTATTAAAACTGTTTAAAGGTTGTCAAACGTTGTTTCTCGTTGTATATCCTTTAATTCTAGAGTTAAATTGATAAATAACGTGTACGAATTTGTTTAACGCATTTGTTTTGGTTACTCGACGTCTCCGTTCTCGTGTAGCCTACATATTGCGTTTTTTTTTAATTTGCTTACCGGGCTAAAGGTTAGCATGCTTAAAATACGTAAGTCGTTTTGTTCAACAAATTTAAGTAGATAACTCATCAGTTGTTTGCATCAGAGCGATAATTTTTGAGATAGTTATTAAAACTGTTTAAAGGTTGTCAAACGTTGTTTCTCGTTGTATATCCTTTAATTCTAGAGTTAAAATATATAAATAACGTGTACGAATTTGTTTAACGCATTTGGTTTGGTTACTCGACGTCTCCGTTCTCGTGTAGCCTACATATTGCGTTTTTTTTTAAATTTGCTTAACGGGCTAAAGGTTAGCATGTTTAAAATACGTAAGTCGTTTTGTTCATCAAATTTAAGTAGATAACTCATCAGTTGTTTGCATCAGAGCGATAATTTTTGAGATAGTTATTAAAACTGTTTAAAGGTTGTCAAACGTTGTTTCTCGTTGTATATCCTTTAATTCTAGAGTTAAATTGATAAATAACGTGTACGAATTTGTTTAACGCATTTGTTTTGGTTACTCGACGTCTCCGTTCTCGTGTAGCCTACATATTGCGTTTTTTTTTTAATTTTCTTACCGGGCTAAAGGTTAGCATGTTTAAAATACGTAAGTCGTTTTGTTCAACAAATTTGAGTAGATAACTCAGCAGTTGTTTGCATCAGAGCGACAATTTTTGAGATAGTTATTAAAACTGTTTAAAGGTTGTCAAACGTTGTTTCTCGTTGTATATCCTTTAATTCTAGAGTTAAATTGCTAAATAACGTGTACGAATTTGTTTAACGCATTTGTTTTGGTTACTCGACGTCTCCGTTCTCGTGTAGCCTACATATTGCGTTTTTTTTTTTTTTAATTTGCTTACCGGGCTAAAGGTTAGCATGTTTAAAATACGTAAGTCGTTTTGTTCAACAAATTTAAGTAGATAACTCATCAGTTGTTTGCATCAGAGCGATAATTTTTGAGATAGTTATTAAAACTGTTTAAAGGTTGTCAAACGTTGTTTCTCGTTGTATATCCTTTAATTCTAGAGTTAAATTGATAAATAACGTGTACGAATTTGTTTAACGCATTTGTTTTGGTTACTCGACGTCTCCGTTCTGGTGTAGCCTACATATTGCGTTTTTTTTTTAATTTGCTTACCGGGCTAAAGGTTAGCATGTTTAAAATACGTAAGTCGTTTTGTTCATCAAATTTAAGTAGATAACTCATCAGTTGTTTGCATCAGAGCGATAATTTTTGAGATAGTTATTAAAACTGTTTAAAGGTTGTCAAACGTTGTTTCTCGTTGTATATCCTTTAATTCTAGAGTTAAATTGATAAATAAAATGTACGAATTTGTTTAACGCATTTGTTTTGGTTACTCGACGTCTCCGTTCTCGTGTAGCCTACATATTGCGTTTTTTTTTTAATTTGCTTACCGGGCTAAAGGTTAGCATGTTTAAAATACGTAAGTCGTTTTGTTCATCAAATTTAAGTAGATAAATCATCAGTTGTTTGCATCAGAGCGATAATTTTTGAGATAGTTATTAAAACTGTTTAAAGGTTGCCAAACGTTGTTTCTCGTTGTATATCCTTTAATTCTAGAGTTAAATTGATAAATAACGTGTACGAATTTGTTTAACGCATTTGTTTTGGTTACTCGACGTCTCCGTTCTCGTGTAGCCTACATATTGCGTTTTTTTTTTAATTTGCTTACCGGGCTAAAGGTTAGCATGTTTAAAATAGGTAAGTCGTTTTGTTCATCAAATTTAAGTAGATAACTCATCAGTTGTTTGCATCAGAGCGACAATTTTTGAGATAGTTATTAAAACTGTTTAAAGGTTGTCAAACGTTGTTTCTCGTTGTATATCCTTTAATTCTAGAGTTAAATTGATAAATAACGTGTACGAATTTGTTAAACGCTAAAGGTTAGCATGTTTAAAATACGTAAGTCGTTTTGTTCAACAAATTTAAGTAGATAACTCAGCAGTTGTTTGCATCAGAGCGACAATTTTTGAGATAGTTATTAAAACTGTTTAAAGGTTGTCAAACGTTGTTTCTCGTTGTATATCCTTTAATTCTAGAGTTAAATTGATAAATAACGTGTACGAATTTGTTTAACGAATTTGTTTTGGTTACTCGACGTCTCCGTTCTCGTGTAGCCTACATATTGCGTTTTTTTTTAATTTGCTTACCGGGCTAAAGGTTAGCATGTTTAAAATACGTAGGTCGTTTTGTTCATCAAATTTAAGTAGATAACTCATCAGTTGTTTGCATCAGAGCCATAATTTTTGAGATAGTTATTAAAACTGTTTAAAGGTTGTCAAACGTTGTTTCTCGTTGTATATCCTTTAATTCTAGAGTTAAATTGATAAATAACGTGTACGAATTTGTTTAACGCATTTGTTTTGGCTACTCGACGTCTCCGTTCTCGTGTAGCCTACATATTGCGTTTTTTTTTTTTAATTTGCTTACCGGGCTAAAGGTTAGCATGTTTAAAATACGTAAGTCGTTTTGTTCATCAAATTTAAGTAGATAACTCATCAGTTGTTTGCATCAGAGCGACAATTTTTGAGATAGTTATTAAAACTGTTTAAAGGTTGTCAAACGTTGTTTCTCGTTGTATATCCTTTAATTCTAGAGTTAAATGGATAAATAACGTGTACGAATTTGTTTAACGCATTTGTTTTGGTTACTCGACGTCTCCGTTCTCGTGTAGCCTACATATTGCGTTTTTTTTTTAATTTGCTTACCGGGCTAAAGGTTAGCATGTTTAAAATACGTAAGTCGTTTTGTTCATCAAATTTAAGTAGATAACTCATCAGTTGTTTGCATCAGAGCGATAATTTTTGAGATAGTTATTAAAACTGTTTAAAGGTTGTCAAACGTTGTTTCTCGTTGTATATCCTTTAATTCTAGAGTTAAATTGATAAATAACGTGTACGAATTTGTTTAACGCATTTGTTTTGGTTACTCGACGTCTCCGTTCTCGTGTAGCCTACATATTGCGTTTTTTTTTTAATTTGCTTACCGGGCTAAACGTTAGCATGTTTTAAATACGTAAGTCGTTTTGTTCATCAAATTTAAGTAGATAACTCATCAGTTGTTTGCATCAGAGCGACAATTGTTGAGATAGTTATTAAAACTGTTTAAAGGTTGTCAAACGTTGTTTCTCGTTGTATATCCTTTAATTCTAGAGTTAAATTGATAAATAACGTGTACGAATTTGTTTAACGCATTTGTTTTGGTTACTCGACGTCTCTGTTCTCGTGTAGCCTACATATTGCGTTTTTTTTTTAATTTGCTTACCGGGCTAAAGGTTAGCATGTTTAAAATACGTAAGTCGTTTTGTTCATCAAATTTAAGTAGATAACTCATCAGTTGTTTGCATCAGAGCGACAATTTTTGAGATAGTTATTAAAACTGTTTAAAGGTTGTCAAACGTTGTTTCTCGTTGTATATCCTTTAATTCTAGAGTTAAATTGATAAATAACGTGTACGAATTTGTTTAACGCATTTGTTTTGGTTACTCGACGTCTCCGTTCTCGTGTAGCCTACATATTGCGTTTTTTTTTAATTTGCTTACCGGGCTAAAGGTTAGCATGCTTAAAATACGTAAGTCGTTTTGTTCAACAAATTTAAGTAGATAACTCATCAGTTGTTTGCATCAGAGCGATAATTTTTGAGATAGTTATTAAAACTGTTTAAAGGTTGTCAAACGTTGTTTCTCGTTGTATATCCTTTAATTCTAGAGTTAAATTGATAAATAACGTGTACGAATTAGTTTAACGCATTTGTTTTGGTTACTCGACGTCTCAGTTCTCGTGTAGCCTACATATTGCGTTTTTTTTTTAATTTGCTTACCGGGCTAAAGGTTAGCATGTTTAAAATACGTAAGTCGTTTTGTTCATCAAATTTAAGTAGATAACTCATCAGTTGTTTGCATCAGAGCGATAATTTTTGAGATAGTTATTAAAACGGTTTAAAGGTTGTCAAACGTTGTTTCTCGTTGTATATCCTTTAATTCTAGAGTTAAATTGATAAATAACGTGTACGAATTTGTTTAACGCATTTGTTTTGGTTACTCGACGTCTCCGTTCTCGTGTAGCCTACATATTGCGTTTTTTTTTTAATTTTTTAACCGGGCTAAAGGTTAGCATGTTTAAAATACGTAAGTCGTTTTGTTCAACAAATGTGAGTAGATAACTCAGCAGTTGTTTGCATCAGAGCGACAATTTTTGAGATAGTTATTAAAACTGTTTAAAGGTTGTCAAACGTTGTTTCTCGTTGTATATCCTTTAATTCTAGAGTTAAATTGATAAATAACGTGTACGAATTTGTTTAACGCATTTGTTTTGGTTACTCGACGTCTCCGTTCTCGTGTAGCCTACATATTGCGTTTTTTTTTTTAATTTGCTTACCGGGCTAAAGGTTAGCATGCTTAAAATACGTAAGTCGTTTTGTTCAACAAATTTAAGTAGATAACTCATCAGTTGTTTGCATCAGAGCGATAATTTTTGAGATAGTTATTAAAACTGTTTAAAGGTTGTCAAACGTTGTTTCTCGTTGTATATCCTTTAATTCTAGAGTTAAATTGATAAATAACGTGTACGAATTTGTTTAACGCATTTGGTTTGGTTACTCGACGTCTCCGTTCTCGTGTAGCCTACTTATTGCGTTTTTTTTTTAATTTGCTTACCGGGCTAAAGGTTAGCATGTTTAAAATACGTAAGTCGTTTTGTTCATCAAATTTAAGTAGATAACTCATCAGTTGTTTGCATCAGAGCGATAATTTTTGAGATAGTTATTAAAACTGTTTAAAGGTTGTCAAACGTTGTTTCTCGTTGTATATCCTTTAATTCTAGAGTTAAATTGATAAATAACGTGTACGAATTTGTTTAACGCATTTGTTTTGGTTACTCGACGTCTCCGTTCTCGTGTAGCCTACATATTGCGTTTTTTTTTTAATTTTCTTACCGGGCTAAAGGTTAGCATGTTTAAAATACGTAAGTCGTTTTGTTCAACAAATTTGAGTAGATAACTCAGCAGTTGTTTGCATCAGAGCGACAATTTTTGAGATAGTTATTAAAACTGTTTAAAGGTTGTCAAACGTTGTTTCTCGTTGTATATCCTTTAATTCTAGAGTTAAATTGATAAATAACGTGTACGAATTTGTTTAACGCATTTGTTTTGGTTACTCGACGTCTCCGTTCTCGTGTAGCCTACATATTGGGTTTTTTTTTTTTTTAATTTGCTTACCGGGCTAAAGGTTAGCATGTTTAAAATACGTAAGTCGTTTTGTTCAACAAATTTAAGTAGATAACTCATCAGTTGTTTGCATCAGAGCGATAATTTTTGAGATAGTTATTAGAACTGTTTAAAGGTTGTCAAACGTTGTTTCTCGTTGTATATCCTTTAATTCTAGAGTTAAATTGATAAATAACGTGTACGAATTTGTTTAACGCATTTGTTTTGGTTACTCGACGTCTCCGTTCTGGTGTAGCCTACATATTGCGTTTTTTTTTTAATTTGCTTACCGGGCTAAAGGTTAGCATGTTTAAAATACGTAAGTCGTTTTGTTCATCAAATTTAAGTAGATAACTCATCAGTTGTTTGCATCAGAGCGATAATTTTTGAGATAGTTATTAAAACTGTTTAAAGGTTGTCAAACGTTTTTTCTCGTTGTATATCCTTTAATTCTAGAGTTAAATTGATAAATAACGTGTACGAATTTGTTTAACGCATTTGTTTTGGTTACTCGACGTCTCCGTTCTCGTGTAGCCTACATATTGCGTTTTTTTTTTTTAATTTGCTTACCGGGCTAAAGGTTAGCATGTTTAAAATACGTAAGTCGTTTTGTTCATCAAATTTAAGTAGATAACTCATCAGTTGTTTGCATCAGAGCGACAATTTTTGAGATAGTTATTTAAACTGTTTAAAGGTTGTCAAACGTTGTTTCTCGTTGTATATCCTTTAATTCTAGAGTTAAATTGATAAATAACGTGTACGAATTTGTTTAACGCATTTGTTTTGGTTACTCGACGTCTCCGTTCTCGTGTAGCCTACATATTGCGTTTTTTTTTTAATTTGCTTACCGGGCTATAGGTTAGCATGTTTAAAATAGGTAAGTCGTTTTGTTCATCAAATTTAAGTAGATAACTCATCAGTTGTTTGCATCAGAGCGACAATTTTTGAGATAGTTATTTAAACTGTTTAAAGGTTGTCAAACGTTGTTTCTCGTTGTATATCCTTTAATTCTAGAGCTAAATTGATAAATAACGTGTACGAATTTGTTTAACGCATTTGTTTTGGTTACTCGACGTCTCCGTTCTCGTGTAGCCTATATATTGCGTTTTTTTTTTAATTTGCTTACCGGGCTAAAGGTTAGCATGTTTAAAATACGTAAGTCGTTTTGTTCAACAAACTTAAGTAGATAACTCATCAGTTGTTTGCATCAGAGCAATAATTTTTGAGATAGTTATTAAAATTGTTTAAAGGTTGTCAAACGTTGTTTCTCGTTGTATATCCTTTAATTCTAGAGTTAAATTGATAAATAATGTGTACGAATTTGTTTAACGCATTTGTTTTGGTTACTCGACGTCTCCGTTCTCGTGTAGCCTATATATTGCGTTTTTTTTTTAATTTGCTTACCGGGCTAAAGGTTAGCATGTTTAAAATACGTAAGTCGTTTTGTTCATCAAATTTAAGTAGATAACTCATCAGTTGTTTGCATCAGAGCGATAATTTTTGAGATAGTTATTAAAACTGTTTGAAGGTTGTCAAACGTTGTTTCTCGTTGTATATCCTTTAATTCTAGAGTTAAATTGATAAATAACATGTACGAATTTGTTTAACGCATTTGTTTTGGTTACTCGACGTCTCCGTTCTCGTGTAGCCTACATATTGCGTTTTTTTTTTAATTTGCTTACCGGGCTAAAGGTTAGCATGTTTAAAATACGTAAGTCGTTTTCTTCATCATATTTAAGTAGATAACTCATCAGTTGTTTGCATCAGAGCGATAATTTTTGAGATAGTTATTAAAACTGTTTAAAGGTTGTCAAACGTTGTTTCTCGTTGTATATCCTTTAATTCTAGAGTTAAATTGATAAATAACGTGTACGAATTTGTTTAACGCATTTGTTTTGGTTACTCGACGTCTCCGTTCTCGTGTAGCCTACATATTGCGTTTTTTTTTTAATTTGCTTACGGGGCTAAAGGTTAGCATGTTTAAAATACGTAAGTCGTTTTGTTCATCATATTTAAGTAGATAACTCATCAGTTGTTTGCATCAGAGCGATAATTTTTGAGATAGTTATTAAAACTGTTTAAAGGTTGTCAAACGTTGTTTCTCGTTGTATATCCTTTAATTCTAGAGTTAAATTGATAAATAACGTGTACGAATTTGTTTAACGCATTTGTTTTGGTTACTCGACGTCTCCGTTCTCGTGTAGCCTACATATTGCGTTTTTTTTTTAATTTGCTTACTGGGCTAAAGGTTAGCATGTTTAAAATACGTAAGTCGTTTTGTTCATCATATTTAAGTAGATAACTCATCAGTTGTTTGCATCAGAGCGATAATTTTTGAGATAGTTATTAAAACTGTTTAAAGGTTGTCAAACGTTGTTTCTCGTTGTATATCCTTTAATTCTAGAGTTAAATTGATAAATAACGTGTACGAATTTGTTTAACGCATTTGTTTTGGTTACTCGACGTCTCCGTTCTCGTGTAGCCTACATATTGCGTTTTTTTTTTTAATTTGCTTACCGGGCTAAAGGTTAGCATGTTTAAAATACGTAAGTCGTTTTGTTCATCAAATTTAAGTAGATAACTCATCAGTTGTTTGCATCAGAGCGATAATTTTTGAGATAGTTATTAAAACTGTTTAAAGGTTGTGAAACGTTGTTTCTCGTTGTATATCCTTTAATTCTAGAGTTAAATTGATAAATAACGTGTACGAATTTGTTTAACGCATTTGTTTTGGTTACTCGACGTCTCCGTTCTCGTGTAGCCTACATAATGCGTTTTTTTTTTTTATTTGCTTACCGGGCTAAAGGTTAGCATGTTTAAAATACGTAAGTCGTTTTGTTCAACAAATTTAAGTAGATAACTCATCAGTTGTTTGCATCAGAGCGACAATTTTTGAGATAGTTATTAAAACTGTTTAAAGGTTGTCAAACGTTGTTTCTCGTTGTATATCCTTTCATTCTAGAGTTAAATTGATAAATAACGTGTACGAATTTGTTTAACGCATTTGTTTTGGTTACTCGACGTCTCCGTTCTCGTGTAGCCTACATATTGCGTTTTTTTTTTAATTTGCTTACCGGGCTAAAGGTTAGCATGTTTAAAATACGTAAGTCGTTTTGTTCATCATATTTAAGTAGATAACTCATCAGTTGTTTGCATCAGAGCGATCATTTTTGAGATAATTATTAAAACTGTTTAAAGGTTGTCAAACATTGTTTCTCGTTGTATATCCTTTAATTCTAGAGTTAAATTGATAAATAACGTGTACGAATTTGTTTAACGCATTTGTTTTGGTTACTCGACGTCTCCGTTCTCGTGTAGCCTACATATTGCGTTTTTTTTTAAATTTGCTTACCGGGCTAAAGGTTAGCATGTTTAAAATAGGTAAGTCGTTTTGTTCATCAAATTTAAGTAGATAACTCATCAGTTGTTTGCATCAGAGCGATAATTTTGAGATAGTTATTAAAACTGTTTAAAGGTTGTCAAACGTTGTTTCTCGTTGTATATTCTTTAATTCTAGAGTTAAATTGATAAATAACGTGTGCGAATTTGTTTAACGCATTTGTTTTGGTTACTCGACGTCTCCGTTCTCGTGTAGCCTACATATTGCGTTTTTTTTTTAATTTGCTTATCGGGCTAAAGGTTAGCATGTTTAAAATACGTAAGTCGTTTTGTTCAACAAATTTAAGTAGATAACTCATCAGTTGTTTGCATCAGAGCGACAATTTTTGAGATAGTTATTAAAACTGTTTAAGGGTTGTCAAACGTTGTTTCTCGTTGTATATCCTTTAATTCTAGAGTTAAATTGATAAATAACGTGTACGAATTTGTTTAACGCATTTGTTTTGGTTACTCGACGTCTCCGTTCTCGTGTAGCCTACATATTGCGTTTTTTTTTTAATTTGCTTACCGGGCTAAAGGTTAGCATGTTTAAAATACGTAAGTCGTTTTGTTCATCATATTTAAGTAGATAACTCATCAGTTGTTTGCATCAGAGCGATAATTTTTGAGATAGTTATTAAAACTGTTTAAAGGTTGTCAAACGTTGTTTCTCGTTGTATATCCTTTAATTCTAGAGTTAAATTGATAAATAACGTGTACGAATTTGTTTAACGCATTTGTTTTGGTTACTCGACGTCTCCGTTCTCGTGTAGCCTACATATTGCGTTTTTTTTTTAATTTGCTTACCGGGCTAAAGGTTAGCATGTTTAAAATACGTAAGTCGTTTTGTTCATCATATTTAAGTAGATAACTCATCAGTTGTTTGCATCAGAGCGATAATTTTTGAGATAGATATTAAAACTGTTTAAAGGTTGTCAAACGTTTTTTCTCGTTGTATATCCTTTAATTCTAGAGTTAAATTGATAAATAACGTGTACGAATTTGTTTAACGCATTTGTTTTGGTTACTCGACGTCTCCGTTCCCGTGTAGCCTACATATTGCGTTTTTTTTTTTAATTTGCTTACCGGGCCAAAGGTTAGCATGTTTAAAATACGTAAGTCGTTTTGTTCATCATATTTAAGTAGATAACTCATCAGTTGTTTGCATCAGAGCGACAATTTTTGAGATAGTTATTAAAACTGTTTAAAGGTTGTCAAACGTTGTTTCTCGTTGTATATCCTTTAATTCTAGAGTTAAATTGATAAATAACGTGTACGAATTTGTTTAACGCATTTGTTTTGGTTACTCGACGTCTCCGTTTTCGTGTAGCCTACATATTGCGTTTTTTTTTTAATTTGCTTACCGGGCTAAAGGTTAGCATGTTTAAAATACGTAAGTCGTTTTGTTCATCATATTTAAGTAGATAACTCATCAGTTGTTTGCATCAGAGCGATAATTTTTGAGATAGTTATTAAAACTGTTTAAAGGTTGTCAAACGTTGTCTCTCGTTGTATATCCTTTAATTCTAGAGTTAAATTGATAAATAACGTGTACGAATTTGTTTAACGCATTTGTTTTGGTTACTCGACGTCTCCGTTCTCGTGTAGCCTACATATTGCGTTTTTTTTTTAAATTGCTTACCGGGCTAAAGGTTAGCATGTTTAAAATACGTAAGTCGTTTTGTTCATCAAATTTAAGTAGATAACTCATCAGTTGTTTGCATCAAAGCGATAATTTTTGAGATAGTTATTAAAACTGTTTAAAGGTTGTCAAACGTTGTTTCTCGTTGTATATCCTTTAATTCTAGAGTTAAATTGATAAATAACGTATACGAATTTGTTTAACGCATTTGTTTTGGTTACTCGACGTCTCCGTTCTCGTGTAGCCTACATATTGCGTTTTTTTTTTAATTTGCTTACCGGGCTAAAGGTTAGCATGTTTAAAATACGTAAGTCGTTTTGTTCATCAAATTTAAGTAGATAACTCATCAGTTGTTTGCATCAGAGCGATAATTTTTGAGATAGTTATTAAAACTGTTTAAAGGTTGTCAAACGTTGTTTCTCGTTGTATATCCTTTAATTCTAGAGTTAAATTGATAAATAACGTGTACGAATTTGTTTAACGCATTTGTTTTGGTTACTCGACGTCTCCGTTCTCGTGTAGCCTACATATTGCGTTTTTTTTTTAATTTGCTTACCGGGCTAAAGGTTAGCATGTTTAAAATACGTAAGTCGTTTTGTTCATCATATTTAAGTAGATAACTCATCAGTTGTTTGCATCAGAGCGATAATTTTTGAGATAGTTATTAAAACTGTTTAAAGGTTGTCAAACGTTGTTTCTCGTTGTATATCCTTTAATTCTAGAGTTAAATTGATAAATAACGTGTACGAATTTGTTTAACGCATTTGTTTTGGTTACTCGACGTCTCCATTCTCGTGTAGCCTACATATTGCGTTTTTTTTTTTAATTTGCTTACCGGGCTAAAGGTTAGCATGTTTAAAATACGTAAGTCGTTTTGTTCATCAAATTTAAGTAGATAACTCATCAGTTGTTTGCTTCAGAGCGATAATTTTTGAGATAGTTATTAAAACTGTTTAAAGGTTGTCAAACGTTGTTTCTCGTTGTATATCCTTTAATTCTAGAGTTAAATTGAAAAATAACGTGTACCAATTTGTTTAACGCATTTGTTTTGGTTACTCGACGTCTCCGTTCTCGTGTAGCCTACATATTGCGTTTTTTTTTTTTATTTGCTTACCGGGCTAAGGGCTAAAGGTTAGCATGTTTAAAATACGTAAGTCGTTTTGTTCATCAAATTTAAGTAGATAACTCATCAGTTGTTTGCATCAGAGCGATAATTTTTGAGATAGTTATTAAAACTGTTTAAAGGTTGTCAAACGTTGTTTCTCGTTGTATATCCTTTAATTCTAGAGTTAAATTGATAAATAACGTGTACGAATTTGTTTAACGCATTTGTTTTGGTTACTCGACGTCTCCGTTCTCGTGTAGCCTACATATTGCGTTTTTTTTTTAATTTGCTTACCGGGCTAAAGGTTAGCATGTTTAAAATACGTAAGTCGTTTTGTTCATCAAATTTAAGTAGATAACTCATCAGTTGTTTGCATCAGAGCGACAATTTTTGAGATAGTTATTAAAACTGTTTAAAGGTTGTCAAACGTTGTTTCTCGTTGTATATCCTTTAATTCTAGAGTTAAATTGATAAATAACGTGTACGAATTTGTTTAACGCATTTGTTTTGGTTACTCGACGTCTCCGTTCTCGTGTAGCCTACATATTGCGTTTTTTTTTTAATTTGCTTACCGGGCTAAAGGTTAGCATGTTTAAAATACGTAAGTCGTTTTGTTCATCAAATTTAAGTAGATAACTCATCAGTTGTGTGCATCAGAGCGACAATTTTTGAGATAGTTATTAAAACTGTTTAAAGGTTGTCAAACGTTGTTTCTCGTTGTATATCCTTTAATCCTAGAGTTAAATTGATAAATAACGTGTACGAATTTGTTTAACGCATTTGTTTTGGTTACTCGACGTCTCCGTTCTCGTGTAGCCTACATATTGCGTTTTTTTTTTAATTTGCTTACCGGGCTAAAGGTTAGCATGTTTAAAATACGTAAGTCGTTTTGTTCATCAAATTTAAGTAGATAACTCAGCAGTTGTTTGCATCAGAGCGAAAATTTTTGAGATAGTTATTAAAACTGTTTAAAGGTTGTCAAACGTTGTTTCTCGTTGTATATCCTTTAATTCTAGAGTTAAATTGATAAATAACGTGTACGAATTTGTTAAACGCATTAGTTTTGGTTACTCGACGTCTCCGTTCTCGTGTAGCCTACATATTGCGTTTTTTTTTTAATTTGCTTACCGGGCTAAAGGTTAGCATGTTTAAAATACGTAAGTCGTTTTGTTCATCATATTTAAGTAGATAACTCATCAGTTGTTTGCATCAGAGCGATAATTTTTGAGATAGTTATTAAAACTGTTTAAAGGTTGTCAAACGTTGTTTCTCGTTGTATATCCTTTAATTCTAGAGTTAAATTGATAAATAACGTGTACGAATTTGTTTAACGCATTTGTTTTGGTTACTCGACGTCTCCGTTCTCGTGTAGCCTACATATTGCGTTTTTTTTTAATTTGCTTACCGGGCTAAAGGTTAGCATGTTTAAAATACGTAAGTCGTTTTGTTCATCATATTTAAGTAGATAACTCATCAGTTGTTTGCATCAGAGCGATAATTTTTGAGATAGTTATTAAAACTGTTTAAAGGTTGTCAAACGTTATTTCTCGTTGTATATCCTTTAATTCTAGAGTTAAATTGATAAATAACGTGTACGAATTTGTTTAACGCATTTGTTTTGGTTACTCGACGTCTCCGTTCTCGTGTAGCCTACATATTGAGTTTTTTTTTTTAAATTTGCTTACCGGGCTAAAGGTTAGCATGTTTAAAATACGTAAGTCGTTTTGTTCAACAAATTTAAGTAGATAACTCATCAGTTGTTTGCATCAGAGCGACAATTTTTGAGATAGTTATTAAAACTGTTTAAAGGTTGTCAAACGTTGTTTCTCGTTGTATATCCTTTAATTCTAGAGTTAAATTGATAAATAACGTGTACGAATTTGTTTAACGCATTTGTTTTGGTTACTCGACGTCTCCGTTCTCGTGTAGCCTACATATTGCGTTTTTTTTTTAATTTGCTTACCGGGCTAAAGGTTAGCATGTTTAAAATACGTAAGTCGTTTTGTTCATCAAATTTAAGTAGATAACTCATCAGTTGTTTGCATCAGAGCGACAATTGTTGAGATAGTTATTAAAACTGTTTAAAGGTTGTCAAACGTTGTTTCTCGTTGTATATCCTTTAATTCTAGAGTTAAATTGATAAATAACGTGTACGAATTTGTTTAACGCATTTGTTTTGGTTACTCGACGTCTCCGTTCTCGTGTAGCCTACATATTGCGTTTTTTTTTTTAATTTGCTTACCGGGCTAAAGGTTAGCATGTTTAAAATACGTAAGTCGTTTTGTTCATCAAATTTAAGTAGATAACTCATCAGTTGTTTGCATCAGAGCGATAATTTTTGAGATAGTTATTAAAACTGTTTAAAGGTTGTCAAACATTGTTTCTCGTTGTATATCCTTTAATTCTAGAGTTAAATTGATAAATAACGTCTACGAATTTGTTTAACGCATTTGTTTTGGTTACTCGACGTCTCCGTTCTCGTGTAGCCTACATATTGCGTTTTTTTTTTAATTTGCTTACCGGGCTAAAGGTTAGCATGTTTAAAATACGTAAGTCGTTTTGTTCATCAAATTTAAGTAGATAACTCATCAGTTGTTTGCATCAGAGCGACAATTGTTGAGATAGTTATTAAAACTGTTTAAAGGTTGTCAAACGTTGTTTCTCGTTGTATATCCTTTAATTCTAGAGTTAAATTGATAAATAACGTGTACGAATTTGTTTAACGCATTTGTTTTGGTTACTCGACGTCTCCGTTCTCGTGTAGCCTACATATTGCGTTTTTTTTTTTAATTTGCTTACCGGGCTAAAGGTTAACATGTTTAAAATACGTAAGTCGTTTTGTTCATCAAATTTAAGTATATAACTCATCAGTTGTTTGCATCAGAGCGACAATTTTTGAGATAGTTATTAAAACTGTTTAAAGGTTGTCAAACGTTGTTTCTCGTTGTATATCCTTTAATTCTAGAGCTAAATTGATCAATAACGTGTACGAATTTGTTTAACGCATTTGTTTTGGTTACTCGACGTCTCCGTTCTCGTGTAGCCTACATATTGCGTTTTTTTTTTAATTTGCTTACCGGGCTAAAGGTTAGCATGTTTAAAATACGTAAGTCGTTTTGTTCATCAAATTTAAGTAGATAACTCATCAGTTGTTTGCATCAGAGCGACAATTGTTGAGATAGTTATTAAAACTGTTTAAAGGTTGTCAAACGTTGTTTCTCGTTGTATATCCTTTAATTCTAGAGTTAAATTGATAAATAACGTGTACGAATTTGTTTAACGCATTTGTTTTGGTTACTCGACGTCTCTGTTCTCGTGTAGCCTACATATTGCGTTTTTTTTTTAATTTGCTTACCGGGCTAAAGGTTAGCATGTTTAAAATACGTAAGTCGTTTTGTTCAACCAATGTGAGTAGATAACTCATCAGTTGTTTGCATCAGAACGACAATTTTTGAGATAGTTATTAAAACTGTTTAAAGGTTGTCAAACGTTGTTTCTCGTTGTATATCCTTTAATTCTAGAGTTAAATTGATAAATAACGTGTACGAATTTGTTTAACGCATTTGTTTTGGTTACTCGACGTCTCCGTTCTCGTGTAGCCTACATATTGCGTTTTTTTTTAATTTGCTTACCGGGCTAAAGGTTAGCATGTTTAAAATACGTAAGTCGTTTTGTTCAACAAATTTGAGTAGATAACTCATCAGCTGTTTGCATCAGAGCGACAATTTTTGAGATAGTTATTAAAACTGTTTAAAGGTTGTCAAACGTTGTTTCTCGTTGTATATCCTTTGATTCTAGAGTTAAATTGATAAATAACGTGTACGAATTTGTTTAACGCATTTGTTTTGGTTACTCGACGTCTCCGTTCTCGTGTAGCCTACATATTGCGTTTTTTTTTAATTTGCTTACCGGGCTAAAGGTTAGCATGTTTAAAATACGTAAGTCGTTTTGTTCAACAAATTTGAGTAGATAACTCATCAGTTGTTTGCATCAGAGCGACAATTTTTGAGATAGTTATTAAAACTGTTTAAAGGTTGTCAAACGTTGTTTCTCGTTGTATATCCTTTAATTCTAGAGTTAAATTGATAAATAACGTGTACGAATTTGTTTAACGCATTTGTTTTGGTTACTCGACGTCTCCGTTCTCGTGTAGCCTACATATTGCGTTTTGTTTTTTTAATTTGCTTACCGGGCTAAAGGTTAGCATGTTTAAAATACGTAAGTCGTTTTGTTCATCAAATTTAAGTAGATAACTCATCAGTTGTTTGCATCAGAGCGACAATTGTTGAGATAGTTATTAAAACTGTTTAAAGGTTGTCAAACGTTGTTTCTCGTTGTATATCCTTTAATTCTAGAGTTAAATTGATAAATAACGTGTACGAATTTGTTTAACGCATTTGTTTTAGTTACTCGACGTCTCCGTTCTCGTGTAGCCCACATATTGCGTTTTTTTTTAATTTGCTTACCGGGCTAAAGGTTAGCATGCTTAAAATACGTAAGTCGTTTTGTTCAACAAATTTAAGTAGATAACTCATCAGTTGTTTGCATCAGAGCGACAATTTTTGAGATAGTTATTAAAACTGTTTAAAGGTTGTCAAACGTTGTTTCTCGTTGTATATCCTTTAA
The DNA here is from genome assembly GCF_040869045.1 of Eurosta solidaginis. Taxonomy (NCBI): domain Eukaryota; kingdom Metazoa; phylum Arthropoda; class Insecta; order Diptera; family Tephritidae; genus Eurosta; species Eurosta solidaginis. Next base: position 503,395 of record NW_027136929.1, on the reverse strand, counting down.
TTCTAGAGTTAGATTGATAAATAACGTGTACGAATTTGTTCAACGCATTTGTTTTGGTTACTCGACGTCTCCGTTCTCGTGTAGCCTACATATTGCGTTTTTTTTTTAATTTGCTTACCGGGCTAAAGGTTAGCATGTTTAAAATACGTAAGTCGTTTTGTTCATCATATTTAAGTAGATAACTCATCAGTTGTTTGCATCAGAGCGATAATTTTTGAGATAGTTATTAAAACTGTTTAAAGGTTGTCAAACGTTGTTTCTCGTTGTATATCCTTTAATTCTAGAGTTAAATTGATAAATAACGTGTACGAATTTGTTTAACGCATTTGTTTTGGTTACTCGACGTCTCCGTTCTCGTGTAGCCTACATATTGCGTTTTTTTTTTAATTTGCTTACCGGGCTAAAGGTTAGCATGTTTAAAATACGTAAGTCGTTTTGTTCATCAAATTTAAGTAGATAACTCATCAGTTGTTTGCATCAGAGCGATAATTTTTGAGATAGTTATTAAAACTGTTTAAAGGTTGTCAAACGTTGTTTCTCGTTGTATATCCTTTAATTCTAGAGTTAAATTGATAAATAACGTGTACGAATTTGTTTAACGCATTTGTTTTGGTTACTCGACGTCTCCGTTCTCGTGTAGCCTACATATTGCGTTTTTTTTTTAATTTGCTTACCGGGCTAAAGGTTAGCATGTTTAAAATACGTAAGTCGTTTTGTTCAACAAATTTGAGTAGATAACTCAGCAGTTGTTTGCATCAGAGCGACAATTTTTGAGATAGTTATTAAAACTGTTTAAAGGTTGTCAAACGTTGTTTCTCGTTGTATATCCTTTAATTCTAGAGTTAAATTTATAAATAACGTGTACGAATTTGTTTAACGCATTTGTTTTGGTTACTCGACGTCTCCGTTCTCGTGTAGCCTACATATTGCGTTTTTTTTTTAATTTGCTTACCGGGCTAAAGGTTAGCATGTTTAAAATACGTAAGTCGGTTCATCATATTTAAGTAGATAACTCATCAGTTGTTTGCATCAGAGCGATAATTTTTGAGATAGTTATTAAAACTGTTTAAAGGTTGTCAAACGTTGTTTCTCGTTGTATATCCTTTAATTCTAGAGTTAAATTGATAAATAACGTGTACGAATTTGTTTAACGCATTTGTTTTGGTTACTCGACGTCTCCGTTCTCGTGTAGCCTACATATTGCGTTTTTTTTTTTAATTTGCTTACCGGGCTAAAGGTTAGCATGTTTAAAATACGTAAGTCGTTTTGTTCATCAAATTTAAGTAGATAACTCTTCAGTTGTTTGCATCAGAGCGATAATTTTTGAGATAGTTATTAAAACTGTTTAAAGGTTGTCAAACGTTGTTTCTCGTTGTATATCCTTTAATTCTAGAGTTAAATTGATAAATAACGTGTACGAATTTGTTTAACGCATTTGTTTTGGTTACTCGACGTCTCCGTTCTCGTGTAGCCTACATATTGCGTTTTTTTTTTAAATTTGCTTACCGGGCTAAAGGTTAGCATGTTTAAAATACGTAAGTCGTTTTGTTCATCATATTTAAGTAGATAACTCATCAGTTGTTTGCATCAGAGCGATAATTTTTGAGATAGTTATTAAAACTGTTTAAAGGTTGTCAAACGTTGTTTCTCGTTGTATATCCTTTAATTCTAGAGTTAAATTGATAAATAACGTGTACGAATTTGTTTAACGCATTTGTTTTGGTTACTCGACGTCTCCGTTCTCGTGTAGCCTACATATTGCGTTTTTTTTTTAATTTGCTTACCGGGCTAAAGGTTAGCATGTTTAAAATACGTAAGTCGTTTTGTTCATCAAATTTAAGTAGATAACTCATCAGTTGTTTGCATCAGAGCGATAATTTTTGAGATAGTTATTAAAACTGTTTAAAGGTTGTCAAACGTTGTTTCTCGTTGTATATCCTTTAATTCTAGAGTTAAATTGATAAATAACGTGTACGAATTTGTTTAACGCATTTGTTTTGGTTACTCGACGTCTCCGTTCTCGTGTAGCCTACATATTGCGTTTTTTTTTAAATTTGCTTACCGGGCTAAAGGTTAGCATGTTTAAAATACGTAAGTCGTTTTGTTCATCATATTTAAATAGATAACTCATCAGTTGTTTGCATCAGAGCGATAATTTTTGAGATAGTTATTAAAACTGTTTAAAGGTTGTCAAACGTTGTTTCTCGTTGTATATCCTTTAATTCTAGAGTTAAATTGATAAATAACGTGTACGAATTTGTTTAACGGATTTGTTTTGGTTACTCGACGTCTCCGTTCTCGTGTAGCCTACATATTGCGTTTTTTTTTTAATTTGCTTACCGGGCTAAAGGTTAGCATGTTTAAAATACGTAAGTCGTTTTGTTCAACAAATTTAAGTAGATAACTCATCAGTTGTTTGCATCAGAGCGATAATTTTTGAGATAGTTATTAAAACTGTTTAAAGGTTGTCAAACGTTGTTTCTCGTTGTATATCCTTTAATTCTAGAGTTAAATTGATAAATAACGTGTACGAATTTGTTTAACGCATTTGTTTTGGTTACTCGAAGTCTCCGTTCTCGTGTAGCCTACATATTGCGTTTTTTTTTTAATTTGCTTACCGGGTTAAAGGTTAGCATGTTTAAAATACGTAAGTCGTTTTGTTCATCAAATTTAAGTAGATAACTCATCAGTTGTTTGCATCAGAGCGATAATTTTTGAGATAGTTATTAAAACTGTTTAAAGGTTGTCAAACGTTGTTTCTCGTTGTATATCCTTTAATTCTAGAGTTAAATTGATAAATAACGTGTACGAATTTGTTTAACGCATTTGTTTTGGTTACTCGACGTCTCCGTTCTCGTGTAGCCTACATATTGCGTTTTTTTTTTTAATTTGCTTACCGGGCTAAAAGTTAGCATGTTTAAAATACGTAAGTCGTTTTGTTCAACAAATTTGAGTAGATAACTCATCAGTTGTTTGCATCAGAGCGACAATTTTTGAGATAGTTATTAAAACTGTTTAAAGGTTATCAAACGTTGTTTCTCGTTGTATATCCTCTAATTCTAGAGTTAAATTGATAAATAACGTGTACGAATTTGTTTAACGCATTTGTTTTGGTTACTCGACGTCTCCGTTCTCGTGTAGCCTACATATTGCGTTTTTTTTTAATTTGCTTACCGGGCTAAAGGTTAGCATGTTTAAAATACGTAAGTCGTTTTGTTCATCAAATTTAAGTAGATAACTCATCAGTTGTTTGCATCAGAGCGATAATTTTTGAGATAGTTATTAAAACTGTTTAAAGGTTGTCAAACGTTGTTTCTCGTTGTATATCCTTTAATTCTAGAGTTAAATTGATAAATAACGTGTACGAATTTGTTTAACGCATTTGTTTTGGTTACTCGACGTCTCCGTTCTCGTGTAGCCTACATATTGCGTTTTTTTTTTAATTTGCTTACCGGGATAAAGGTTAGCATGTTTAAAATACGTAAGTCGTTTTGTTCAACAAATTTAAGTAGATAACTTATCAGTTGTTTGCATCAGAGCGATAATTTTTGAGATAGTTATTAAAACTGTTTAAAGGTTGTCAAACGTTGTTTCTCGTTGTATATCCTTTAATTCTAGAGTTAAATTGATAAATAACGTGTACGAATTTGTTTAACGTATTTGTTTTGGTTACTCGACGTCTCCGTTCTCGTGTAGCCTACATATTGCGTTTTTTTTTTTAATTTGCTTACCGGGCTAAAGGTTAGCATGTTTAAAATACGTAAGTCGTTTTGTTCAACAAATTTAAGTAGATAACTCATCAGTTGTTTGCATCAGAGCGATAATTTTTGAGATAGTTATTAAAACTGTTTAAAGGTTGTCAAACGTTGTTTCTCGTTGTATATCCTTTAATTCTAGAGTTAAATTGATAAATAACGTGTACGAATTTGTTTAACGCATTTGTTTTGGTTACTCGACGTCTCCGTTCTCGTGTAGCCTACATATTGCGTTTTTTTTTAATTTGCTTACCGGGCTAAAGGTTAGCATGTTTAAAATACGTAAGTCGTTTTGTTCAACAAATTTGAGTAGATAACTCATCAGTTGTTTGCATCAGAGCGACAATTTTTGAGATAGTTATTAAAACTGTTTAAAGGTTGTCAAACGTTGTTTCTCGTTGTATATCCTTTAATTCTAGAGTTAAATTGATAAATAACGTGTACGAATTTGTTTAACGCATTTGTTTTGGTTACTCGACGTCTCCGTTCTCGTGTAGCCTACATATTGCGTTTTGTTTTTTTAATTTGCTTACCGGGCTAAAGGTTAGCATGTTTAAAATACGTAAGTCGTTTTGTTCATCAAATTTAAGTAGATAACTCATCAGTTGTTTGCATCAGAGCGACAATTGTTGAGATAGTTATTAAAACTGTTTAAAGGTTGTCAAACGTTGTTTCTCGTTGTATATCCTTTAATTCTAGAGTTAAATTGATAAATAACGTGTACGAATTTGTTTAACGCATTTGTTTTGGTTACTCGACGTCTCCGTTCTCGTGTAGCCCACATATTGCGTTTTTTTTTAATTTGATTACCGGGCTAAAGGTTAGCATGCTTAAAATACGTAAGTCGTTTTGTTCAACAAATTTAAGTAGATAACTCATCAGTTGTTTGCATCAGAGCGACAATTTTTGAGATAGTTATTAAAACTGTTTAAAGGTTGTCAAACGTTGTTTCTCGTTGTATATCCTTTAATTCTAGAGTTAGATTGATAAATAACGTGTACGAATTTGTTCAACGCATTTGTTTTGGTTACTCGACGTCTCCGTTCTCGTGTAGCCTACATATTGCGTTTTTTTTTTAATTTGCTTACCGGGCTAAAGGTTAGCATGTTTAAAATACGTAAGTCGTTTTGTTCATCATATTTAAGTAGATAACTCATCAGTTGTTTGCATCAGAGCGATAATTTTTGAGATAGTTATTAAAACTGTTTAAAGGTTGTCAAACGTTGTTTCTCGTTGTATATCCTTTAATTCTAGAGTTAAATTGATAAATAACGTGTACGAATTTGTTTAACGCATTTGTTTTGGTTACTCGACGTCTCCGTTCTCGTGTAGCCTACATATTGCGTTTTTTTTTTAATTTGCTTACCGGGCTAAAGGTTAGCATGTTTAAAATACGTAAGTCGTTTTGTTCATCAAATTTAAGTAGATAACTCATCAGTTGTTTGCATCAGAGCGATAATTTTTGAGATAGTTATTAAAACTGTTTAAAGGTTGTCAAACGTTGTTTCTCGTTGTATATCCTTTAATTCTAGAGTTAAATTGATAAATAACGTGTACGAATTTGTTTAACGCATTTGTTTTGGTTACTCGACGTCTCCGTTCTCGTGTAGCCTACATATTGCGTTTTTTTTTTAATTTGCTTACCGGGCTAAAGGTTAGCATGTTTAAAATACGTAAGTCGTTTTGTTCAACAAATTTGAGTAGATAACTCAGCAGTTGTTTGCATCAGAGCGACAATTTTTGAGATAGTTATTAAAACTGTTTAAAGGTTGTCAAACGTTGTTTCTCGTTGTATATCCTTTAATTCTAGAGTTAAATTTATAAATAACGTGTACGAATTTGTTTAACGCATTTGTTTTGGTTACTCGACGTCTCCGTTCTCGTGTAGCCTACATATTGCGTTTTTTTTTTAATTTGCTTACCGGGCTAAAGGTTAGCATGTTTAAAATACGTAAGTCGTTTTATTCATCATATTTAAGTAGATAACTCATCAGTTGTTTGCATCAGAGCGATAATTTTTGAGATAGTTATTAAAACTGTTTAAAGGTTGTCAAACGTTGTTTCTCGTTGTATATCCTTTAATTCTAGAGTTAAATTGATAAATAACGTGTACGAATTTGTTTAACGCATTTGTTTTGGTTACTCGACGTCTCCGTTCTCGTGTAGCCTACATATTGCGTTTTTTTTTTTAATTTGCTTACCGGGCTAAAGGTTAGCATGTTTAAAATGTAAGTCGTTTTGTTCATCAAATTTAAGTAGATAACTCTTCAGTTGTTTGCATCAGAGCGATAATTTTTGAGATAGTTATTAAAACTGTTTAAAGGTTGTCAAACGTTGTTTCTCGTTGTATATCCTTTAATTCTAGAGTTAAATTGATAAATAACGTGTACGAATTTGTTTAACGCATTTGTTTTGGTTACTCGACGTCTCCGTTCTCGTGTAGCCTACATATTGCGTTTTTTTTTTTAAATTTGCTTACCGGGCTAAAGGTTAGCATGTTTAAAATACGTAAGTCGTTTTGTTCATCATATTTAAGTAGATAACTCATCAGTTGTTTGCATCAGAGCGATAATTTTTGAGATAGTTATTAAAACTGTTTAAAGGTTGTCAAACGTTGTTTCTCGTTGTATATCCTTTAATTCTAGAGTTAAATTGATAAATAACGTGTACGAATTTGTTTAACGCATTTGTTTTGGTTACTCGACGTCTCCGTTCTCGTGTAGCCTACATATTGCGTTTTTTTTTTAAATTTGCTTACCGGGCTAAAGGTTAGCATGTTTAAAATACGTAAGTCGTTTTGTTCATCAAATTTAAGTAGATAACTCATCAGTTGTTTGCATCAGAGCGATAATTTTTGAGATAGTTATTAAAACTGTTTAAAGGTTGTCAAACGTTGTTTCTCGTTGTATATCCTTTAATTCTAGAGTTAAATTGATAAATAACGTGTACGAATTAGTTTAACGCATTTGTTTTGGTTACTCGACGTCTCCGTTCTCGTGTAGCCTACATATTGCGTTTTTTTTTTAAATTTGCTTACCGGGCTAAAGGTTAGCATGTTTAAAATACGTAAGTCGTTTTGTTCATCATATTTAAATAGATAACTCATCAGTTGTTTGCATCAGAGCGATAATTTTTGAGATAGTTATTAAAACTGTTTAAAGGTTGTCAAACGTTGTTTCTCGTTGTATATCCTTTAATTCTAGAGTTAAATTGATAAATAACGTGTACGAATTTGTTTAACGGATTTGTTTTGGTTACTCGACGTCTCCGTTCTCGTGTAGCCTACATATTGCGTTTTTTTTTTAATTTGCTTACCGGGCTAAAGGTTAGCATGTTTAAAATACGTAAGTCGTTTTGTTCAACAAATTTAAGTAGATAACTCATCAGTTGTTTGCATCAGAGCGATAATTTTTGAGATAGTTATTAAAACTGTTTAAAGGTTGTCAAACGTTGTTTCTCGTTGTATATCCTTTAATTCTAGAGTTAAATTGATAAATAACGTGTACGAATTTGTTTAACGCATTTGTTTTGGTTACTCGAAGTCTCCGTTCTCGTGTAGCCTACATATTGCGTTTTTTTTTTAATTTGCTTACCGGGTTAAAGGTTAGCATGTTTAAAATACGTAAGTCGTTTTGTTCATCAAATTTAAGTAGATAACTCATCAGTTGTTTGCATCAGAGCGATAATTTTTGAGATAGTTATTAAAACTGTTTAAAGGTTGTCAAACGTTGTTTCTCGTTGTATATCCTTTAATTCTAGAGTTAAATTGATAAATAACGTGTACGAATTTGTTTAACGCATTTGTTTTGGTTACTCGACGTCTCCGTTCTCGTGTAGCCTACATATTGCGTTTTTTTTTTAATTTGCTTACCGGGCTAAAAGTTAGCATGTTTAAAATACGTAAGTCGTTTTGTTCAACAAATTTGAGTAGATAACTCATCAGTTGTTTGCATCAGAGCGACAATTTTTGAGATAGTTATTAAAACTGTTTAAAGGTTATCAAACGTTGTTTCTCGTTGTATATCCTTTAATTCTAGAGTTAAATTGATAAATAACGTGTTCGAATTTGTTTAACGCATTTGTTTTGGTTACTCGACGTCTCCGTTCTCGTGTAGCCTACATATTGCGTTTTTTTTTTAATTTGCTTACCGGGCTAAAGGTTAGCATGTTTAAAATACGTAAGTCGTTTTGTTCATCAAATTTAAGTAGATAACTCATCAGTTGTTTGCATCAGAGCGATAATTTTTGAGATAGTTATTAAAACTGTTTAAAGGTTGTCAAACGTTGTTTCTCGTTGTATATCCTTTAATTCTAGAGTTAAATTGATAAATAACGTGTACGAATTTGTTTAACGCATTTGTTTTGGTTACTCGACGTCTCCGTTCTCGTGTAGCCTACATATTGCGTTTTTTTTGTTAATTTGCTTACCGGGATAAAGGTTAGCATGTTTAAAATACGTAAGTCGTTTTGTTCAACAAATTTAAGTAGATAACTTATCAGTTGTTTGCATCAGAGCGATAATTTTTGAGATAGTTATTAAAACTGTTTAAAGGTTGTCAAACGTTGTGTCTCGTTGTATATCCTTTAATTCTAGAGTTAAATTGATAAATAACGTGTACGAATTTGTTTAACGTATTTGTTTTGGTTACTCGACGTCTCCGTTCTCGTGTAGCCTACATATTGCGTTTTTTTTTTAATTTGCTTACCGGGCTAAAGGTTAGCATGTTTAAAATACGTAAGTCGTTTTGTTCAACAAATTTAAGTAGATAACTCATCAGTTGTTTGCATCAGAGCGATAATTTTTGAGATAGTTATTAAAACTGTTTAAAGGTTGTCAAACGTTGTTTCTCGTTGTATATCCTTTAATTCTAGAGTTAAATTGATAAATAACGTGTACGAATTTGTTTAACGCATTTGTTTTGGTTACTCGACGTCTCCGTTCTCGTGTAGCCTACATATTGCGTTTTTTTTTTAATTTGCTTACCGGGCTAAAGGTTAGCATGTTTAAAATACGTAAGTCGTTTTGTTCATCATATTTAAGTAGATAACTCATCAGTTGTTTGCATCAGAGCGATAATTTTTGAGATAGTTATTAAAACTGTTTAAAGGTTGTCAAACGTTGTTTCTCGTTGTATATCCTTTAATTCTAGAGTTAAATTGATAAATAACGTGTACGAATTTGTTTAACGCATTTGTTTTGGTTACTCGACGTCTCCGTTCTCGTGTAGCCTACATATTGCGTTTTTTTTGTTAATTTGCTTACCGGGCTAAAGGTTAGCATGTTTAAAATACGTAAGTCGTTTTGTTCAACAAATTTAAGTAGATAACTCATCAGTTGTTTGCATCAGAGCGACAATTTTTGAGATAGTTATTAAAACTGTTTAAAGGTTGTCAAACGTTGTTTCTCGTTGTATATCCTTTAATTCTAGAGTTAAATTGATAAATAACGTGTACGAATTTGTTTAACGCATTTGTTTTGGTTACTCGACGTCTCCGTTCTCGTGTAGCCTACATATTGCGTTTTTTTTTAATTTGCTTACCGGGCTAAAGGTTAGCATGTTTAAAATACGTAAGTCGTTTTGTTCATCATATTTAAGTAGATAACTCATCAGTTGTTTGCATCAGAGCGATAATTTTTGAGATAGTTATTAAAACTGTTTAAAGGTTGTCAAACGTTGTTTCTCGTTGTATATCCTTTAATTCTAGAGTTAAATTGATAAATAACGTGTACGAATTTGTTTAACGCATTTGTTTTGGTTACTCGACGTCTCCGTTCTCGTGTAGCCTACATATTGCGTTTTTTTTTTTAATTTGCTTACCGGGCTAAAGGTTAGCATGTTTAAAATACGTAAGTCGTTTTGTTCAACAAATTTAAGTAGATAACTCATCAGTTGTTTGCATCAGAGCGACAATTTTTGAGATAGTTATTAAAACTGTTTAAAGGTTGTCAAACGTTGTTTCTCGTTGTATATCCTTTAATTCTAGAGTTAAATTGATAAATGACGTGTACGAATTTGTTTAACGCATTTGTTTTGGTTACTCGACGTCTCCGTTCTCGTGTAGCCTACATATTGCGTTTTTTTTTAATTTGCTTACCGGGCTAAAGGTTAGCATGTTTAAAATACGTAAGTCGTTTTGTTCAACAAATTTGAGTAGATAACTCAGCAGTTGTTTGCATCAGAGCGACAATTTTTGAGATAGTTATTAAAACTGTTTAAAGGTTGTCAAACGTTGTTTCTCGTTGTATATCCTTTAATTCTAGAGTTAAATTGATAAATAACGTTTACGAATTTGTTTAACGCATTTGTTTTGGTTACTCGACGTCTCCGTTCTCGTGTAGCCTACATATTGCGTTTTTTTTTTAATTTGCTTACCGGGCTAAAGGTTAGCATGTTTAAAATACGTAAGTCGTTTTGTTCATCATATTTAAGTAGATAACTCATCAGTTGTTTGCATCAGAGCGATAATTTTTGAGATAGTTATTAAAACTGTTTAAAGGTTGTCAAACGTTGTTTCTCGTTGTATATCCTTTAATTCTAGAGTTAAATTGATAAATAACGTGTACGAATTTGTTTAACGCATTTGTTTTGGTTACTCGACGTCTCCGTTCTCGTGTAGCCTACATATTGCGTTTTTTTTTTAATTTGCTTACCGGGCTAAAGGTTAGCATGTTTAAAATACGTAAGTCGTTTTGTTCATCAAATTTAAGTAGATAACTCATCAGTTGTTTGTATCAGAGCGATAATTTTTGAGATAGTTACTAAAACTGTTTAAAGGTTGTCAAACGTTGTTTCTCGTTGTATATCCTTTAATTCTAGAGTTAAATTGATAAATAACGTGTACGAATTTGTTTAACGCATTTGTTTTGGTTACTCGACGTCTCCGTTCTCGTGTAGCCTACATATTGCGTTTTTTTTTAATTTGCTTACCGGGCTAAAGGTTAGCATGTTTAAAATACGTAAGTCGTTTTGTTCATCATATTTAAGTAGATAACTCATCAGTTGTTTGCATCAGAGCGATAATTTTTGAGATAGTTATTAAAACTGTTTAAAGGTTGTCAAACGTTGTTTCTCGTTGTATATCCTTTAATTCTAGAGTTAAATTGATAAATAACGTGTACGAATTTTTTTAACGCATTTGTTTTGGTTACTCGACGTCTCCGTTCTCGTGTAGCCTACATATTGCGTTTTTTTTTAATTTGCTTACCGGGCTAAATGTTAGCATGTTTAAAATACGTAAGTCGTTTTGTTCATCAAATTTAAGTAGATAACTCATCAGTTGTTTGCATCAGAGCGATAATTTTTGAGATAGTTATTAAAACTATTTAAAGGTTGTCAAACGTTGTTTCTCGTTGTATATCCTTTAATTCTAGAGTTAAATTGATAACTAACGTGTACGAATTTGTTTAACGCATTTGTTTTGGTTACTCGACGTCTCCGTTCTCGTGTAGCCTACATATTGCGTTTTTTTTTAAATTTGCTTACCGGGCTCAAGGTTAGCATGTTTAAAATACGTAAGTCGTTTTGTTCATCATATTTAAGTAGATAACTCATCAGTTGTTTGCATCAGAGCGATAATTTTTGAGATAGTTATTAAAACTGTTTAAAGGTTGTCAAACGTTGTTTCTCGTTGTATATCCTTTAATTCTAGAGTTAAATTGATAAATGACGTGTACGAATTTGTTTAACGCATTTGTTTTGGTTACTCGACGTCTCCGTTCTCGTGTAGCCTACATATTGCGTTTTTTTTTTAATTTGCTTACCGGGCTAAAGGTTAGCATGTTTAAAATACGTAAGTCGTTTTGTTCAACAAATTTAAGTAAATAACTCATCAGTTGTTTGCATCAGAGCGATAATTTTTGAGATAGTTATTAAAACTGTTTGAAGGTTGTCAAACGTTTTTTCTCGTTGTATATCCTTTAATTCTAGAGTTAAATTGATAAATAACGTGTACGAATTTGTTTAACGCATTTGTTTTGGTTACTCGACGTCTCCGTTCTCGTGTAGCCTACATATTGCGTTTTTTTTTTTAATTTGCTTACCGGGCTAAAGGTTAGCATGTTTAAAATACGTAAGTCGTTTTGTTCAACAAATTTAAGTAGATAACTCATCAGTTGTTTGCATCAGAGCGATAATTTTTGAGATAGTTATTAAAACTGTTTAAAGGTTGTCAAACGTTGTTTCTCGTTGTATATCCTTTAATTCTAGAGTTAAATTGATAAATAACGTGTACGAATTTGTTTAACACATTTGTTTTGGTTACTCGACGTCTCCGTTCTCGTGTAGCCTACATATGGCGTTTTTTTTTTTAATTTGCTTACCGGGCTAAAGGTTAGCATGTTTAAAATACGTAAGTCGTTTTGTTCATCAAATTTAAGTAGATAACTCATCAGTTGTTTGCATCAGAGCGATAATTTTTGAGATAGTTATTAAAACTGTTTAAAGGTTGTCAAACGTTGTTTCTCGTTGTATATCCTTTAATTCTAGAGTTAAATTGATAAATAACGTGTACGAATTTGTTTAACGCATTTGTTTTGGTTACTCGACGTCTCCGTTCTCGTGTAGCCTACATATTGCGTTTTTTTTTTTAATTTGCTTACCGGGCTAAAGGTTAGCATGTTTAAAATACGTAAGTCGTTTTGTTCATCATATTTAAGTAGATAACTCATCAGTTGTTTGCATCAGAGCGATAATTTTTGAGATAGTTATTAAAACTGTTTAAAGGTTGTCAAACGTTGTTTCTCGTTGTATATCCTTTAATTCTAGAGTTAAATTGATAAATAACGTGTACGAATTTGTTTAACGCATTTGTTTTGGTTACTCGACGTCTCCGTTCTCGTGTAGCCTACATATTGCTTTTTTTTTTAATTTGCTTACCGGGCTAAAGGTTAGCATGTTTAAAATACGTAAGTCGTTTTGTTCATCAAATTTAAGTAGATAACTCATCAGTTGTTTGCATCAGAGCGATAATTTTTGAGATAGTTATTAAAACTGTTTAAAGGTTGTCAAACGTTGTTTCTCGTTGTATATCCTTTAATTCTAGAGTTAAATTGATAAATAACGTGTACGAATTTGTTTAACGCATTTGTTTTGGTTACTCGACGTCTCCGTTCTCGTGTAGCCTACATATTGCGTTTTTTTTTTAATTTGCTTACCGGGCTAAAAGTTAGCATGTTTAAAATACGTAAGTCGTTTTGTTCAACAAATTTGAGTAGATAACTCATCAGTTGTTTGCATCAGAGCGACAATTTTTGAGATAGTTATTAAAACTGTTTAATGGTTATCAAACGTTGTTTCTCGTTGTATATCCTTTAATTCTAGAGTTAAATTGATAAATAACGTGTACGAATTTGTTTAACGCATTTGTTTTGGTTACTCGACGTCTCCGTTCTCGTGTAGCCTACATATTGCGTTTTTTTTTTAATTTGCTTACCGGGCTAAAGGTTAGCATGTTTAAAATACGTAAGTCGTTTTGTTCATCAAATTTAAGTAGATAACTCATCAGTTGTTTGCATCAGAGCGATAATTTTTGAGATAGTTATTAAAACTGTTTAAAGGTTGTCAAACGTTGTTTCTCGTTGTATATACTTTAATTCTAGAGTTAAATTGATAAATAACGTGTACGAATTTGTTTAACGCATTTGTTTTGGTTACTCGACGTCTCCGTTCTCGTGTAGCCTACATATTGCGTTTTTTTTTTAATTTGCTTACCGGGCTAAAGGTTAGCATGTTTAAAATACGTAAGTCGTTTTGTTCATCAAATTTAAGTAGATAACTCATCAGTTGTTTGCATCAGAGCGATAATTTTTGAGATAGTTACTAAAACTGTTTAAAGGTTGTCAAACGTTGTTTCTCGTTGTATATCCTTTAATTCTAGAGTTAAATTGATAAATAACGTGTACGAATTTGTTTAACGCATTTGTTTTGGTTACTCGACGTCTCCGTTCTCGTGTAGCCTACATATTGCGTTTTTTTTAATTTGCTTACCGGGCTAAAGGTTAGCATGTTTAAAATACGTAAGTCGTTTTGTTCATCATATTTAAGTAGATAACTTATCAGTTGTTTGCATCAGAGCGATAATTTTTGAGATAGTTATTAAAACTGTTTAAAGGTTGTCAAACGTTGTTTCTCGTTGTATATCCTTTAATTCTAGAGTTAAATTGATAAATAACGTGTACGAATTTGTTTAACGCATTTGTTTTGGTTACTCGACGTCTCCGTTCTCGTGTAGCCTACATATTGCGTTTTTTTTTTAATTTGCTTACCGGGCTAAAGGTTAGCATGTTTAAAATACGTAAGTCGTTTTGTTCATCAAATTTAAGTAGATAACTCATCAGTTGTTTGCATCAGAGCGATAATTTTTGAGATAGTTATTAAAACTGTTTAAAGGTTGTCAAACGTTGTTTCTCGTTGTATATCCTTTAATTCTAGAGTTAAATTGATAAATAACGTGTACGAATTTGTTTAACGCATTTGTTTTGGTTACTCGACGTCTCCGTTCTCGTGCAGCCTACATATTGCTTTTTTTTTTAATTTGCTTACCGGGCTAAAGGTTAGCATGTTTAAAATACGTAAGTCGTTTTGTTCATCAAATTTAAGTAGATAACTCATCAGTTGTTTGCATCAGAGCGATAATTTTTGAGATAGTTATTAAAACTGTTTAAAGGTTGTCAAACGTTGTTTCTCGTTGTATATCCTTTAATTCTAGAGTTAAATTGATAAATAACGTGTACGAATTTGTTTAACGCATTTGTTTTGGTTACTCGACGTCTCCGTTCTCGTGTAGCCTACATATTGCGTTTTTTTTTTAATTTGCTTACCGGGCTAAAAGTTAGCATGTTCAAAATACGTAAGTCGTTTTGTTCAACAAATTTGAGTAGATAACTCATCAGTTGTTTGCATCAGAGCGACAATTTTTGAGATAGTTATTAAAACTGTTTAATGGTTATCAAACGTTGTTTCTCGTTGTATATCCTTTAATTCTAGAGTTAAATTGATAAATAACGTGTACGAATTTGTTTAACGCATTTGTTTTGGTTACTCGACGTCTCCGTTCTCGTGTAGCCTACATATTGCGTTTTTTTTTTAATTTGCTTACCGGGCTAAAAGTTAGCATGTTTAAAATACGTAAGTCGTTTTGTTCAACAAATTTGAGTAGATAACTCATCAGTTGTTTGCATCAGAGCGACAATTTTTGAGATAGTTATTAAAACTGTTTAATGGTTATCAAACGTTGTTTCTCGTTGTATATCCTTTAATTCTAGAGTTAAATTGATAAATAACGTGTACGAATTTGTTTAACGCATTTGTTTTGGTTACTCGACGTCTCCGTTCTCGTGTAGCCTACATATTGCGTTTTTTTTTAATTTGCTTACCGGGCTAAAGGTTAGCATGTTTAAAATACGTAAGTCGTTTTGTTCATCAAATTTAAGTAGATAACTCATCAGTTGTTTGCATCAGAGCGATAATTTTTGAGATAGTTACTAAAACTGTTTAAAGGTTGTCAAACGTTGTTTCTCGTTGTATATCCTTTAATTCTAGAGTTAAATTGATAAATAACGTGTACGAATTTGTTTAACGCATTTGTTTTGGTTACTCGACGTCTCCGTTCTCGTGTAGCCTACATATTGCGTTTTTTTTAATTTGCTTACCGGGCTAAAGGTTAGCATGTTTAAAATACGTAAGTCGTTTTGTTCATCATATTTAAGTAGATAACTTATCAGTTGTTTGCATCAGAGCGATAATTTTTGAGATAGTTATTAAAACTGTTTAAAGGTTGTCAAACGTTGTTTCTCGTTGTATATCCTTTAATTCTAGAGTTAAATTGATAAATAACGTGTACGAATTTGTTTAACGCATTTGTTTTGGTTACTCGACGTCTCCGTTCTCGTGTAGCCTACATATTGCGTTTTTTTTTTTAATTTGCTTACCGGGCTAAAGGTTAGCATGTTTAAAATACGTAAGTCGTTTTGTTCATCAAATTTAAGTAGATAACTCATCAGTTGTTTGCATCAGAGCGATAATTTTTGAGATAGTTATTAAAACTGTTTAAAGGTTGTCAAACGTTGTTTCTCGTTGTATATCCTTTAATTCTAGAGTTAAATTGATAAATAACGTGTACGAATTTGTTTAACGCATTTGTTTTGGTTACTCGACGTCTCCGTTCTCGTGTAGCCTACATATTGCGTTTTTTCTTTAATTTGCTTACCGGGCTAAAGGTTAGCATGTTTAAAATACGTAAGGCGTTTTGTTCATCATATTTAAGTAGATAACTCATCAGTTGTTTGCATCAGAGCGATAATTTTTGAGATAGTTATTAAAACTGTTTAAAGGTTGTCAAACGTTGTTTCTCGTTGTATATCCTTTAATTCTAGAGTTAAATTGATAAATAACGTGTACGAATTTGTTTAACGCATTTGTTTTGGTTACTCGACGTCTCCGTTCTCGTGCAGCCTACATATTGCTTTTTTTTTAATTTGCTTACCGGGCTAAAGGTTAGCATGTTTAAAATACGTAAGTCGTTTTGTTCATCAAATTTAAGTAGATAACTCATCAGTTGTTTGCATCAGAGCGATAATTTTTGAGATAGTTATTAAAACTGTTTAAAGGTTGTCAAACGTTGTTTCTCGTTGTATATCCTTTAATTCTAGAGTTAAATTGACAAATAACGTGTACGAATTTGTTTAACGCATTTGTTTTGGTTACTCGACGTCTCCGTTCTCGTGTAGCCTACATATTGCGTTTTTTTTTAAATTTGCTTACCGGGCTAAAAGTTAGCATGTTCAAAATACGTAAGTCGTTTTGTTCAACAAATTTTAGTAGATAACTCATCAGTTGTTTGCATCAGAGCGACAATTTTTGAGATAGTTATTAAAACTGTTTAAAGGTTATCAAACGTTGTTTCTCGTTGTATATCCTTTAATTCTAGAGTTAAATTGATAAATAACGTGTACGAATTTGTTTAACGCATTTGTTTTGGTTACTCGACGTCTCCGTTCTCGTGTAGCCTACATATTGCGTTTTTTTTTAATTTGCTTACCGGGCTAAAGGTTAGCATGTTTAAAATACGTAAGTCGTTTTGTTCATCAAATTTAAGTAGATAACTCATCAGTTGTTTGCATCAGAGCGATAATTTTTGAGATAGTTATTAAAACTGTTTAAAGGTTGTCAAACGTTGTTTCTCGTTGTATATACTTTAATTCTAGAGTTAAATTGATAAATAACGTGTACGAATTTGTTTAACGCATTTGTTTTGGTTACTCGACGTCTCCGTTCTCGTGTAGCCTACATATTGCGTTTTTTTTTTAATTTGCTTACCGGGCTAAAGGTTAGCATGTTTAAAATACGTAAGTCGTTTTGTTCAACAAATTTAAGTAGATAACTTATCAGTTGTTTGCATCAGAGCGATAATTTTTGAGATAGTTATTAAAACTGTTTAAAGGTTGTCAGACGTTGTTTCTCGTTGTATATCCTTTTATTCTAGAGTTAAATTGATAAATAACGTGTACGAATTTGTTTAACGCATTTGTTTTGGTTACTCGACGTCTCCGTTCTCGTGTAGCCTACATATTGCGTTTTTTTTTTTTAATTTGCTTACCGGGCTAAAGGTTAGCATGTTTAAAATACGTAAGTCGTTTTGTTCAACAAATTTAAGTAGATAACTCATCAGTTGTTTGCATCAGAGCGATAATTTTTGAGATAGTTATTAAAACTGTTTAAAGGTTGTCAAACGTTGTTTCTCGTTGTATATCCTTTAATTCTAGAGTTAAATTGATAAATAACGTGTACGAATTTGTTTAACGCATTTGTTTTGGTTACTCGACGTCTCCGTTCTCGTGTAGCCTACATATTGCGTTTTTTTTTTAATTTGCTTACCGGGCTAAAGGTTAGCATGTTTAAAATACGTAAGTCGTTTTGTTCATCATATTTAAGTAGATAACTCATGAGTTGTTTGCATCAGAGCGATAATTTTTGAGATAGTTATTAAAACTGTTTAAAGGTTGTCAAACGTTGTTTCTCGTTGTATATCCTTTAATTCTAGAGTTAAATTGATAAATAACGTGTACGAATTTGTTTAACGCATTTGTTTTGGTTACTCGACGTCTCCGTTCTCGTGTAGCCTACATATTGCGTTTTTTTTAAATTTGCTTACCGGGCTAAAGGTTAGCATGTTTAGAATACTGTTACGAATATTAGCAAAACTGAGGAGTGCTGCCATCTCCAGGCCGATGCTAAGCAGTGACGTCAATTCACATCAATAATTCAATCATTATGATCTCCATAAACGAATCAATAATTGCGTCTACACATATGTACACATTCCGACGAGCAACATTTACATACAAGGCAGCGAGAGATGAGATGTCACACACCGATGAATTTACTTATACGCTTATGTGTGTGCGGGAGACTGTAAACTACAAACACATGCATATACCTTATCTGAGTTGTCACAAGAGAGGGCAATAATTTGTGCACGTAGTTGTGGCTGGCGATTTTGTAGCCGAAACAACTAGTAACTTCTGGAAATCGAAGAGCCTAGAAGTATGCAGCGTAAACTATAAAAGCGATGCAGGCGAGTAAGAAGGAATTCAGTTTGATTTGAATTGTCAAGCAGTTACGAGTAAGACGATATCGAGCGAGCAATAGCAGTGTTATTTTGAATAGTAGAGTTTCATTGAGCTATCAAACAGTGTGGTTATTAAGCAAGCTATTCGTTGCACAGTTTGTTATTGTGAAGTACTTTAATAAAGGCCATTTTGCATTATTACAAATTGGAGTTATTTATTCAACAGTTTAGTGATTCGAACTTAGCAGAGGATTGCAAATAAGAGGATTTGCAAGCAAATCCGTTACAATTGGTGTCAGAAGAGGAATTGTTGAATAAATTCCAGAGGACAACAACGACATGGCAAAGTTCAGCGAATTGAAGATCCAGCAACTGAAAAAGGAGTTGGAGAACCGTGGATTAAATACAACCGGCAATAAGATCGAACTTCAAGCACGGCTACGAGAGGTAATGGAGTCGCAAGGAATTGATGTGGACGAGTTTGTCTTTTATCCTGATGGGGACGAAACAACAACAAAAATTGAAGAGAAAAACGAAACATCGCAGACGGTTACCAGCACAGACTTGAACATGATATTGGCTGCAATATCTGCACAAACATCGACAGTAGCATCAATGTCGTCGCAACTGGCATCCCAACTGGAAGCGCAGGAGACACGCATAACATCGAAGATGGAATCGCAGGAAACCCGTATAACATCACAATTGGAAGAACAGAAGACATATTTGGCATCTCAACTGGAAGCGCAAGAGGCACGTATATCTGAAATGTCGGCACTAATTTCGGAACAGGTATCATCGCAGCTCTTTGTGAAACTGGAAGAGCAGGATGCAAAAATTTTACAACTCGAGGACAAAATTGATGCCGAAATAGAAGCGTTAAAAGGTCGTATGGAGCAGTTACAACTAAACCGCCCAGCTGTTTCAGCGAGTAATCCAAAGGTAAAGACACCATCCTTTGACGGTTCTGTTCCTTTTCAGGTCTTTAAGCTACAGTTTGAGAAGACCGCAGCAGTGAACCAATGGAATGCTGAAGATAAAGTTGCAGCTCTGTTCGTGGCACTGAAAGGGACTGCCGCGGAAATCTTACAGACCATCCCAGAGTACGAGCGGAACCACTACGAAACATTGATGAGCGCTTTAGAGAGACGTTACGGAAGCGAGCATAGGAAACAGATATTCCAAATTGAGTTGCAAAACCGCTACCAAAAAGCAAATGAGACATTGCAGGAGTTTGCTTCAGATGTTGAAAGGTTGGCTCATCTCGCAAATGCGGGCGCACCCGTGGAATACACCGAGAGGGTAAAAATCCAGAGTTTTATAAATGGCATACGAGACGTGGAAACGAAGCGAGCTACATACGCGAACCCAAAACTGACATTTGCTGAAACGGTATCACATGCATTGACTCAGGAAACTGCCTCCCTATTAAGTAAACCAGCATATAAGGCTCATCGTGTAGAAGTAGAAAGGCCAGAATGGGTAGACACAATTTTGGAAGCACTGAAGGGATCACAACAGAAGAATGCCGGAGTTATTAAATGTTTCAAGTGCGGCAACCAAGGTCACATTGCACGTCATTGCGATCTTGGTCCTAATAGTTCCAACAATGTGGGTGGCCGCAAACGCAAAGCTGGCGGAAATGAGCAAGAGCGTGTCGAATGTAAAGAACGAAAACTTGCCCCTGCTGTTGAATGTCCTGTGATATCTGTGTCGCAAATCGGAAGGAAATCAAGCAGTCTTACCGTCAGAGGGAATGTGGATGGTAAAGAGCGTGTACTGACTGTAGATACGGGGGCATCTCATTCCTTGATTCGATCTGATTTGGTCTACAGGAGAGTAAAGTCATTACCTGGAGCAAGGTTGCGTACGGTAACAGGCGAATATAATCAAGTCCAAGGCGAAGTGGTATGTGAGGTATTAATTGGAAAAGTCATGGTTCTACACAAATTCGTTGTGGCGGAGATCGTTGATGAAGTCATATTGGGAGTGGACTTCTTGGTTGACCATGACGTCAGGATCGATATGCGGAGAAAAATTATGCGCTATAAGAACCAGGACATACCACTTAACTTTAGTTTGGAAAAAGGGTTCAGCAGTAATCGGGTACTGGTGGAAAAGACTCGACAAAGACCACGAAAGTCAAAGGCAAAGGTTGATAGATCGAATGGGGCAAATAAATCAAAATCAAAAGTACCAGCGAGAGAAACACTGGCATTGAAAAAACCTAAAATACGCAGGAAAACGAAGCAACGAATTTCCGAGAAAGAATGCGAGGGTAGTTTCAAGCCGGAGCGCACTACTGTTGTAAAATGTGGGAACGATACCGATTATGCAAAGAAAATTCGTCCAGCGCAAGCTCTACGAAGTGGTTCATTGACCAAACAACAGAGTGTGAAGGAACGGCCCAGGGTAATGAGTAGTAAGATGAAACACTGGCATGACAAGAACTTTAATTCGGAAGGTTTCTTGGCGGGAGATTTGGTACTGTTAAACAACCCTCACCGGCGGAAAAGTGTTCCAGCCAAATCTCGGTGCAGTTGGGAAGGCCCGTACAAAGTTGTGAAGAAGATCAGTGATACCATCTACCGCATACAAACCACTGGGAAACCACGGATTAGAAGAGTGGTACATTTGGAGATCCTAGCGGCGTTTAGATTGGGAGATTTGTCTGATCGGGACGATCAGACTTAGGTGGAGGGCAGTGTTACGAATATTAGCAAAACTGAGGAGTGCTGCCATCTCCAGGCCGATGCTAAGCAGTGACGTCAATTCACATCAATAATTCAATCATTATGATCTCCATAAACGAATCAATAATTGCGTCTACACATATGTACACATTCCGACGAGCAACATTTACATACAAGGCAACGAGAAATGAGATGTCACACACCGATGAATTTACTTATACGCTTATGTGTGTGCGGGAGACTGTAAACTACAAACACATGCATATACCTTATCTGAGTTGTCACAAGAGAGGGCAATAATTTGTGCACGTAGTTGTGGCTGGCGATTTTGTAGCCGAAACAACTAGTAACTTCTGGAAATCGAAGAGCCTAGAAGTATGCAGCGTAAACTATAAAAGCGATGCAGGCGAGTAAGAAGGAATTCAGTTTGATTTGAATTGTCAAGCAGTTACGAGTAAGACGATATCGAGCGAGCAATAGCAGTGTTATTTTGAATAGTAGAGTTTCATTGAGCTATCAATCAGTGTGGTTATTAAGCAAGCTATTCGTTGCACAGTTTGTTATTGTGAAGTACTTTAATAAAGGCCATTTTGCATTATCACAAATTGGAGTTATTTATTCAACAGTTTAGTGATTCGAACTTAGCAGAGGATTGCAAATAAGAGGATTTGCAAGCAAATCCGTTACAATACGTAAGTCGTTTTGTTCATCATATTTAAGTAGATAACTCATCAGTTGTTTGCATCAGAGCGATAATTTTTGAGATAGTTATTAAAACTGTTTAAAGGTTGTCAAACGTTGTTTCTCGTTAAATATCCTTTAATTCTAGAGTTAAATTGATAAATAACGTGTACGAATTTGTTTAACGCATTTGTTTTGGCTACTCGACGTCTCCGTTCTCGTGTAGCCTACATATTGCGTTTTTTTTTTAATTTGCTTACCGAGCTAAAGGTTAGCATGTTTAAAATACGTAAGTCGTTTTGTTCAACAAATTTAAGTAGATAACTCATCAGTTGTTTGCATCAGAGCGATAATTTTTGAGATAGTTATTAAAACTGTTTAAAGGTTGTCAAACGTTTTTTCTCGTTGTATATCCTTTAATTCTAGAGTTAAATTGATAAATAACGTGTACGAATTTGTTTAACGCATTTGTTTTGGTTACTCGACGTCTCCGTTCTCGTGTAGCCTACATATTGCGTTTTTTTTTAATTTGCTTACCGGGCTAAAGGTTAGCATGTTTAAAATACGTAAGTCGTTTTGTTCATCATATTTAAGTAGATAACTCATCAGTTGTTTGCATCAGAGCGATAATTTTTGAGATAGTTATTAAAACTGTTTAAAGGTTGTCAAACGTTGTTTCTCGTTGTATATCCTTTAATTCTAGAGTTAAATTGATAAATAACGTGTACGAATTTGTTTAACGCATTTGTTTTGGTTACTCGACGTCTCCGTTCTCATGTAGCCTACATATTGCGTTTTTTTTTTAATTTGCTTACCGGGCTAAAGGTTAGCATGTTTAAAATACGTAAGTCGTTTTGTTCAACAAATTTAAGTAGATAACTCATCAGTTGTTTGCATCAGAGCGACAATTTTTGAGATAGTTATTAAAACTGTTTAAAGGTTGTCAAACGTTGTTTCTCGTTGTATATCCTTTAATTCTAGAGTTAAATTGATAAATAACGTGTACGAATTTGTTTAACGCATTTGTTTTGGTTACTCGACGTCTCCGTTCTCGTGTAGCCTACATATTGCGTTTTTTTTTTAATTTGCTTACCGGGCTAAAGGTTAGCATGTTTAAAATACGTAAGTCGTTTTGTTCATCATATTTAAGTAGATAACTCATCAGTTGTTTGCATCAGAGCGATAATTTTTGAGATAGTTATTAAAACTGTTTAAAGGTTGTCAAACGTTGTTTCTCGTTGTATATCCTTTAATTCTAGAGTTAAATTGATAAATAACGTGTACGAATTTGTTTAACGCATTTGTTTTGGTTACTCGACGTCTCCGTTCTCGTGTAGCCTACATATTGGGTTTTTTTTTTAATTTGCTTACCGGGCTAAAGGTTAGCATGTTTAATATACGTAAGTCGTTTTGTTCAACAAATTTAAGTAGATAACTCATCAGTTGTTTGCATCAGAGCGACAATTTTTGAGATAGTTATTAAAACTGTTTAAAGGTTGTCAAACGTTGTTTCTCGTTGTATATCCTTTAATTCTAGAGTTAAATTGATAAATAACGTGTACGAATTTGTTTAACGCATTTGTTTTGGTTACTCGACGTCTCCGTTCTCGTGTAGCCTACATATTGCGTTTTTTTTAAATTTGCTTACCGGGCTAAAGGTTAGCATGTTTAAAATACGTAAGTCGTTTTGTTCATCATATTTAAGTAGATAACTCATCAGTTGTTTGCATCAGAGCGATAATTTTTGAGATAGTTATTAAAACTGTTTAAAGGTTGTCAAACGTTGTTTCTCGTTGTATATCCTTTAATTCTAGAGTTAAATTGATAAATAACGTGTACGAATTTTTTTAACGCATTTGTTTTGGTTACTCGACGTCTCCGTTCTCGTGTAGCCTACATATTGCGTTTTTTTTTTAATTTGCTTACCGGGCTAAAGGTTAGCATGTTTAAAATACGTAAGTCGTTTTGTTCAACAAATTTAAGTAGATAACTCATCAGTTGTTTGCATCAGAGCGATAATTTTTGAGATAGTTATTAAAACTGTTTAAAGGTTGTCAAACGTTGTTTCTCGTTGTATATCCTTTAATTCTAGAGTTAAATTGATAAATAACGTGTACGAATTTGTTTAACGCATTTGTTTTGGTTACTCGACGTCTCCGTTCTCGTGTAGCCTACATATTGCGTTTTTTTTTTAATTTGCTTACCGGGCTAAAGGTTAGCATGTTTAAAATACGTAAGTCGTTTTGTTCATTATATTTAAGTAGATAACTCATTAGTTGTTTGCATCAGAGCGACAATTTTTGAGATAGTTATTAAAACTGTTTAAAGGTTGTCAAACGTTGTTTCTCGTTGTATATCCTTTAATTCTAGAGATAATTTGATAAATAACGTGTACGAATTTGTTTAACGCATTTGTTTTGGTTACTCGACGTCTCCGTTCTCGTGTAGCCTACATATTGCGTTTTTTTTTTAATTTGCTTACCGGGCTAAAGGTTAGCATGTTTAAAATACGTAAGTCGTTTTGTTCATCATATTTAAGTAGATAACTCATCAGTTGTTTGCATCAGAGCGATAATTTTTGAGATAGTTATTAAAACTGTTTAAAGGTTGTCAAACGTTGTTTCTCGTTGTATATCCTTTAATTCTAGAGTTAAATTGATAAATAACGTGTACGAATTTGTTTAACGCATTTTTTACGTCTCCGTTCTCGTGTAGCCTACATATTGCGTTTTTTTTTTAATTTGCTTACCGGGCTAAAGGTTAGCATGTTTAAAATACGTAAGTCGTTTTGTTCAACAAATTTTAGTAGATAACTCAGCAGTTGTTTGCATCAGAGCGACAATTTTTGAGATAGTTATTAAAACTGTTTAAAGGTTGTCAAACGTTGTTTCTCGTTGTATATCCTTTAATTCTAGAGTTAAATTGATAAATAACGTGTACGAATTTGTTTAACGCATTTGTTTTGGTTACTCGACGTCTCCGTTCTCGTGTAGCCCACATATTGCGTTTTTTTTTAATTTGCTTACCGGGCTAAAGGTTAGCATGTTTAAAATACGTAAGTCGTTTTGTTCATCATATTTAAGTAGATAACTCATCAGTTGTTTGCATCAGAGCGATAATTTTTGAGATAGTTATTAAAACTGTTTAAAGGTTGTCAAACGTTGTTTCTCGTTGTATATCCTTTAATTCTAGAGTTAAATTGATAAATAACGTGTAGGAATTTGTTTAACGCATTTGTTTTGGTTACTCGACGTCTCCGTTCTCGTGTAGCCTACATATTGCGTTTTTTTTTTTAATTTGCTTACCGGGCTAAAGGTTAGCATGTTTAAAATACGTAAGTCGTTTTGTTCATCAAATTTAAGTAGATAACTCATCAGTTGTTTGCATCAAAGCGATAATTTTTGAGATAGTTATTAAAACTGTTTAAAGGTTGTCAAACGTTGTTTCTCGTTGTATATCCTTTAATTCTAGAGTTAAATTGATAAATAACGTGTACGAATTTGTTTAACGCATTTGTTTTGGTTACTCGACGTCTCCGTTCTCGTGTAGCCTACATATTGCGTTTTTTTTTAATTTGCTTACCGGGCTAAAGGTTAGCATGTTTAAAATACGTAAGTCGTTTTGTTCATCATATTTAAGTAGATAACTCATCAGTTGTTTGCATCAGAGCGATACTTTTTGAGATAGTTATTAAAACTGTTTAAAGGTTGTCAAACGTTGTTTCTCGTTGTATATCCTTTAATTCTAGAGTTAAATTGATAAATAACGTGTACGAATTTGTTTAACGCATTTGTTTTGGTTACTCGACGTCTCCGTTCTCGTGTAGCCTACATATTGCGTTTTTTTTTTAATTTGCTTACCGGGCTAAAGGTTAGCATGTTTAAAATACGTAAGTCGTTTTGTTCATCAAATTTAAGTAGATAACTCATCAGTTGTTTGCATCAGAGCGATAATTTTTTAGATAGTTATTAAAACTGTTTAAAGGTTGTCAAACGTTGTTTCTCGTTGTATATCCTTTAATTCTAGAGTTAAATTGATAAATAACGTGTACGAATTTGTTTAACGCATTTGTTTTGGTTACTCGACGTCTCCGTTCTCGTGTAGCCTACATATTGCGTTTTTTTTTAAATTTGCTTACCGGGCTAAAGGTTAGCATGTTTAGAATACGTAAGTCGTTTTGTTCATCATATTTAAGTAGATAACTCATCAGTTGTTTGCATCAGAGCGATAATTTTTGAGATAGTTATTAAAACTGTTTAAAGGTTGTCAAACGTTGTTTCTCGTTGTATATCCTTTAATTCTAGAGTTAAATTGATAAATAACGTGTACGAATTTGTTTAACGCATTTGTTTTGGCTACTCGACGTCTCCGTTCTCGTGTAGCCTACATATTGCGTTTTTTTTTTAATTTGCTTACCGGGCTAAAGGTTAGCATGTTTAAAATACGTAAGTCGTTTTGTTCAACAAATTTAAGTAGATAACTCATCAGTTGTTTGCATCAGAGCGATAATTTTTGAGATAGTTATTAAAACTGTTTAAAGGTTGTCAAACGTTGTTTCTCGTTGTATATCCTTTAATTCTAGAGTTAAATTGATAAATAACGTGTACGAATTTGTTTAACGCATTTGTTTTGGTTACTCGACGTCTCCGTTCTCGTGTAGCCTACATATTGCGTTTTTTTTTTTAATTTGCTTACCGGGCTAAAGGTTAGCATGTTTAAAATACGTAAGTCGTTTTGTTCATCAAATTTAAGTAGATAACTCATCAGTTGTTTGCATCAGAGCGATAATTTTTTAGATAGTTATTAAAACTGTTTAAAGGTTGTCAAACGTTGTTTCTCGTTGTATATCCTTTAATTCTAGAGTTAAATTGATAAATAACGTGTACGAATTTGTTTAACGCATTTGTTTTGGTTACTCGACGTCTCCGTTCTCGTGTAGCCTACATATTGCGTTTTTTTTTAAATTTGCTTACCGGGCTAAAGGTTAGCATGTTTAGAATACGTAAGTCGTTTTGTTCATCATATTTAAGTAGATAACTCATCAGTTGTTTGCATCAGAGCGATAATTTTTGAGATAGTTATTAAAACTGTTTAAAGGTTGTCAAACGTTGTTTCTCGTTGTATATCCTTTAATTCTAGAGTTAAATTGATAAATAACGTGTACGAATTTGTTTAACGCATTTGTTTTGGTTACTCGACGTCTCCGTTCTCGTGTAGCCTACATATTGCGTTTTTTTTTAAATTTGCTTACCGGGCTAAAGGTTAGCATGTTTAGAATACGTAAGTCGTTTTGTTCATCATATTTAAGTAGATAACTCATCAGTTGTTTGCATCAGAGCGATAATTTTTTAGATAGTTATTAAAACTGTTTAAAGGTTGTCAAACGTTGTTTCTCGTTGTATATCCTTTAATTCTAGAGTTAAATTGATAAATAACGTGTACGAATTTGTTTAACGCATTTGTTTTGGTTACTCGACGTCTCCGTTCTCGTGTAGCCTACATATTGCGTTTTTTTTTAAATTTGCTTACCGGGCTAAAGGTTAGCATGTTTAGAATACGTAAGTCGTTTTGTTCATCATATTTAAGTAGATAACTCATCAGTTGTTTGCATCAGAGCGATAATTTTTGAGATAGTTATTAAAACTGTTTAAAGGTTGTCAAACGTTGTTTCTCGTTGTATATCCTTTAATTCTAGAGTTAAATTGATAAATAACGTGTACGAATTTGTTTAACGCATTTGTTTTGGCTACTCGACGTCTCCGTTCTCGTGTAGCCTACATATTGCGTTTTTTTTTTAATTTGCTTACCGGGCTAAAGGTTAGCATGTTTAAAATACGTAAGTCGTTTTGTTCAACAAATTTAAGTAGATAACTCATCAGTTGTTTGCATCAGAGCGATAATTTTTGAGATAGTTATTAAAACTGTTTAAAGGTTGTCAAACGTTTTTTCTCGTTGTATATCCTTTAATTCTAGAGTTAAATTGATAAATAACGTGTACGAATTTGTTTAACGCATTTGTTTTGGTTACTCGACGTCTCCGTTCTCGTGTAGCCTACATATTGCGTTTTTTTAAATTTGCTTACCGGGCTAAAGGTTAGCATGTTTAAAATACGTAAGTCGTTTTGTTCATCATATTTAAGTAGATAACTCATCAGTTGTTTGCATCAGAGCGATAATTTTTGAGATAGTTATTAAAACTGTTTAAAGGTTGTCAAACGTTGTTTCTCGTTGTATATCCTTTAATTCTAGAGTTAAATTGATAAATAACGTGTACGAATTTGTTTAACGCATTTGTTTTGGTTACTCGATGTCTCCTTTCTCGTGTAGCCTACATATTGCGTTTTTTTTTTAATTTGCTTACCGGGCTAAAGGTTAGCATGTTTAAAATACGTAAGTCGTTTTGTTCATCATATTTAAGTAGATAACTCATCAGTTGTTTGCATCAGAGCGATACTTTTTGAGATAGTTATTAAAACTGTTTAAAGGTTGTCAAACGTTGTTTCTCGTTGTATATCCTTTAATTCTAGAGTTAAATTGATAAATAACGTGTACGAATTTGTTTAACGCATTTGTTTTGGTTACTCGACGTCTCCGTTCTCGTGTAGCCTACATATTGCGTTTTTTTTTTAATTTGCTTACCGGGCTAAAGGTTAGCATGTTTAAAATACGTAAGTCGTTTTGTTCATCATATTTAAGTAGATAACTCATCAGTTGTTTGCATCAGAGCGATACTTTTTGAGATAGTTATTAAAACTGTTTAAAGGTTGTCAAACGTTGTTTCTCGTTGTATATCCTTTAATTCTAGAGTTAAATTGATAAATAACGTGTACGAATTTGTTTAACGCATTTGTTTTGGTTACTCGACGTCTCCGTTCTCGTGTAGCCTACATATTGCGTTTTTTTTTTTAATTTGCTTACCGGGCTAAAGGTTAGCATGTTTAAAATACGTAAGTCGTTTTGTTCATCAAATTTAAGTAGATAACTCATCAGTTGTTTGCATCAGAGCGATAATTTTTTAGATAGTTATTAAAACTGTTTAAAGGTTGTCAAACGTTGTTTCTCGTTGTATATCCTTTAATTCTAGAGTTAAATTGATAAATAACGTGTACGAATTTGTTTAACGCATTTGTTTTGGTTACTCGACGTCTCCGTTCTCGTGTAGCCTACATATTGCGTTTTTTTTTAAATTTGCTTACCGGGCTAAAGGTTAGCATGTTTAGAATACGTAAGTCGTTTTGTTCATCATATTTAAGTAGATAACTCATCAGTTGTTTGCATCAGAGCGATAATTTTTGAGATAGTTATTAAAACTGTTTAAAGGTTGTCAAACGTTGTTTCTCGTTGTATATCCTTTAATTCTAGAGTTAAATTGATAAATAACGTGTACGAATTTGTTTAACGCATTTGTTTTGGCTACTCGACGTCTCCGTTCTCGTGTAGCCTACATATTGCGTTTTTTTTTTAATTTGCTTACCGGGCTAAAGGTTAGCATGTTTAAAATACGTAAGTCGTTTTGTTCATCATATTTAAGTAGATAACTCATCAGTTGTTTGCATCAGAGCGATACTTTTTGAGATAGTTATTAAAACTGTTTAAAGGTTGTCAAACGTTGTTTCTCGTTGTATATCCTTTAATTCTAGAGTTAAATTGATAAATAACGTGTACGAATTTGTTTAACGCATTTGTTTTGGTTACTCGACGTCTCCGTTCTCGTGTAGCCTACATATTGCGTTTTTTTTAAATTTGCTTACCGGGCTAAAGGTTAGCATGTTTAAAATACGTAAGTCGTTTTGTTCATCATATTTAAGTAGATAACTCATCAGTTGTTTGCATCAGAGCGATAATTTTTGAGATAGTTATTAAAACTGTTTAAAGGTTGTCAAACGTTGTTTCTCGTTGTATATCCTTTAATTCTAGAGTTAAATTGATAAATAACGTGTACGAATTTGTTTAACGCATTTGTTTTGGTTACTCGACGTCTCCGTTCTCGTGTAGCCTACATATTGCGTTTTTTTTTTAATTTGCTTACCGGGCTAAAGGTTAGCATGTTTAAAATACGTAAGTCGTTTTGTTCAACAAATTTAAGTAGATAACTCATCAGTTGTTTGCATCAGAGCGATAATTTTTGAGATAGTTATTAAAACTGTTTAAAGGTTGTCAAACGTTTTTTCGCGTTGTATATCCTTTAATTCTAGAGTTAAATTGATAAATAACGTGTACGAATTTGTTTAACGCATTTGTTTTGGTTACTCGACGTCTCCGTTCTCGTGTAGCCTACATATTGCGTTTTTTTAAATTTGCTTACCGGGCTAAAGGTTAGCATGTTTAAAATACGTAAGTCGTTTTGTTCATCATATTTAAGTAGATAACTCATCAGTTGTTTGCATCAGAGCGATAATTTTTGAGATAGTTATTAAAACTGTTTAAAGGTTGTCAAACGTTGTTTCTCGTTGTATATCCTTTAATTCTAGAGTTAAATTGATAAATAACGTGTACGAATTTGTTTAACGCATTTGTTTTGGTTACTCGATGTCTCCTTTCTCGTGTAGCCTACATATTGCGTTTTTTTTTTAATTTGCTTACCGGGCTAAAGGTTAGCATGTTTAAAATACGTAAGTCGTTTTGTTCATCATATTTAAGTAGATAACTCATCAGTTGTTTGCATCAGAGCGATACTTTTTGAGATAGTTATTAAAACTGTTTAAAGGTTGTCAAACGTTGTTTCTCGTTGTATATCCTTTAATTCTAGAGTTAAATTGATAAATAACGTGTACGAATTTGTTTAACGCATTTGTTTTGGTTACTCGACGTCTCCGTTCTCGTGTAGCCTACATATTGCGTTTTTTTTTTAATTTGCTTACCGGGCTAAAGGTTAGCATGTTTAAAATACGTAAGTCGTTTTGTTCATCATATTTAAGTAGATAACTCATCAGTTGTTTGCATCAGAGCGATACTTTTTGAGATAGTTATTAAAACTGTTTAAAGGTTGTCAAACGTTGTTTCTCGTTGTATATCCTTTAATTCTAGAGTTAAATTGATAAATAACGTGTACGAATTTGTTTAACGCATTTGTTTTGGTTACTCGACGTCTCCGTTCTCGTGTAGCCTACATATTGCGTTTTTTTTTTTAATTTGCTTACCGGGCTAAAGGTTAGCATGTTTAAAATACGTAAGTCGTTTTGTTCATCAAATTTAAGTAGATAACTCATCAGTTGTTTGCATCAGAGCGATAATTTTTTAGATAGTTATTAAAACTGTTTAAAGGTTGTCAAACGTTGTTTCTCGTTGTATATCCTTTAATTCTAGAGTTAAATTGATAAATAACGTGTACGAATTTGTTTAACGCATTTGTTTTGGTTACTCGACGTCTCCGTTCTCGTGTAGCCTACATATTGCGTTTTTTTTTAAATTTGCTTACCGGGCTAAAGGTTAGCATGTTTAGAATACGTAAGTCGTTTTGTTCATCATATTTAAGTAGATAACTCATCAGTTGTTTGCATCAGAGCGATAATTTTTGAGATAGTTATTAAAACTGTTTAAAGGTTGTCAAACGTTGTTTCTCGTTGTATATCCTTTAATTCTAGAGTTAAATTGATAAATAACGTGTACGAATTTGTTTAACGCATTTGTTTTGGCTACTCGACGTCTCCGTTCTCGTGTAGCCTACATATTGCGTTTTTTTTTTAATTTGCTTACCGGGCTAAAGGTTAGCATGTTTAAAATACGTAAGTCGTTTTGTTCATCATATTTAAGTAGATAACTCATCAGTTGTTTGCATCAGAGCGATACTTTTTGAGATAGTTATTAAAACTGTTTAAAGGTTGTCAAACGTTGTTTCTCGTTGTATATCCTTTAATTCTAGAGTTAAATTGATAAATAACGTGTACGAATTTGTTTAACGCATTTGTTTTGGTTACTCGACGTCTCCGTTCTCGTGTAGCCTACATATTGCGTTTTTTTTAAATTTGCTTACCGGGCTAAAGGTTAGCATGTTTAAAATACGTAAGTCGTTTTGTTCATCATATTTAAGTAGATAACTCATCAGTTGTTTGCATCAGAGCGATAATTTTTGAGATAGTTATTAAAACTGTTTAAAGGTTGTCAAACGTTGTTTCTCGTTGTATATCCTTTAATTCTAGAGTTAAATTGATAAATAACGTGTACGAATTTGTTTAACGCATTTGTTTTGGTTACTCGACGTCTCCGTTCTCGTGTAGCCTACATATTGCGTTTTTTTTTTAATTTGCTTACCGGGCTAAAGGTTAGCATGTTTAAAATACGTAAGTCGTTTTGTTCAACAAATTTAAGTAGATAACTCATCAGTTGTTTGCATCAGAGCGACAATTTTTGAGATAGTTATTAAAACTGTTTAAAGGTTGTCAAACGTTGTTTCTCGTTGTATATCCTTTAATTCTAGAGTTAAATTGATAAATAACGTGTACGAATTTGTTTAACGCATTTGTTTTGGTTACTCGACGTCTCCGTTCTCGTGTAGCCTACATATTGCGTTTTTTTTAAATTTGCTTACCGGGCTAAAGGTTAGCATGTTTAAAATACGTAAGTCGTTTTGTTCATCATATTTAAGTAGATAACTCATCAGTTGTTTGCATCAGAGCGATAATTTTTGAGATAGTTATTAAAACTCTTTAAAGGTTGTCAAACGTTGTTTCTCGTTGTATATCCTTTAATTCTAGAGTTAAATTGATAAATAACGTGTACGAATTTGTTTAACGCATTTGTTTTGGTTACTCGACGTCTCCGTTCTCGTGTAGCCTACATATTGCGTTTTTTTTTTTTTTTTGCTTACCGGGCTAAAGGTTAGCATATTTAGAATACGTAAGTCGTTTTGTTCAACAAATTTAAGTAGATAACTCATCAGTTGTTTGCATCAGAGCGATAATTTTTGAGATAGTTATTAAAACTGTTTAAAGGTTGTCAAACGTTGTTTCTCGTTGTATATCCTTTAATTCTAGAGTTAAATTGATAAATAACGTGTACGAATTTTTTTAACACATTTGTTTTGGTTACTCGACGTCTCCGTTCTCGTGTAGCCTACATATTGCGTTTTTTTTTTAATTTGCTTACCGGGCTAAAGGTTAGCATGTTTAAAATACGTAAGTCGTTTTGTTCATCATATTTAAGTAGATAACTCATCAGTTGTTTGCATCAGAGCGACAATTTTTGAGATAGTTATTAAAACTGTTTAAAGGTTGTCAAACGTTGTTTCTCGTTGTATATCCTTTAATTCTAGAGTTAAATTGATAAATAACGTGTACGAATTTGTTTAACGCATTTGTTTTGGTTACTCGACGTCTCCGTTCTCGTGTAGCCTACATATTGCGTTTTTTTTTAATTTGCTTACCGGGCTAAAGGTTAGCATGTTTAAAATACGTAAGTCGTTTTGTTCATCATATTTAAGTAGATAACTCATCAGTTGTTTGCATCAGAGCGATAATTTTTGAGATAGTTATTAAAACTGTTTAAAGGTTGTCAAACGTTGTTTCTCGTTGTATATCCTTTAATTCTAGAGTTAAATTGATAAATAACGTGTACGAATTTGTTTAACGCATTTTTTTTGGTTACTCGACGTCTCCGTTCTCGTGTAGCCTACATATTGCGTTTTTTTTTAATTTGCTTACCGGGCTAAAGGTTAGCATGTTTAAAATACGTAAGTCGTTTTGTTCAACAAATTTGAGTAGATAACTCAGCAGTTGTTTGCATCAGAGCGACAATTTTTGAGATAGTTATTAAAACTGTTTAAAGGTTGTCAAACGTTGTTTCTCGTTGTATATCCTTTAATTCTAGAGTTAAATTGATAAATAACGTGTACGAATTTGTTTAACGCATTTGTTTTGGTTACTCGACGTCTCCGTTCTCGTGTAGCCCACATATTGCGTTTTTTTTTTAATTTGCTTACCGGGCTAAAGGTTAGCATGTTTAAAATACGTAAGTCGTTTTGTTCATCATATTTAAGTAGATAACTCATCAGTTGTTTGCATCAGAGCGATAATTTTTGAGATAGTTATTAAAACTGTTTAAAGGTTGTCAAACGTTGTTTCTCGTTGTATATCCTTTAATTCTAGAGTTAAATTGATAAATAACGTGTACGAATTTGTTTAACGCATTTGTTTTGGTTACTCGACGTCTCCGGTCTCGTGTAGCCTACATATTGCGTTTTTTTTTTAAATTTGCTTACCGGGCTAAAGGTTAGCATGTTTAAAATACGTAAGTCGTTTTGTTCATCAAATTTAAGTAGATAACTCATCAGTTGTTTGCATCAGAGCGATAATTTTTGAGATAGTTATTAAAACTGTTTAAAGGTTGTCAAACGTTGTTTCTCGTTGTATATCCTTTAATTCTAGAGTTAAATTGATAAATAACGTGTACGAATTTGTTTAACGCATTTGTTTTGGTTACTCGACGTCTCCGTTCTCGTGTAGCCTACATATTGCGTTTTTTTTTTAATTTGCTTACCGGGCTAAAGGTTAGCATGTTTAAAATACGTAAGTCGTTTTGTTCATCATATTTAAGTAGATAACTCATCAGTTGTTTGCATCAGAGCGATACTTTTTGAGATAGTTATTAAAACTGTTTAAAGGTTGTCAAACGTTGTTTCTCGTTGTATATCCTTTAATTCTAGAGTTAAATTGATAAATAACGTGTACGAATTTGTTTAACGCATTTGTTTTGGTTACTCGACGTCTCCGTTCTCGTGTAGCCTACATATTGCGTTTTTTTTTTTAATTTGCTTACCGGGCTAAAGGTTAGCATGTTTAAAATACGTAAGTCGTTTTGTTTATCAAATTTAAGTAGATAACTCATCAGTTGTTTGCATCAGAGCGATAATTTTTGAGATAGTTATTAAAACTGTTTAAAGGTTGTCAAACGTTGTTTCTCGTTGTATATCCTTTAATTCTAGAGTTAAATTGATAAATAACGTGTACGAATTTGTTTAACGCATTTGTTTTGGTTACTCGACGTCTCCGTTCTCGTGTAGCCTACATATTGCGTTTTTTTTTAAATTTGCTTACCGGGCTAAAGGTTAGCATGTTTAGAATACGTAAGTCGTTTTGTTCATCATATTTAAGTAGATAACTCATCAGTTGTTTGCATCAGAGCGATAATTTTTGAGATAGTTATTAAAACTGTTTAAAGGTTGTCAAACGTTGTTTCTCGTTGTATATCCTTTAATTCTAGAGTTAAATTGATAAATAACGTGTACGAATTTGTTTAACGCATTTGTTTTGGTTACTCGACGTCTCCGTTCTCGTGTAGCCTACATATTGCGTTTTTTTTTAATTTGCTTACCGGGCTAAAGGTTAGCATGTTTAAAATACGTAAGTCGTTTTGTTCATCATATTTAAGTAGATAACTCATCAGTTGTTTGCATCAGAGCGATAATTTTTGAGATAGTTATTAAAACTGTTTAAAGGTTGTCAAACGTTGTTTCTCGTTGTATATCCTTTAATTCTAGAGTTAAATTGATAAATAACGTGTACGAATTTTTTTAACACATTTGTTTTGGTTACTCGACGTCTCCGTTCTCGTGTAGCCTACATATTGCGTTTTTTTTTTAATTTGCTTACCGGGCTAAAGGTTAGCATGTTTAAAATACGTAAGTCGTTTTGTTCATCATATTTAAGTAGATAACTCATCAGTTGTTTGCATCAGAGCGACAATTTTTGAGATAGTTATTAAAACTGTTTAAAGGTTGTCAAACGTTGTTTCTCGTTGTATATCCTTTAATTCTAGAGTTAAATTGATAAATAACGTGTACGAATTTGTTTAACGCATTTGTTTTGGTTACTCGACGTCTCCGTTCTCGTGTAGCCTACATATTGCGTTTTTTTTTAATTTGCTTACCGGGCTAAAGGTTAGCATGTTTAAAATACGTAAGTCGTTTTGTTCATCATATTTAAGTAGATAACTCATCAGTTGTTTGCATCAGAGCGATAATTTTTGAGATAGTTATTAAAACTGTTTAAAGGTTGTCAAACGTTGTTTCTCGTTGTATATCCTTTAATTCTAGAGTTAAATTGATAAATAACGTGTACGAATTTGTTTAACGCATTTTTTTTGGTTACTCGACGTCTCCGTTCTCGTGTAGCCTACATATTGCGTTTTTTTTTAATTTGCTTACCGGGCTAAAGGTTAGCATGTTTAAAATACGTAAGTCGTTTTGTTCAACAAATTTGAGTAGATAACTCAGCAGTTGTTTGCATCAGAGCGACAATTTTTGAGATAGTTATTAAAACTGTTTAAAGGTTGTCAAACGTTGTTTCTCGTTGTATATCCTTTAATTCTAGAGTTAAATTGATAAATAACGTGTACGAATTTGTTTAACGCATTTGTTTTGGTTACTCGACGTCTCCGTTCTCGTGTAGCCCACATATTGCGTTTTTTTTTTAATTTGCTTACCGGGCTAAAGGTTAGCATGTTTAAAATACGTAAGTCGTTTTGTTCATCATATTTAAGTAGATAACTCATCAGTTGTTTGCATCAGAGCGATAATTTTTGAGATAGTTATTAAAACTGTTTAAAGGTTGTCAAACGTTGTTTCTCGTTGTATATCCTTTAATTCTAGAGTTAAATTGATAAATAACGTGTACGAATTTGTTTAACGCATTTGTTTTGGTTACTCGACGTCTCCGGTCTCGTGTAGCCTACATATTGCGTTTTTTTTTTAAATTTGCTTACCGGGCTAAAGGTTAGCATGTTTAAAATACGTAAGTCGTTTTGTTCATCAAATTTAAGTAGATAACTCATCAGTTGTTTGCATCAGAGCGATAATTTTTGAGATAGTTATTAAAACTGTTTAAAGGTTGTCAAACGTTGTTTCTCGTTGTATATCCTTTAATTCTAGAGTTAAATTGATAAATAACGTGTACGAATTTGTTTAACGCATTTGTTTTGGTTACTCGACGTCTCCGTTCTCGTGTAGCCTACATATTGCGTTTTTTTTTTAATTTGCTTACCGGGCTAAAGGTTAGCATGTTTAAAATACGTAAGTCGTTTTGTTCATCATATTTAAGTAGATAACTCATCAGTTGTTTGCATCAGAGCGATACTTTTTGAGATAGTTATTAAAACTGTTTAAAGGTTGTCAAACGTTGTTTCTCGTTGTATATCCTTTAATTCTAGAGTTAAATTGATAAATAACGTGTACGAATTTGTTTAACGCATTTGTTTTGGTTACTCGACGTCTCCGTTCTCGTGTAGCCTACATATTGCGTTTTTTTTTTTAATTTGCTTACCGGGCTAAAGGTTAGCATGTTTAAAATACGTAAGTCGTTTTGTTTATCAAATTTAAGTAGATAACTCATCAGTTGTTTGCATCAGAGCGATAATTTTTGAGATAGTTATTAAAACTGTTTAAAGGTTGTCAAACGTTGTTTCTCGTTGTATATCCTTTAATTCTAGAGTTAAATTGATAAATAACGTGTACGAATTTGTTTAACGCATTTGTTTTGGTTACTCGACGTCTCCGTTCTCGTGTAGCCTACATATTGCGTTTTTTTTTAAATTTGCTTACCGGGCTAAAGGTTAGCATGTTTAGAATACGTAAGTCGTTTTGTTCATCATATTTAAGTAGATAACTCATCAGTTGTTTGCATCAGAGCGATAATTTTTGAGATAGTTATTAAAACTGTTTAAAGGTTGTCAAACGTTGTTTCTCGTTGTATATCCTTTAATTCTAGAGTTAAATTGATAAATAACGTGTACGAATTTGTTTAACGCATTTGTTTTGGTTACTCGACGTCTCCGTTCTCGTGTAGCCTACATATTGCGTTTTTTTTTTAATTTGCTTACCGGGCTAAAGGTTAGCATGTTTAAAATACGTAAGTCGTTTTGTTCAACAAATTTAAGTAGATAACTCATCAGTTGTTTGCATCAGAGCGATAATTTTTGAGATAGTTATTAAAACTGTTTAAAGGTTGTCAAACGTTGTTTCTCGTTGTATATCCTTTAATTCTAGAGTTAAATTGATAAATAACGTGTACGAATTTGTTTAACGCATTTGTTTTGGTTACTCGACGTCTCCGTTCTCGTGTAGCCTACATATTGCGTTTTTTTTTTTTTAATTTGCTTACCGGGCTAAAGGTTAGCATGTTTAAAATACGTAAGTCGTTTTGTTCAACAAATTTAAGTAGATAACTCATCAGTTGTTTGCATCAGAGCGATAATTTTTGAGATAGTTATTAAAACTGTTTAAAGGTTGTCAAACGTTGTTTCTCGTTGTATATCCTTTAATTCTAGAGTTAAATTGATAAATAACGTGTACGAATTTGTTTAACGCATTTGTTTTGGTTACTCGACGTCTCCGTTCTCGTGTAGCCTACATATTGCGTTTTTTTTTTTTAATTTGCTTACCGGGCTAAAGGTTAGCATGTTTAAAATACGTAAGTCGTTTTGTTCATCAAATTTAAGTAGATAACTCATCAGTTGTTTGCATCAGAGCGATAATTTTTGAGATAGTTATTAAAACTGTTTAAAGGTTGCCAAACGTTGTTTCTCGTTGTATATCCTTTAATTCTAGAGTTAAATTGATAAATAACGTGTACGAATTTGTTTAACGCATTTGTTTTGGTTACTCGACGTCTCCGTTCTCGTGTAGCCTACATATTGCGTTTTTTTTTTAATTTGCTTACCGGGCTAAAGGTTAGCATGTTTAAAATACGTAAGTCGTTTTGTTCATCATATTTAAGTAGATAACTCATCAGTTGTTTGCATCAGAGCGATAATTTTTGAGATAGTTATTAAAACTGTTTAAAGGTTGTCAAACGTTGTTTCTCGTTGTATATCCTTTAATTCTAGAGTTAAATTGATAAATAACGTGTACGAATTTGTTTAACGCATTTGTTTTGGTTACTCGACGTCTCCGTTCTCGTGTAGCCTACATATTGGGTTTTTTTTTTAATTTGCTTACCGGGCTAAAGGTTAGCATGTTTGAAATACGTAAGTCGTTTTGTTCATCAAATTTAAGTAGATAACTCATCAGTTGTTTGCATCAGAGCGATAATTTTTGAGATAGTTATTAAAACTGTTTAAAGGTTGTCAAACGTTGTTTCTCGTTGTATATCCTTTAATTCTAGAGTTAAATTGATAAATAACGTGTACGAATTTGTTTAACGCATTTGTTTTGGTTACTCGACGTCTCCGTTCTCGTGTAGCCTACATATTGCGTTTTTTTTTTAATTTGCTTACCGGGCTAAAGGTTAGCATGTTTAAAATACGTAAGTCGTTTTGTTCAACAAATTTAAGTAGATAACTCATCAGTTGTTTGCATCAGAGCGATAATTTTTGAGATAGTTATTAAAACTGTTTAAAGGTTGTCAAACGTTGTTTCTCGTTGTATATCCTTTAATTCTAGAGTTAAATTGATAAATAACGTGTACGAATTTGTTTAACGCATTTGTTTTGGTTACTCGACGTCTCCGTTCTCGTGTAGCCTACATATTGCGTTTTTTTTTTTAATTTGCTTACCGGGCTAAAGGTTAGCATGTTTAAAATACGTAAGTCGTTTTGTTCAACAAATTTAAGTAGATAACTCATCAGTTGTTTGCATCAGAGCGATAATTTTTGAGATAGTTATTAAAACTGTTTAAAGGTTGTCAAACGTTGTTTCTCGTTGTATATCCTTTAATTCTAGAGTTAAATTGATAAATAACGTGTACGAATTTGTTTAACGCATTTGTTTTGGTTACTCGACGTCTCCGTTCTCGTGTAGCCTACATATTGCGTTTTTTTTTTTTAATTTGCTTACCGGGCTAAAGGTTAGCATGTTTAAAATACGTAAGTCGTTTTGTTCATCAAATTTAAGTAGATAACTCATCAGTTGTTTGCATCAGAGCGATAATTTTTGAGATAGTTATTAAAACTGTTTAAAGGTTGCCAAACGTTGTTTCTCGTTGTATATCCTTTAATTCTAGAGTTAAATTGATAAATAACGTGTACGAATTTGTTTAACGCATTTGTTTTGGTTACTCGACGTCTCCGTTCTCGTGTAGCCTACATATTGCGTTTTTTTTTTAATTTGCTTACCGGGCTAAAGGTTAGCATGTTTAAAATACGTAAGTCGTTTTGTTCATCATATTTAAGTAGATAACTCATCAGTTGTTTGCATCAGAGCGATAATTTTTGAGATAGTTATTAAAACTGTTTAAAGGTTGTCAAACGTTGTTTCTCGTTGTATATCCTTTAATTCTAGAGTTAAATTGATAAATAACGTGTACGAATTTGTTTAACGCATTTGTTTTGGTTACTCGACGTCTCCGTTCTCGTGTAGCCTACATATTGGGTTTTTTTTTAATTTGCTTACCGGGCTAAAGGTTAGCATGTTTGAAATACGTAAGTCGTTTTGTTCATCAAATTTAAGTAGATAACTCATCAGTTGTTTGCATCAGAGCGATAATTTTTGAGATAGTTATTAAAACTGTTTAAAGGTTGTCAAACGTTGTTTCTCGTTGTATATCCTTTAATTCTAGAGTTAAATTGATAAATAACGTGTACGAATTTGTTTAACGCATTTGTTTTGGTTACTCGACGTCTCCGTTCTCGTGTAGCCTACATATTGCGTTTTTTTTTTAATTTGCTTACCGGGCTAAAGGTTAGCATGTTTAAAATACGTAAGTCGTTTTGTTCAACAAATTTAAGTAGATAACTCATCAGTTGTTTGCATCAGAGCGATAATTTTTGAGATAGTTATTAAAACTGTTTAAAGGTTGTCAAACGTTGTTTCTCGTTGTATATCCTTTAATTCTAGAGTTAAATTGATAAATAACGTGTACGAATTTGTTTAACGCATTTGTTTTGGTTACTCGACGTCTCCGTTCTCGTGTAGCCTACATATTGCGTTTTTTTTTTTAATTTGCTTACCGGGCTAAAGGTTAGCATGTTTAAAATACGTAAGTCGTTTTGTTCAACAAATTTAAGTAGATAACTCATCAGTTGTTTGCATCAGAGCGATAATTTTTGAGATAGTTATTAAAACTGTTTAAAGGTTGTCAAACGTTGTTTCTCGTTGTATATCCTTTAATTCTAGAGTTAAATTGATAAATAACGTGTACGAATTTGTTTAACGCATTTGTTTTGGTTACTCGACGTCTCCGTTCTCGTGTAGC
This sequence comes from Eurosta solidaginis, assembly GCF_040869045.1. Taxonomy (NCBI): domain Eukaryota; kingdom Metazoa; phylum Arthropoda; class Insecta; order Diptera; family Tephritidae; genus Eurosta; species Eurosta solidaginis. Next base: position 462,577 of record NW_027136929.1, on the reverse strand, counting down.
CTACATATTGCGTTTTTTTTTTTTAATTTGCTTACCGGGCTAAAGGTTAGCATGTTTAAAATACGTAAGTCGTTTTGTTCATCAAATTTAAGTAGATAACTCATCAGTTGTTTGCATCAGAGCGATAATTTTTGAGATAGTTATTAAAACTGTTTAAAGGTTGCCAAACGTTGTTTCTCGTTGTATATCCTTTAATTCTAGAGTTAAATTGATAAATAACGTGTACGAATTTGTTTAACGCATTTGTTTTGGTTACTCGACGTCTCCGTTCTCGTGTAGCCTACATATTGCGTTTTTTTTTTAATTTGCTTACCGGGCTAAAGGTTAGCATGTTTAAAATACGTAAGTCGTTTTGTTCATCATATTTAAGTAGATAACTCATCAGTTGTTTGCATCAGAGCGATAATTTTTGAGATAGTTATTAAAACTGTTTAAAGGTTGTCAAACGTTGTTTCTCGTTGTATATCCTTTAATTCTAGAGTTAAATTGATAAATAACGTGTACGAATTTGTTTAACGCATTTGTTTTGGTTACTCGACGTCTCCGTTCTCGTGTAGCCTACATATTGGGTTTTTTTTTAATTTGCTTACCGGGCTAAAGGTTAGCATGTTTGAAATACGTAAGTCGTTTTGTTCATCAAATTTAAGTAGATAACTCATCAGTTGTTTGCATCAGAGCGATAATTTTTGAGATAGTTATTAAAACTGTTTAAAGGTTGTCAAACGTTGTTTCTCGTTGTATATCCTTTAATTCTAGAGTTAAATTGATAAATAACGTGTACGAATTTGTTTAACGCATTTGTTTTGGTTACTCGACGTCTCCGTTCTCGTGTAGCCTACATATTGCGTTTTTTTTTTTAATTTGCTTACCGGGCTAAAGGTTAGCATGTTTAAAATACGTAAGTCGTTTTGTTCAACAAATTTAAGTAGATAACTCATCAGTTGTTTGCATCAGAGCAATAATTTTTGAGATAGTTATTAAAACTGTTTAAAGGTTGTCAAACGTTGTTTCTCGTTGTATATCCTTTAATTCTAGAGTTAAATTGATAAATAACGTGTACGAATTTGTTTAACGCATTTGTTTTGGTTACTCGACGTCTCCGTTCTCGTGTAGCCTACATATTGCGTTTTTTTTTTAATTTGCTTACCGGGCTAAAGGTTAGCATGTTTAAAATACGTAAGTCGTTTTGTTCATCAAATTTAAGTAGATAACTCATCAGTTGTTTGCATCAGAGCGATAATTTTTGAGATAGTTATTAAAACTGTTTAAAGGTTGTCAAACGTTGTTTCTCGTTGTATATCCTTTAATTCTAGAGTTAAATTGATAAATAACGTGTACGAATTTGTTTAACGCATTTGTTTTGGTTACTCGACGTCTCCGTTCTCGTGTAGCCTACATATTGCGTTTTTTTTTTTAATTTGCTTACCGGGCTAAAGGTTAGCATGTTTAAAATACGTAAGTCGTTTTGTTCATCATATTTAAGTAGATAACTCATCAGTTGTTTGCATCAGAGCGACAATTTTTGAGATAGTTATTAAAACTGTTTAAAGGTTGTCAAACGTTGTTTCTCGTTGTATATCCTTTAATTCTAGAGTTAAATTGATAAATAACGTGTACGAATTTGTTTAACGCATTTGTTTTGGTTACTCGACGTCTCCGTTATCGTGTAGCCTACATATTGCGTTTTTTTTTTTAATTTGCTTACCGGGCTAAAGGTTAGCATGTTTAAAATACGTAAGTCGATTTGTTCATCAAATTTAAGTAGATAACTCATCAGTTGTTTGCATCAGAGCGACAATTTTTGAGATAGTTATTAAAACTGTTTAAAGGTTGTCAAACGCTGTTTCTCGTTGTATATCCTTTAATTCTAGAGTTAAATTGATAAATAACGTGTACGAATTTGTTTAACGCATTTGTTTTGGTTACTCGACGTCTCCGTTCTCGTGTAGCCTACATATTGCGTTTTTTTTTAAATTTGCTTACCGGGCTAAAGGTTAGCATGTTTAAAATACGTAAGTCGTTTTGTTCATCATATTTAAGTAGATAACTCATCAGTTGTTTGCATCAGAGCGATAATTTTTGAGATAGTTATTAAAACTGTTTAAAGGTTGTCAAACGTTGTTTCTCGTTGTATATCCTTTAATTCTAGAGTTAAGTTGATAAATAACGTGTACGAATTTGTTTAACGCATTTGTTTTGGTTACTCGACGTCTCCGTTCTCGTGTAGCCTACATATTGGGTTTTTTTTTTAATTTGCTTACCGGGCTAAAGGTTAGCATGTTTCAAATACGTAAGTCGTTTTGTTCAACAAAGTTAAGTAGATAACTCATCAGTTGTTTGCATCAGAGCGACAATTTTTGAGATAGTTATTAAAACTGTTTAAAGGTTGTCAAACGTTGTTTCTCGTTGTATATCCTTTAATTCTAGAGTTAAATTGATAAATAACGTGTACGAATTTGTTTAACGCATTTGTTTTGGTTACACGACGTCTCCGTTCTCGTGTAGGCCACATATTGCGTTTTTTTTTTAATTTGCTTACCGGGCTAAAGGTTAGCATGTTTAAAATACGTAAGTCGTTTTGTTCATCAAATTTAAGTAGATAACTCATCAGTTGTTTGCATCAGAGCGATAATTTTTGAGATAGTTATTAAAACTGTTTAAAGGTTGTCAAACGTTGTTTCTCGTTGTATATCCTTTAATTCTAGAGTTAAATTGATAAATAACGTGTACGAATTTGTTTAACGCATTTGTTTTGGTTACTCGACGTCTCCGTTCTCGTGTAGCCTACATATTGCGTTTTTTTTTTAATTTGTTTACCGGGCTAAAGGTTAGCATGTTTAAAATACGTAAGTCGTTTTGTTCATCAAATTTAAGTAGATAACTCATCAGTTGTTTGCATCAGAGCGATAATTTTTGAGATAGTTATTAAAACTGTTTAAAGGTTGTCAAACGTTGTTTCTCGTTGTATATCCTTTAATTCTAGAGTTAAATTGATAAATAACGTGTACGAATTTGTTTAACGCATTTGTTTTGGTTACTCGACGTCTCCGTTCTCGTGTAGCCTACATATTGCGTTTTTTTTTTAACTTGCTTACCGGGCTAAAGGTTAGCATGTTTAAAATACGTAAGCCGTTTTGTTCATCAAATTTAAGAAGATAACTCATCAGTTGTTTGCATCAGAGCGACAATTTTTGAGATAGTTATTAAAACTGTTTAAAGGTTGTCAAACGTTGTTTCTCGTTGTATATCCTTTAATTCTAGAGTTAAATTGATAAATAACGTGTACGAATTTGTTTAACGCATTTGTTTTGGTTACTCGACGTCTCCGTTCTCGTGTAGCCTACATATTGCGTTTTTTTTTTTAATTTGCTTACCGGGTTAAGGTTAGCATGTTTAAAATACGTAAGTCGTTTTGTTCAACAAATTTAAGTAGATAACTCATCAGTTGTTTGCATCAGAGCGACAATTTTTGAGATAGTTATTAAAACTGTTTAAAGGTTGTCAAACGTTGTTTCTCGTTGTATATCCTTTAATTCTAGAGTTAAATTGATAAATAACGTGTACGAATTTGTATAACGCATTTGTTTTGGTTACTCGACGTCTCCGTTCTCGTGTAGCCTACATATTGCGTTTTTTTTTTAATTTGCTTACCGGGCTAAAGGTTAGCATGTTTAAAATACGTAAGTCGTTTTGTTCATCAAATTAAGGTAGATAACTCATCAGTTGTTTGCATCAGAGCGACAATTTTTTAGATAGTTATTAAAACTGTTTAAAGGTTGTCAAACGTTGTTTCTCGTTGTATATCTTTTAATTCTAGAGTTAAATTGATAAATAACGTGTACGAATTTGTTTAACGCATTTGTTTTGGTTACTCGACGTCTCCGTTCTCGTGTAGCCTACATATTGCGTTTTTTTTTAATTTGCTTACCGGGCTAAAGGTTAGCATGTTTAAAATACGTAAGTCGTTTTGTTCATCATATTTAAGTAGATAACTCATCAGTTGTTTGCATCAGAGCGATAATTTTTGAGATAGTTATTAAAACTGTTTAAAGGTTGTCAAACGTTGTTTCTCGTTGTATATCCTTTAATTCTAGAGTTAAATTGATAAATAACGTGTACGAATTTGTTTAACGCATTTGTTTTGGTTACTCGACGTCTCCGTTCTCGTGTAGCCTACATATTGCGTTTTTTTTTTAATTTGCTTACCGGGCTAAAGGTTAGCATGTTTAAAATACGTAAGTCGTTTTGTTCATCATATTTAAGTAGATAACTCATCAGTTGTTTGCATCAGAGCGATAATTTTTGAGATAGTTATTAAAACTGTTTAAAGGTTGTCAAACGTTGTTTCTCGTTGTATATCCTTTAATTCTAGAGTTAAATTGATAAATAACGTGTACGAATTTGTTTAACGCATTTGTTTTGGTTACTCGACGTCTCCGTTCTCGTGTAGCCTACATATTGCGTTTTTTTTTAAATTTGCTTACCGGGCTAAAGGTTAGCATGTTTAAAATACGTAAGTCGTTTTGTTCAACAAATTTAAGTAGATAACTCATCAGTTGTTTGCATCAGAGCGACAGTTTTTGAGATAGTTATTAAAACTGTTTAGAGGTTGTCAAACGTTGTTTCTCGTTGTATATCCTTTAATTCTAGAGTTAAATTGATAAATAACGTGTACGAATTTGTTTAACGCATTTGTTTTGGTTACTCGACGTCTCCGTTCTCGTGTAGCCTACATATTGCGTTTTTTTTTTAATTTGCTTACCGGGCTAAAGGTTAGCATGTTTAAAATACGTAAGTCGTTTTGTTCATCAAATTTAAGTAGATAACTCATCAGTTGTTTGCATCAGAGCGACAATTTTTGAGATAGTTATTAAAACTGTTTAAAGGTTGTCAAACGTTGTTTCTCGTTGTATATCCTTTAATTCTAGAGTTAAATTGATAAATAACGTGTACGAATTTGTTTAACGCATTTGTTTTGGTTACTCGACATCTCCGTTCTCGTGTAGCCTACATATTGCGTTTTTTTTTAATTTGCTTACCGGGCTAAAGGTTAGCATGTTTAAAATACGCAAGTCGTTTTGTTCATCATATTTAAGTAGATAACTCATCAGTTGTTTGCATCAGAGCGATAATTTTTGAGATAGTTATTAAAACTGTTTAAAGGTTGTCAAACGTTGTTTCTCGTTGTATATCCTTTAATTCTAGAGTTAAATTGATAAATAACGTGTACGAATTTGTTTAACGCATTTGTTTTGGTTACTCGACGTCTCCGTTCTCGTGTAGCCTACATATTGCGTTTTTTTTTTAATTTGCTTACCGGGCTAAAAGTTAACATGTTTAAAATACGTAAGTCGTTTTGTTCATCAAATTTAAGTAGATAACTCATCAGTTGTTTGCATCAGAGCGATAATTTTTGAGATAGTTATTAAAACTGTTTAAAGGTTGTCAAACGTTGTTTCTCGTTGTATATCCTTTAATTCTAGAGTTAAATTGATAAATAACGTGTACGAATTTGTTTAACGTATTTGTTTTGGTTACTCGACGTCTCCGTTCTCGTGTAGCCTACATATTGCGTTTTTTTTTTTAATTTGCTTACCGGGCTAAAGGTTAGCATGTTTAAAATACGTAAGTCGTTTTGTTCATCATATTTAAGTAGATAACTCATCAGTTGTTTGCATCAGAGCGATAATTTTTGAGATAGTTATTAAAACTGTTTAAAGGTTGTCAAACGTTGTTTCTCGTTGTATATCCTTTAATTCTAGAGTTAAATTGATAAATAACGTGTACGAATTTGTTTAACGCATTTGTTTTGGTTACTCGACGTCTCCGTTCTCGTGTAGCCTACATATTGCGTTTTTTTTTTAATTTGCTTACCGGGCTAAAGGTTAGCATGTTTAAAATACGTAAGTCGTTTTGTTCATCATATTTAAGTAGATAACTCATCAGTTGTTTGCATCAGAGCGATAATTTTTGAGATAGTTATTAAAACTGTTTAAAGGTTGTCAAACGTTGTTTCTCGTTGTATATCCTTTAATTCTAGAGTTAAGTTGATAAATAACGTGTACGAATTTGTTTAACGCATTTGTTTTGGTTACTCGACGTCTCCGTTCTCGTGTAGCCTACATATTGCGTTTTTTTTTTTAATTTGCTTACCGGGCTAAAGGTTAGCATGTTTAAAATACGTAAGTCGTTTTGTTCATCAAATTTAAGTAGATAACTCATCAGTTGTTTGCATCAGAGCGATAATTTTTGAGATAGTTATTAAAACTGTTTAAAGGTTGTCAAACGTTGTTTCTCGTTGTATATCCTTTAATTCTAGAGTTAAATTGATAAATAACGTGTACGAATTTGTTTAACGCATTTGTTTTGGTTACTCGACGTCTCCGTTCTCGTGTAGCCTACATATTGCGTTTTTTTTTAATTTGCTTACCGGGCTAAAGGTTAGCATGTTTAAAATACGTAAGTCGTTTTGTTCATCATATTTAAGTAGATAACTCATCAGTTGTTTGCATCAGAGCGATAATTTTTGAGATAGTTATTAAAACTGTTTAAAGGTTGTCAAACGTTGTTTCTCGTTGTATATCCTTTAATTCTAGAGTTAAATTGATAAATAACGTGTACGAATTTGTTTAACGCATTTGTTTTGGTTACTCGACGTCTCCGTTCTCGTGTAGCCTACATATTGCGTTTTTTTTTTTAATTTGCTTACCGGGCTAAAGGTTAGCATGTTTAAAATACGTAAGTCGTTTTGTTCAACAAATTTAAGTAGATAACTCATCAGTTGTTTGCATCAGAGCGATAATTTTTGAGATAGTTATTAAAACTGTTTAAAGGTTGTCAAACGTTGCTTCTCGTTGTATATCCTTTAATTCTAGAGTTAAATTGATAAATAACGTGTACGAATTTGTTTAACGCATTTGTTTTGGTTACTCGACGTCTCCGTTCTCGTGTAGCCTACATATTGCGTTTTTTTTTTTAATTTGCTTACCGGGCTAAAGGTTAGCATGTTTAAAATACGTAAGTCGTTTTGTTCAACAAATTTAGGTAGATAACTCATCAGTTGTTTGCATCAGAGCGATAATTTTTGAGATATTTATTAAAACTGTTTAAAGGTTGTCAAACGTTGTTTCTCGTTGTATATCCTTTAATTCTAGAGTTAAATTGATAAATAACGTGTACGAATTTGTTTAACGCATTTGTTTTGGTTAGTCGACGTCTCCGTTCTCGTGTAGCCTACATATTGCGTTTTTTTTTTAATTTGCTTACCGGGCTAAAGGTTAGCATGTTTAAAATACGTAAGTCGTTTTGTTCATCAAATTTAAGTAGATAACTCATCAGTTGTTTGCATCAGAGCGACAATTTTTGAGATAGTTATTAAAACTGTTTAAAGGTTGTCAAACGTTGTTTCTCGTTGTATATCCTTTAATTCTAGAGTTAAATTGATAAATAACGTGTACGAATTTGTTTAACGCATTTGTTTTGGTTACTCGACGTCTCCGTTCTCGTGTAGCCTACATATTGCGTTTTTTTTTTAATTTGCTTACCGGGCTAAAGGTTAGCATGTTTAAAATACGTAAGTCGTTTTGTTCGTCATATTTAAGTAGATAACTCATCAGTTGTTTGCATCAGAGCGATAATTTTTGAGATAGTTATTAAAACTGTTTAAAGGCTGTCAAACGTTGTTTCTCGTTGTATATCCTTTAATTCTAGAGTTAAATTGATAAATAACGTGTACGAATTTGTTTAACGCATTTGTTTTGGTTACTCGACGTCTCCGTTCTCGTGTAGCCTACATATTGCGTTTTTTTTTTAATTTGCTTACCGGGCTAAAGGTTAGCATGTTTAAAATACGTAAGTCGTTTTGTTCATCATATTTAAGTAGATAACTCATCAGTTGTTTGCATCAGAGCGATAATTTTTGAGATAGTTATTAAAACTGTTTAAAGGTTGTCAAACGTTGTTTCTCGTTGTATATCCTTTAATTCTAGAGTTAAATTGATAAATAACGTGTACGAATTTGTTTAACGCATTTGTTTTGGTTACTCGACGTCTCCGTTCTCGTGTAGCCTACATATTGCGTTTTTTTTTTTAATTTGCTTACCGGGCTAAAGGTTAGCATGTTTAAAATACGTAAGTCGTTTTGTTCAACAAATTTGAGTAGATAACTCATCAGTTGTTTGCATCAGAGCGATAATTTTTGAGATAGTTATTAAAACTGTTTAAAGGTTGTCAAACGTTGTTTCTCGTTGTATATCCTTTAATTCTAGAGTTAAATTGATAAATAACGTGTACGAATTTGTTTAACGCATTTGTTTTGGTTACTCGACGTCTCCGTTCTCGTGTAGCCTACATATTGCGTTTTTTTTTTAATTTGCTTACCGGGCTAAAGGTTAGCATGTTTAAAATACGTAAGTCGTTTTGTTCATCAAATTTAAGTAGATAACTCATCAGTTGTTTGCATCAGAGCGATAATTTTTGAGATAGTTATTAAAACTGTTTAAAGGTTGCCAAACTTTGTTTCTCGTTGTATATCCTTTAATTCTAGAGTTAAATTGATAAATAACGTGTACGAATTTGTTTAACGCATTTGTTTTGGTTACTCGACGTCTCCGTTCTCGTGTAGCCTACATATTGCGTTTTTTTTTTAATTTGCTTACCGGGCTAAAGGTTAGCATGTTTAAAATACGTAAGTCGTTTTGTTCATCATATTTAAGTAGATAACTCATCAGTTGTTTGCATCAGAGCGATAATTTTTGAGATAGTTATTAAAACTGTTTAAAGGTTGTCAAACGTTGTTTCTCGTTGTATATCCTTAATTCTAGAGTTAAATTGATAAATAACGTGTACGAATTTGTTTAACGCATTTGTTTTGGTTACTCGACGTCTCCGTTCTCGTGTAGCCTACATATTGCGTTTTTTTTTTAATTTGCTTACCGGGCTAAAGGTTAGCATGTTTAAAATACGTAAGTCGTTTTGTTCATCAAATTTAAGTAGATAACTCATCAGTTGTTTGCATCAGAGCGATAATTTTTGAGATAGTTATTAAAACTGTTTAAAGGTTGTCAAACTTTGTTTCTCGTTGTATATCCTTTAATTCTAGAGTTAAATTGATAAATAACGTGTACGAATTTGTTTAACGCATTTGTTTTGGTTACTCGACGTCTCCGTTCTCGTGTAGCCTACATATTGCGTTTTTTTTTTAATTTGCTTACCGGGCTAAAGGTTAGCATGCTTAAAATACGTAAGTCGTTTTGTTCAACAAATTTAAGTAGATAACTCATCAGTTGTTTGCATCAGAGCGACAATTTTTGAGATAGTTATTAAAACTGTTTAAAGGTTGTCAAACGTTGTTTCTCGTTGTATATCCTTTAATTCTAGAGTTAAATTGATAAATAACGTGTACGAATTTGTTTAACGCATTTGTTTTGGTTACTCGACGTCTCCGTTCTCGTGTAGCCTACATATTGCGTTTTTTTTTAATTTGCTTACCGGGCTAAAGGTTAGCATGTTTAAAATACGTAAGTCGTTTTGTTCATCATATTTAAGTAGATAACTCATCAGTTGTTTGCATCAGAGCGATAATTTTTGAGATAGTTATTAAAACTGTTTAAAGGTTGTCAAACGTTTTTTCTCGTTGTATATCCTTTAATTCTAGGGTTAAATTGATAAATAACGTGTACGAATTTGTTTAACGCATTTGTTTTGGTTACTCGACGTCTCCGTTCTCGTGTAGCCTACATATTGCGTTTTTTTTTTAATTTGCTTACCGGGCTAAAGGTTAGCATGTTTAAAATACGTAAGTCGTTTTGTTCATCATATTTAAGTAGATAACTCATCAGTTGTTTGCATCAGAGCGATAATTTTTGAGATAGTTATTAAAACTGTTTAAAGGTTGTCAAACGTTGTTTCTCGTTGTATATCCTTTAATTCTAGAGTTAAATTGATAAATAACGTGTACGAATTTGTTTAACGCATTTGTTTTGGTTACTCGACGTCTCCGTTCTCGTGTAGCCTACATATTGCGTTTTTTTTTTAATTTGCTTACCGGGCTAAAGGTTAGCATGTTTAAAATACGTAAGTCGTTTTGTTCATCATATTTAAGTAGATAACTCATCAGTTGTTTGCATCAGAGCGATAATTTTTGAGATAGTTATTAAAACTGTTTAAAGGTTGTCAAACGTTGTTTCTCGTTGTATATCCTTTAATTCTAGATTTAAATTGATAAATAACGTGTACGTATTTGTTTAACGCATTTGTTTTGGTTACTCGACGTCTCCGTTCTCGTGTAGCCTACATATTGCGTTTTTTTTTAATTTGCTTACCGGGCTAAAGGTTAGCATGTTTAAAATACGTAAGTCGTTTTGTTCATCAAATTTAAGTAGATAACTCATCAGTTGTTTGCATCAGAGCGATAATTTTTGAGATAGTTATTAAAACTGTTTAAAGGTTGTCAAACGTTGTTTCTCGTTGTATATCCTTTAATTCTAGAGTTAAATTGATAAATAACGTGTACGAATTTGTTTAACGCATTTGTTTTGGTTACTCGACGTCTCCGTTCTCGTGTAGCCTACATATTGCGTTTTTTTTTTAATTTGCTTACCGGGCTAAAGGTTAGCATGTTTAAAATACGTAAGTCGTTTTGTTCATCAAATTTAAGTAGATAACTCATCAGTTGTTTGCATCAGAGCGATAATTTTTGAGATAGTTATTAAAACTGTTTAAAGGTTGTCAAACGTTGTTTCTCGTTGTATATCCTTTAATTTTAGAGTTAAATTGATAAATAACGTGTACGAATTTGTTTAACGCATTTGTTTTGGTTACTCGACGTCTCCGTTCTCGTGTAGCCTACATATTGCGTTTTTTTTTTAATTTGCTTACCGGGCTAAAGGTTAGCATGTTTAAAATACGTAAGTCGTTTTGTTCATCAAATTTAAGTAGATAACTCATCAGTTGTTTGCATCAGAGCGATAATTTTTCAGATAGTTATTAAAACTGTTTAAAGGTTGTCAAACGTTGTTTCTCGTTGTATATCCTTTAATTCTAGAGTTAAATTGATAAATAACGTGTACGAATTTGTTTAACGCATTTGTTTTGGTTACTCGACGTCTCTGTTCTCGTGTAGCCTACATATTGCGTTTTTTTTTTAATTTGCTTACCGGGCTAAAGGTTAGCATGTTTAAAATACGTAAGTCGTTTTGTTCATCATATTTAATAGATAACTCATCAGTTGTTTGCATCAGAGCGATAATTTTTGAGATAGTTATTAAAACTGTTTAAAGGTTGTCAAACGTTGTTTCTCGTTGTATATCCTTTAATTTTAGAGTTATATTGATAAATAACGTGTACGAATTTGTTTAACGCATTTGTTTTGGTTACTCGACGTCTCCGTTCTCGTGTAGCCTACATATTGCGTTTTTTTTTTAATTTGCTTACCGGGCTAAAGGTTAGCATGTTTAAAATACGTAAGTCGTTTTGTTCAACAAATTTAAGTAGATAACTCATCAGTTGTTTGCATCAGAGCGATAATTTTTGAGATAGTTATTAAAACTGTTTAAAGGTTGTCAAACGTTGTTTCTCGTTGTATATCCTTTAATTCTAGAGTTAAATTGATAAATAACGTGTACGAATTTGTTTAACGCATTTGTTTTGGTTACTCGACGTCTCCGTTCTCGTGTAGCCTACATATTGCGTTTTTTTTTTAATTTGTTTACCGGGCTAAAGGTTAGCATGTTTAAAATACGTAAGTCGTTTTGTTCATCAAATTTAAGTAGATAACTCATCAGTTGTTTGCATCAGAGCGATAATTTTTGAGATAGTTATTAAAACTGTTTAAAGGTTGTCAAACGTTGTTTCTCGTTGTATATCCTTTAATTCTAGAGTTAAATTGATAAATAACGTGTACGAATTTGTTTAACGCATTTGTTTTGGTTACTCGACGTCTCCGTTCTCGTGTAGCCTACATATTGCGTTTTTTTTTAATTTGCTTACCGGGCTAAAGGTTAGCATGTTTAAAATACGTAAGTCGTTTTGTTCAACAAATATGTGTAGATAACTCATCAGTTGTTTGCATCAGAGCGATAATTTTTGAGATAGTTATTAAAACTGTTTAAAGGTTGTCAAACGTTGTTTCTCGTTGTATATCCTTTAATTCTAGAGTTAAATTGATAAATAACGTGTACGAATTTGTTTAACGCATTTGTTTTGGTTACTCGACGTCTCCGTTCTCGTGTAGCCTACATATTGCGTTTTTTTTTAATTTGCTTACCGGGCTAAAGGTTAGCATGTTTAAAATACGTAAGTCGTTTTGTTCAACAAATTTAAGTAGATAACTCATCAGTTGTTTGCATCAGAGCGATAATTTTTGAGATAGTTATTAAAACTGTTTAAAGGTTGTCAAACGTTGTTTCTCGTTGTATATCCTTTAATTCTAGAGTTAAATTGATAAATAACGTGTACGAATTTGTTTAACGCATTTGTTTTGGTTACTCGACGTCTCCGTTCTCGTGTAGCCTACATATTGCGTTTTTTTTTTAATTTGCTTACCGGGCTGAAGGTTAGCATGTTTAAAATACGTAAGTCGTTTTGTTCATCAAATTTAAGTAGATAACTCATCAGTTGTTTGCATCAGAGCGACAATTTTTGAGATAGTTATTAAAACTGTTTAAAGGTTGTCAAACGTTGTTTCTCGTTGTATATCCTTTAATTCTAGAGTTAAATTGATAAATAACGTGTACGAATTTGTTTAACGCATTTGTTTTGGTTACTCGACGTCTCCGTTCTCGTGTAGCCTACATATTGCGTTTTTTTTTTAATTTGCTTACCGGGCTAAAGGTTAGCATTCTTAAAATACGTAAGTCGTTTTGTTCATCAAATTTAAGTAGATAACTCATCAGTTGTTTGCATCAGAGCGACAATTTTTGAGATAGTTATTAAAACTGTTTAAAGGTTGTCAAACGTTGTTTCTCGTTGTATATCCTTTAATTCTAGAGTTAAATTGATAAATAACGTGTACGAATTTGTTTAACGCATTTGTTTTGGTTACTCGACGTCTCTGTTCTCGTGTAGCCTACATATTGCGTTTTTTTTTAATTTGCTTACCGGGCTAAAGGTTAGCATGTTTAAAATACGTAAGTCGTTTTGTTCATCAAATTTAAGTAGATAACTCATCAGTTGTTTGCATCAGAGCGACAATTTTTGAGATAGTTATTAAAACTGTTTAAAGGTTGTCAAACGTTGTTTCTCGTTGTATATCCTTTAATTCTAGATTTAAATTGATAAATAACGTGTACGTATTTGTTTAACGCATTTGTTTTGGTTACTCGACGTCTCCGTTCTCGTGTAGCCTACATATTGCGTTTTTTTTTTAATTTGCTTACCGGGCTAAAGGTTAGCATGTTTAAAATACGTAAGTCGTTTTGTTCATCAAATTTAAGTAGATAACTCATCAGTTGTTTGCATCAGAGCGATAATTTTTGAGATAGTTATTAAAACTGTTTAAAGGTTGTCAAACGTTGTTTCTCGTTGTATATCCTTTAATTCTAGAGTTAAATTGATAAATAGCGTGTACGAATTTGTTTAACGCATTTGTTTTGGTTACTCGACGTCTCCGTTCTCGTGTAGCCTACATATTGTGTTTTTTTTTTAATTTGCTTACCGGGCTAAAGGTTAGCATGTTTAAAATACGTAAGTCGTTTTGTTCATCAAATTTAAGTAGATAACTCATCATTTGTTTGCATCAGAGCGATAATTTTTGAGATAGTTATTAAAACTGTTTAAAGGTTGTCAAACGTTGTTTCTCGTTGTATATCCTTTAATTCTAGAGTTAAATTGATAAATAACGTGTACGAATTTGTTTAACGCATTTGTTTTGGTTACTCGACGTCTCCGTTCTCGTGTAGCCTACATATTGCGTTTTTTTTTTAATTTGCTTACCGGGCTAAAGGTTAGCATGTTTAAAATACGTAAGTCGTTTTGTTCATCATATTTAAGTAGATAACTCATCAGTTGTTTGCATCAGAGCGATAATTTTTGAGATAGTTATTAAAACTGTTTAAAGGTTGTCAAACGTTGTTTCTCGTTGTATATCCTTTAATTTTAGAGTTAAATTGATAAATAACGTGTACGAATTTGTTTAACGCATTTGTTTTGGTTACTCGACGTCTCCGTTCTCGTGTAGCCTACATATTGCGTTTTTTTTTTAATTTGCTTACCGGGCTAAAGGTTAGCATGTTTAAAATACGTAAGTCGTTTTGTTCAACAAATTTAAGTAGATAACTCATCAGTTGTTTGCATCAGAGCGATAATTTTTGAGATAGTTATTAAAACTGTTTAAAGGTTGTCAAACGTTGTTTCTCGTTGTATATCCTTTAATTCTAGAGTTAAATTGATAAATAACGTGTACGAATTTGTTTAACGCATTTGTTTTGGTTACTCGGCGTCTCCGTTCTCGTGTAGCCTACATATTGCGTTTTTTTTTTAATTTGCTTACCGGGCTAAAGGGCATGTTTAAAATACGTAAGTCGTTTTGTTCAACAAATTTAAGTAGATAACTCATCAGTTGTTTGCATCAGAGCGATAATTTTTGAGATAGTTATTAAAACTGTTTAAAGGTTGTCAAACGTTGTTTCTCGTTGTATATCCTTTAATTCTAGAGTTAAATTGATAAATAACGTGTACGAATTTGTTTAACGCATTTGTTTTGGTTACTCGACGTCTCCGTTCTCGTGTAGCCTACATATTGCGTTTTTTTTTAATTTGCTTACCGGGCTAAAGGTTAGCATGTTTAAAATACGTAAGTCGTTTTGTTCATCTAATTTAAGTAGATAACTCATCAGTTGTTTGCATCAGAGCGACAATTTTTGAGATAGTTATTAAAACTGTTTAAAGGTTGTCAAACGTTGTTTCTCGTTGTATATCCTTTAATTCTAGAGTTAAATTGATAAATAACGTGTACGAATTTGTTTAACGCATTTGTTTTGGTTACTCGACGTCTCCGTTCTCGTGTAGCCTACATATTGCGTTTTTTTTTAATTTGCTTACCGGGCTAAAGGTTAGCATTCTTAAAATACGTAAGTCGTTTTGTTCATCAAATTTAAGTAGATAACTCATCAGTTGTTTGCATCAGAGCGACAATTTTTGAGATAGTTATTAAAACTGTTTAAAGGTTGTCAAACGTTGTTTCTCGTTGTATATCCTTTAATTCTAGAGTTAAATTGATAAATAACGTGTACGAATTTGTTTAACGCATTTGTTTTGGTTACTCGACGTCTCCGTTCTCGTGTAGCCTACATATTGCGTTTTTTTTTTAATTTGCTTACCGGGCTAAAGGGCATGTTTAAAATACGTAAGTCGTTTTGTTCAACAAATTTAAGTAGATAACTCATCAGTTGTTTGCATCAGAGCGATAATTTTGGAGATAGTTATTAAAACTGTTTAAAGGTTGTCAAACGTTGTTTCTCGTTGTATATCCTTTAATTCTAGAGTTAAATTGATAAATAACGTGTACGAATTTGTTTAACGCATTTGTTTTGGTTACTCGACGTCTCCGTTCTCGTGTAGCCTACATATTGCGTTTTTTTTTTTAATTTCCTTACCGGGCTAAAGGTTAGCATGTTTAAAATACGTAAGTCCTTTTGTTCATCAAATTTAAGTAGATAACTCATCAGTTGTTTGCATCAGAGCGATAATTTTTGAGATAGTTATTAAAACTGTTTAAAGGTTGTCAAACGTTGTTTCTCGTTGTATATCCTTTAATTCTAGAGTTAAATTGATAAATAACGTGTACGAATTTGTTTAACGCATTTGTTTTGGTTACTCGACGTCTCCGTTCTCGTGTAGCCTACATATTGCGTTTTTTTTTTAATTTGCTTACCGGGCTAAAGGTTAGCATGTTTAAAATACGTAAGTCGTTTTGTTCATCATATTTAAGTAGATAACTCATCAGTTGTTTGCATCAGAGCGATAATTTTTGAGATAGTTATTAAAACTGTTTAAAGGTTGTCAAACGTTGTTTCTCGTTGTATATCCTTTAATTCTAGAGTTAAATTGATAAATAACGTGTACGAATTTGTTTAACGCATTTGTTTTGGTTACTCGACGTCTCCGTTCTCGTGTAGCCCACATATTGCGTTTTTTTTTTAATTTGCTTACCGGGCTAAAGGTTAGCATGTTTAAAATACGTAAGTCGTTTTGTTCATCAAATTTAAGTAGATAACTCATCAGTTGTTTGCATCAGAGCGATAATTTTTGAGATAGTTATTAAAACTGTTTAAAGGTTGTCAAACGTTGTTCCTCGTTGTATATCCTTTAATTCTAGAGTTAAATTGATAAATAACGTGTACGAATTTGTTTAACGCATTTGTTTTGGTTACTCGACGTCTCCGTTCTCGTGTAGCCTACATATTGCGTTTTTTTTTTTAATTTGCTTACCGGGCTAAAGGTTAGCATGTTTAAAATACGTAAGTCGTTTTGTTCATCATATTTAAGTAGATAACTCATCAGTTGTTTGCATCAGAGCGATAATTTTTGAGATAGTTATTAAAACTTTTTAAAGGTTGTCAAACGTTGTTTCTCGTTGTATATCCTTTAATTCTAGAGTTAAATTGATAAATAGCGTGTACGAATTTGTTTAACGCATTTGTTTTGGTTACTCGACGTCTCCGTTCTCGTGTAGCCCACATATTGCGTTTTTTTTTTTAATTTGCTTACCGGGCTAAAGGTTAGCATGTTTAAAATACGTAAGTCGTTTTGTTCATCAAATTTAAGTAGATAACTCATCAGTTGTTTGCATCAGAGCGATAATTTTTGAGATAGTTATTAAAACTGTTTAAAGGTTGTCAAACGTTGTTTCTCGTTGTATATCCTTTAATTCTAGAGTTAAATTGATAAATAACGTGTACGAATTTGTTTAACGCATTTGTTTTGGTTACTCGACGTCTCCGTTCTCGTGTAGCCTACATATTGCTTTTTTTATTTAATTTGCTTACCGGGCTAAAGGTTAGCATGTTTAAAATACGTAAGTCGTTTTGTTCATCATATTTAAGTAGATAACTCATCAGTTGTTTGCATCAGAGCGACAATTTTTGAGATAGTTATTAAAACTGTTTAAAGGTTGTCAAACGTTGTTTCTCGTTGTATATCCTTTAATTCTAGAGTTAAATTGATAAATAACGTGTACGAATTTGTTTAACGCATTTGTTTTGGTTACTCGACGTCTCCGTTCTCGTGTAGCCCACATATTGCGTTTTTTTTTTAATTTGCTTACGGGGCTAAAGGTTAGCATGTTTAAAATACGTAAGTCGTTTTGTTCATCAAATTTAAGTAGATAACTCATCAGTTGTTTGCATCAGAGCGATAATTTTTGAGATAGTTATTAAAACTGTTTAAAGGTTGTCAAACGTTGTTTCTCGTTGTATATCCTTTAATTCTAGAGTTAAATTGATAAATAACGTGTACGAATTTGTTTAACGCATTTGTTTTGGTTACTCGACGTCTCCGTTCTCTTGTAGCCTACATATTGCGTTTTTTTTTTAATTTGCTTACCGGGCTAAAGGTTTGCATGTTTAAAATACGTAAGTCGTTTTGTTCAACAAATTTAAGTAGATAACTCATCAGTTGTTTGCATCAGAGCGACAATTTTTGAGATAGTTATTAAAACTGTTTAAAGGTTGTCAAACGTTGTTTCTCGTTGTATATCCTTTAATTCTAGAGTTAAATTGATAAATAACGTGTACGAATTTGTTTAACGCATTTGTTTTGGTTACTCGACGTCTCCGTTCTCGTGTAGCCTACATATTGCGTTTTTTTTTTTAATTTGTTTACCGGGCTAAAGGTTAGCATGTTTAAAATACGTAAGTCGTTTTGTTCATCATATTTAAGTAGATAACTCATCAGTTGTTTGCATCAGAGCGATAATTTTTGAGATAGTTATTAAAACTGTTTAAAGGTTGTCAAACGTTGTTTCTCGTTGTATATCCTTTAATTCTAGAGTTAAATTGATAAATAACGTGTACGAATTTGTTTAACGCATTTGTTTTGGTTACTCGACGTCTCCGTTCTCGTGTAGCCTACATATTGCGTTTTTTTTTTAATTTGCTTACCGGGCTAAAGGTTAGCATGTTTAAAATACGTAAGTCGTTTTGTTCATCATATTTAAGTAGATAACTCATCAGTTGTTTGCATCAGAGCGATAATTTTTGAGATAGTTATTAAAACTGTTTAAAGGTTGTCAAACGTTGTTTCTCGTTGTATATCCTTTAATTCTAGAGTTAAATTGATAAATAACGTGTACGAATTTGTTTAACGCATTTGTTTTGGTTACTCGACGTCTCCGTTCTCGTGTAGCCTACATATTGCGTTTTTTTTTTAATTTGCTTACCGGGCTAAAGGTTAGCATGTTTAAAATACGTAAGTCGTTTTGTTCATCAAATTTAAGTAGATAACTCATCAGTTGTTTGCATCAGAGCGATAATTTTTGAGATAGTTATTAAAACTGTTTAAAGGTTGTCAAACGTTGTTTCTCGTTGTATATCCTTTAATTCTAGAGTTAAATTGATAAATAACGTGTACGAATTTGTTTAACGCATTTGTTTTGGTTACTCGACGTCTCCGTTCTCGTGTAGCCTACATATTGCGTTTTTTTTTTAATTTTCTTACCGGGCTGAAGGTTAGCATGTTTAAAATACGTAAGTCGTTTTGTTCATCAAATTTAAGTAGATAACTCATCAGTTGTTTGCATCAGAGCGACAATTTTTGAGATAGTTATTAAAACTGTTTAAAGGTTGTCAAACGTTGTTTCTCGTTGTATATCCTTTAATTCTAGAGTTAAATTGATAAATAACGTGTACGAATTTGTTTAACGCATTTGTTTTGGTTACTCGACGTCTCCGTTCTCGTGTAGCCTACATATTGCGTTTTTTTTTTAATTTGCTTACCGGTCTAAAGGTTAGCATTCTTAAAATACGTAAGTCGTTTTGTTCATCAAATTTAAGTAGATAACTCATCAGTTGTTTGCATCAGAGCGACAATTTTTGAGATAGTTATTAAAACTGTTTAAAGGTTGTCAAACGTTGTTTCTCGTTGTATATCCTTTAATTCTAGAGTTAAATTGATAAATAACGTGTACGAATTTGTTTAACGCATTTGTTTTGGTTACTCGACGTCTCTGTTCTCGTGTAGCCTACATATTGCGTTTTTTTTTAATTTGCTTACCCGGCTAAAGGTTAGCATGTTTAAAATACGTAAGTCGTTTTGTTCATCAAATTTAAGTAGATAACTCATCAGTTGTTTGCATCAGAGCGATAATTTTTGAGATAGTTATTAAAACTGTTTAAAGGTTGTCAAACGTTGTTTCTCGTTGTATATCCTTTAATTCTAGAGTTAAATTGATAAATAACGTGTACGAATTTGTTTAACGCATTTGTTTTGGTTACTCGATGTCTCCGTTCTCGTGTAGCCTACATATTGCGTTTTTTTTTTAATTTGCTTACCGGGCTAAAGGTTAGCATGTTTAAAATACGTAAGTCGTTTTGTTCAACAAATTTAAGTAGATAACTCATCAGTTGTTTGCATCAGAGCGACAAGTTTTGAGATAGTTATTAAAACTGTTTAAAGGTTGTCAAACGTTGTTTCTCGTTGTATATCCTTTAATTCTAGAGTTAAATTGATAACTAACGTGTACGAATTTGTTTAACGCATTTGTTTTGGTTACTCGACGTCTCCGTTCTCGTGTAGCCTACATATTGCGTTTTTTTTTTTAATTTGTTTACCGGGCTAAAGGTTAGCATGTTTAAAATATGTAAGTCGTTTTGTTCATCATATTTAAGTAGATAACTCATCAGTTGTTTGCATCAGAGCGATAATTTTTGAGATAGTTATTAAAACTGTTTAAAGGTTGTCAAACGTTGTTTCTCGTTGTATATCCTTTAATTCTAGAGTTAAATTGATAAATAACGTGTACGAATTTGTTTAACGCATTTGTTTTGGTTACTCGACGTCTCCGTTCTCGTGTAGCCTACATATTGCGTTTTTTTTTTAATTTGCTTACCGGGCTAAAGGTTAGCATGTTTAAAATACGTAAGTCGTTTTGTTCATCATATTTAAGTAGATAACTCATCAGTTGTTTGCATCAGAGCGATAATTTTTGAGATAGTTATTAAAACTGTTTAAAGGTTGTCAAACGTTGTTTCTCGTTGTATATCCTTTAATTCTAGAGTTAAATTGATAAATAACGTGTACGAATTTGTTTAACGCATTTGTTTTGGTTACTCGACGTCTCCGTTCTCGTGTAGCCTACATATTGCGTTTTTTTTTTAATTTGCTTACCGGGCTAAAGGTTAGCATGTTTAAAATACGTAAGTCGTTTTGTTCATCAAATTTAAGTAGATAACTCATCAGTTGTTTGCATCAGAGCGATAATTTTTGAGATAGTTATTAAAACTGTTTAAAGGTTGTCAAACGTTGTTTCTCGTTGTATATCCTTTAATTCTAGAGTTAAATTGATAAATAACGTGTACGAATTTGTTTAACGCATTTGTTTTGCTTACTCGACGTCTCCGTTCTCGTGTAGCCTACATATTGCGTTTTTTTTTTAAATTTTCTTACCGGGCTGAAGGTTAGCATGTTTAAAATACGTAAGTCGTTTTGTTCATCAAATTTAAGTAGATAACTCATCAGTTGTTTGCATCAGAGCGACAATTTTTGAGATAGTTATTAAAACTGTTTAAAGGTTGTCAAACGTTGTTTCTCGTTGTATATCCTTTAATTCTAGAGTTAAATTGATAAATAACGTGTACGAATTTGTTTAACGCATTTGTTTTGGTTACTCGACGTCTCCGTTCTCGTGTAGCCTACATATTGCGTTTTTTTTTTAATTTGCTTACCGGGCTAAAGGTTAGCATTCTTAAAATACGTAAGTCGTTTTGTTCATCAAATTTAAGTAGATAACTCATCAGTTGTTTGCATCAGAGCGACAATTTTTGAGATAGTTATTAAAACTGTTTAAAGGTTGTCAAACGTTGTTTCTCGTTGTATATCCTTTAATTCTAGAGTTAAATTGATAAATAACGTGTACGAATTTGTTTAACGCATTTGTTTTGGTTACTCGACGTCTCCGTTCTCGTGTAGCCTACATATTGCGTTTTTTTTTTAATTTGCTTACCGGGCTAAAGGTTAGCATGTTTAAAATACGTAAGTCGTTTTGTTCAACAAATTTAAGTAGATAACTCATCAGTTGTTTGCATCAGAGCGACAATTTTTGAGATAGTTATTAAAACTGTTTAAAGGTTGTCAAACGTTGTTTCTCGTTGTATATCCTTTAATTCTTGAGTTAAATTGATAAATAACGTGTACGAATTTGTTTAACGCATTTGTTTTGGTTACTCGACGTCTCCGTTCTCGTGTAGCCTACATATTGCGTTTTTTTTTAAATTTGTTTACCGGGCTAAAGGTTAGCATGTTTAAAATACGTAAGTCGTTTTGTTCATCATATTTAAGTAGATAACTCATCAGTTGTTTGCATCAGAGCGATAATTTTTGAGATAGTTATTAAAACTGTTTAAAGGTTGTCAAACGTTGTTTCTCGTTGTATATCCTTTAATTCTAGAGTTAAATTGATAAATAACGTGTACGAATTTGTTTAACGCATTTGTTTTGGTTACTCGACGTCTCCGTTCTCGTGTAGCCTACATATTGCGTTTTTTTTTTAATTTGCTTACCGGGCTAAAGGTTAGCATGTTTAAAATACGTAAGTCGTTTTGTTCATCATATTTAAGTAGATAACTCATCAGTTGTTTGCATCAGAGCGATAATTTTTGAGATAGTTATTAAAACTGTTTAAAGGTTGTCAAACGTTGTTTCTCGTTGTATATCCTTTAATTCTAGAGTTAAATTGATAAATAACGTGTACGAATTTGTTTAACGCATTTGTTTTGGTTACTCGACGTCTCCGTTCACGTGTAGCCTACATATTGCGTTTTTTTTTAATTTGCTTACCGGGCTAAAGGTTAGCATGTTTAAAATACGTAAGTCGTTTTGTTCATCAAATTTAAGTAGATAACTCATCAGTTGTTTGCATCAGAGCGATAATTTTTGAGATAGTTATTAAAACTGTTTAAAGGTTGTCAAACGTTGTTTCTCGTTGTATATCCTTTAATTCTAGAGTTAAATTGATAAATAACGTGTACGAATTTGTTTAACGCATTTGTTTTGGTTACTCGACGTCTCCGTTCTCGTGTAGCCTACATATTGCGTTTTTTTTTAAATTTTCTTACCGGGCTGAAGGTTAGCATGTTTAAAATACGTAAGTCGTTTTGTTCATCAAATTTAAGTAGATAACTCATCAGTTGTTTGCATCAGAGCGACAATTTTTGAGATAGTTATTAAAACTGTTTAAAGGTTGTCAAACGTTGTTTCTCGTTGTATATCCTTTAATTCTAGAGTTAAATTGATAAATAACGTGTACGAATTTGTTTAACGCATTTGTTTTGGTTACTCGACGTCTCCGTTCTCGTGTAGCCTACATATTGCGTTTTTTTTTTTAATTTGCTTACCGGGCTAAAGGTTAGCATGTTTAAAATACGTAAGTCGTTTTGTTCAACAAATTTAAGTAGATAACTCATCAGTTGTTTGCATCAGAGCGACAATTTTTGAGATAGTTATTAAAACTGTTTAAAGGTTGTCAAACGTTGTTTCTCGTTGTATATCCTTTAATTCTTGAGTTAAATTGATAAATAACGTGTACGAATTTGTTTAACGCATTTGTTTTGGTTACTCGACGTCTCCGTTCTCGTGTAGCCTACATATTGCGTTTTTTTTTTAATTTGCTTACCGGGCTAAAGGTTAGCATGTTTAAAATACGTAAGTCGTTTTGTTCAACAAATTTAAGTAGATAACTCATCAGTTGTTTGCATCAGAGCGATAATTTTTGAGATAGTTATTAAAACTGTTTAAAGGTTGTCAAACGTTGTTTCTCGTTGTATATCCTTTAATTCTAGAGTTAAATTGATAAATAACGTGTACGAATTTGTTTAACGCATTTGTTTTGGTTACTCGACGTCTCCGTTCTCGTGTAGCCTACATATTGCGTTTTTTTTTAAATTTTCTTACCGGGCTGTCAAACGTTGTCATCAGTTGTTTGCATCAGAGCGACAATTTTTGAGATAGTTATTAAAACTGTTTAAAGGTTGTCAAACGTTGTTTCTCGTTGTATATCCTTTAATTCTTGAGTTAAATTGATAAATAACGTGTACGAATTTGTTTAACGCATTTGTTTTGGTTACTCGACGTCTCCGTTCTCGTGTAGCCTACATATTGCGTTTTTTTTTTAATTTGTTTACCGGGCTAAAGGTTAGCATGTTTAAAATACGTAAGTCGTTTTGTTCATCATATTTAAGTAGATAACTCATCAGTTGTTTGCATCAGAGCTATAATTTTTGAGATAGTTATTAAAACTGTTTAAAGGTTGTCAAACGTTGTTTCTCGTTGTATATCCTTTAATTCTAGAGTTAAATTGATAAATAACGTGTACGAATTTGTTTAACGCATTTGTTTTGGTTACTCGACGTCTCCGTTCTCGTGTAGCCTACATATTGCGTTTTTTTTTTTTAATTTGCTTACCGGGCTAAAGGTTAGCATGTTTAAAATACGTAAGTCGTTTTTTTCATCATATTTAAGTAGATAACTCATCAGTTGTTTGCATCAGAGCGATAATTTTTGAGATAGTTATTAAAACTGTTTAAAGGTTGTCAAACGTTGTTTCTCGTTGTATATCCTTTAATTCTAGAGTTAAATTGATAAATAACGTGTACGAATTTGTTTAACGCATTTGTTTTGGTTACTCGACGTCTCCGTTCTCGTGTAGCCTACATATTGCGTTTTTTTTAATTTGCTTACCGGGCTAAAGGTTAGCATGTTTAAAATACGTAAGTCGTTTTGTTCATCAAATTTAAGTAGATAACTCATCAGTTGTTTGCATCAGAGCGATAATTTTTGAGATAGTTATTAAAACTGTTTAAAGGTTGTCAAACGTTGTTTCTCGTTGTATATCCTTTAATTCTAGAGTTAAATTGATAAATAACGTGTACGAATTTGTTTAACGCATTTGTTTTGGTTACTCGACGTCTCCGTTCTCGTGTAGCCTACATATTGCGTTTTTTTTTAAATTTTCTTACCGGGCTGAAGGTTAGCATGTTTAAAATACGTAAGTCGTTTTGTTCATCAAATTTAAGTAGATAACTCATCAGTTGTTTGCATCAGAGCGACAATTTTTGAGATAGTTATTAAAACTGTTTAAAGGTTGTCAAACGTTGTTTCTCGTTGTATATCCTTTAATTCTAGAGTTAAATTGATAAATAACGTGTACGAATTTGTTTAACGCATTTGTTTTGGTTACTCGACGTCTCCGTTCTCGTGTAGCCTACATATTGCGTTTTTTTTTTAATTTGCTTACCGGGCTAAAGGTTAGCATTCTTAAAATACGTAAGTCGTTTTGTTCATCAAATTTAAGTAGATAACTCATCAGTTGTTTGCATCAGAGCGACAATTTTTGAGATAGTTATTAAAACTGTTTAAAGGTTGTCAAACGTTGTTTCTCGTTGTATATCCTTTAATTCTAGAGTTAAATTGATAAATAACGTGTACGAATTTGTTTAACGCATTTGTTTTGGTTACTCGACGTCTCTGTTCTCGTGTAGCCTACATATTGCGTTTTTTTTTAATTTGCTTACCCGGCTAAAGGTTAGCATGTTTAAAATACGTAAGTCGTTTTGTTCATCAAATTTAAGTAGATAACTCATCAGTTGTTTGCATCAGAGCGATAATTTTTGAGATAGTTATTAAAACTGTTTAAAGGTTGTCAAACGTTGTTTCTCGTTGTATATCCTTTAATTCTAGAGTTAAATTGATAAATAACGTGTACGAATTTGTTTAACGCATTTGTTTTGGTTACTCGACGTCTCCGTTCTCGTGTAGCCTACATATTGCGTTTTTTTTTTAATTTGCTTACCGGGCTAAAGGTTAGCATGTTTAAAATACGTAAGTCGTTTTGTTCATCATATTTAAGTAGATAACTCATCAGTTGTTTGCATCAGAGCGATAATTTTTGAGATAGTTATTAAAACTGTTTAAAGGTTGTCAAACGTTGTTTCTCGTTGTATATCCTTTAATTCTAGAGTTAAATTGATAAATAACGTGTACGAATTTGTTTAACGCATTTGTTTTGGTTACTCGACGTCTCCGTTCTCGTGTAGCCTACATATTGCGTTTTTTTTTTAATTTGCTTACCGGGCTAAAGGTTAGCATGTTTAAAATACGTAAGTCGTTTTGTTCATCAAATTTAAGTAGATAACTCATCAGTTGTTTGCATCAGAGCGATAATTTTTGAGATAGTTATTAAAACTGTTTAAAGGTTGTCAAACGTTGTTTCTCGTTGTATATCCTTTAATTCTAGAGTTAAATTGATAAATAACGTGTACGAATTTGTTTAACGCATTTGTTTTGGTTACTCGACGTCTCCGTTCTCGTGTAGCCTACATATTGCGTTTTTTTTTAAATTTTCTTACCGGGCTGAAGGTTAGCATGTTTAAAATACGTAAGTCGTTTTGTTCATCAAATTTAAGTAGATAACTAATCAGTTGTTTGCATCAGAGCGACAATTTTTGAGATAGTTATTAAAACTGTTTAAAGGTTGTCAAACGTTGTTTCTCGTTGTATATCCTTTAATTCTAGAGTTAAATTGATAAATAACGTGTACGAATTTGTTTAACGCATTTGTTTTGGTTACTCGACGTCTCCGTTCTCGTGTAGCCTACATATTGCGTTTTTTTTTTTAATTTGCTTACCGGGCTAAAGGTTAGCATTCTTAAAATACTTAAGTCGTTTTGTTCATCAAATTTAAGTAGATAACTCATCAGTTGTTTGCATCAGAGCGACAATTTTTGAGATAGTTATTAAAACTGTTTAAAGGTTGTCAAACGTTGTTTCTCGTTGTATATCCTTTAATTCTAGAGTTAAATTGATAAATAACGTGTACGAATTTGTTTAACGCATTTGTTTTGGTTACTCGACGTCTCTGTTCTCGTGTAGCCTACATATTGCGTTTTTTTTTAATTTGCTTACCCGGCTAAAGGTTAGCATGTTTAAAATACGTAAGTCGTTTTGTTCATCAAATTTAAGTAGATAACTCATCAGTTGTTTGCATCAGAGCGACAATTTTTGAGATAGTTATTAAAACTGTTTAAAGGTTGTCAAACGTTGTTTCTCGTTGTATATCCTTTAATTCTAGAGTTAAATTGATAAATAACGTGTACGAATTTGTTTAACGCATTTGTTTTGGTTACTCGACGTCTCCGTTCTCGTGTAGCCTACATATTGCGTTTTTTTTTTAATTTGCTTACCGGGCTAAAGGTTAGCATGCTTAAAATACGTAAGTCGTTTTGTTCAACAAATTTAAGTAGATAACTCATCAGTTGTTTGCATCAGAGCGACAATTTTTGAGATAGTTATTAAAACTGTTTAAAGGTTGTCAAACGTTGTTTCTCGTTGTATATCCTTTAATTCTAGAGTTAAATTGATAAATAACGTGTACGAATTTGTTTAACGCATTTGTTTTGGTTACTCGACGTCTCCGTTCTCGTGTAGCCTACATATTGCGTTTTTTTTTTAATTTGCTTACCGGGCTAAAGGTTAGCATGTTTAAAATACGTAAGTCGTTTTGTTCAACAAATTTAAGTAGATAACTCATCAGTTGTTTGCATCAGAGCGACAATTTTTGAGATAGTTATTAAAACTGTTTAAAGGTTGTCAAACGTTGTTTCTCGTTGTATATCCTTTAATCCTAGAGTTAAATTGATAAATAACGTGTATGAATTTGTTTAACGCATTTGTTTTGGTTACTCGACGTCTCCGTTCTCGTGTAGCCTACATATTGCGTTTTTTTTTAATTTGCTTACCGGGCTAAAGGTTAGCATGTTTAAAATACGTAAGTCGTTTTGTTCAACAAATTTAAGTAGATAACTCATCAGTTGTTTGCATCAGAGCGACAATTTTTGAGATAGTTATTAAAACTGTTTAAAGGTTGTCAAACGTTGTTTCTCGTTGTATATCCTTTAATTCTAGAGTTAAATTGATAAATAACGTGTACGAATTTGTTTAACGCATTTGTTTTGGTTACTCGACGTCTCCGTCCTCGTGTAGCCAACATATTGCGTTTTGTTTTTAATTTGCTTACCGGGCTAAAGGTTAGCATGTTTAAAATACGTAAGTCGTTTTGTTCATCAAATTTAAGTAGATAACTCATCAGTTGTTTGCATCAGAGCGATAATTTTTTAGATAGTTATTAAAACTGT
The DNA here is from genome assembly GCF_040869045.1 of Eurosta solidaginis. Lineage (NCBI taxonomy): Eukaryota > Metazoa > Arthropoda > Insecta > Diptera > Tephritidae > Eurosta > Eurosta solidaginis. Next base: position 435,236 of record NW_027136929.1, on the reverse strand, counting down.
TTAAAGGTTGTCAAACGTTGTTTCTCGTTGTATATCCTTTAATTCTAGAGTTAAATTGATAAATAACGTGTACGAATTTGTTTAACGCATTTGTTTTGGTTACTCGACGTCTTCGTTCTCGTGTAGCCTACATATTGCGTTTTTTTTTTTTAATTTGCTTACCGGGCTAAAGGTTAGCATGTTTAAAATACGTAAGTCGTTTTGTTCAACAAATTTAAGTAGATAACTCTTCAGTTGTTTGCATCAGAGCGACAATTTTTGAGATAGTTATTAAAACTGTTTAAAGGTTGTCAAACGTTGTTTCTCGTTGTATACCCTTTAATTCTAGAGTTAAATTGATAAATAACGTGTACGAATTTGTTTAACGCATTTGTTTTGGTTACTCGACGTCTCCGTTCTCGTGTAGCCCACATATTGCGTTTTTTTTTTTAATATGCTTACCGGGCTAAAGGTTAGCATGTTTAAAATACGTAAGTCGTTTTGTTCAACAAATTTAAGTAGATAACTCATCAGTTGTTTGCATCAGAGCGATAATTTTTGAGATAGTTATTAAAACTGTTTAAAGGTTGTCAAACATTGTTTCTCGTTGTATATCCTTTAATTCTAGAGTTAAATTGATAAATAACGTGTACGAATTTGTTTAACGCATTTGTTTTGGTTACTCGACGTCTCCGTTCTCGTGTAGCCTACATATTGCGTTTTTTTTTTAATTTGCTTACCGGGCTAAAGGTTAGCATGTTTAAAATACGTAAGTCGTTTTGTTCATCAAATTTAAGTAGATAACTCATCAGTTGTTTGCATCAGAGCGATAATTTTTTAGATAGTTATTAAAACTGTTTAAAGGTTGTCAAACGTTGTTTCTCGTTGTATATCCTTTAACTCTAGAGTTAAATTGATAAATAACGTGTACGAATTTGTTTAACGCATTTGTTTTGGTTACTCGACGTCTCCGTTCTCGTGTAGCCTACATATTGCGTTTTTTTTTTAATTTGCTTACCGGGCTAAAGGTTAGCATGTTTAAAATACGTAAGTCGTTTTGTTCATCAAATTTAAGTAGATAACTCATCAGTTGTTTGCATCAGAGCGATAATTTTTGAGATAGTTATTAAAACTGTTTAAAGGTTGTCAAACGTTGTTTCTCGTTGTATATCCTTTAATTCTAGAGTTAAATTGATAAATAACGTGTACGAATTTGTTTAACGCATTTGTTTTGGTTACTCGACGTCTCCGTTCTCGTGTAGCCTACATATTGCGTTTTTTTTTTTAATTTGCTTACCGGGCTAAAGGTTAGCATGTTTAAAATACGTAAGTCGTTTTGTTCATCATATTTAAGTAGATAACTCATCAGTTGTTTGCATCAGAGCGATAATTTTTTAGATAGTTATTAAAACTGTTTAAAGGTTGTCAAACGTTGTTTCTCGTTGTATATCCTTTAATTCTAGAGTTAAATTGATAAATAACGTGTACGAATTTGTTTAACGCATTTGTTTTGGTTACTCGACGTCTCCGTTCTCATGTAGCCTACATATTGCGTTTTTTTTTTAATTTGCTTACCGGGCTAGAGGTTAGCATGTTAAAAATACGTAAGTCGTTTTGTTCAACAAATTTAAGTAGATAACTCATCAGTTGTTTGCATTAGAGCGATAATTTTTGAGATAGTTATTAAAACTGTTTAAAGGTTGTCAAACGTTGTTTCTCGTTGTATATCCTATAATTCTAGAGTTAAATTGATAAATAACGTGTACGAATTGGTTTAACGCATTTGTTTTGGTTACTCGACGTCTCCGTTCTCGTGTAGCCTATATATTGCGTTTTTTTTTTAATTTGCTTACCGGGCTAAAGGTTAGCATGTTTAAAATACGTAAGTCGTTTTGTTCATCAAATTTAAGTAGATAACTCATCAGTTGTTTGCATCAGAGCGATAATTTTTTAGATAGTTATTAAAACTGTTTAAAGGTTGTCAAACGTTGTTTCTCGTTGTATATCCTTTAATTCTAGAGTTAAATTGATAAATAACGTGTACGAATTTGTTTAACGCATTTGTTTTGGTTACTCGACGTCTCCGTTCTCGTGTAGCCTACATATTGCGTTTTTTTTTTAATTTGCTTACCGGGCTAAGGGTTAGCATGTTTAAAATACGTAAGTCGTTTTGTTCATCAAATTTAAGTAGATAACTCATCAGTTGTTTGCATCAGAGCGATAATTTTTGAGATAGTTATTAAAACTGTTTAAAGGTTGTCAAACGTTGTTTCTCGTTGTATATCCTTTAATTCTAGAGTTAAATTGATAAATAACGTGTACGAATTTGTTTAACGCATTTGTTTTGGTTACTCGACGTCTCCGTTCTCGTGTAGCCTACATATTGCGTTTTTTTTTAAATTTTCTTACCGGGCTGAAGGTTAGCATGTTTAAAATACGTAAGTCGTTTTGTTCATCAAATTTAAGTAGATAACTCATCAGTTGTTTGCATCAGAGCGACAATTTTTGAGATAGTTATTAAAACTGTTTAAAGGTTGTCAAACGTTGTTTCTCGTTGTATATCCTTTAATTCTAGAGCTAAATTGATAAATAACGTGTACGAATTTGTTTAACGCATTTGTTTTGGTTACTCGACGTCTCCGTTCTCGTGTAGCCTACATATTGCGTTTTTTTTTAAATTTGCTTACCGGGCTAAAGGTTAGCATTCTTAAAATACGTAAGTCGTTTTGTTCATCAAATTTAAGTAGATAACTCATCAGTTGTTTGCATCAGAGCGACAATTTTTGAGATAGTTATTAAAACTGTTTAAAGGTTGTCAAACGTTGTTTCTCGTTGTATATCCTTTAATTCTAGAGTTAAATTGATAAATAACGTGTACGAATTTGTTTAACGCATTTGTTTTGGTTACTCGACGTCTCTGTTCTCGTGTAGCCTACATATTGCGTTTTTTTTTAATTTGCTTACCCGGCTAAAGGTTAGCATGTTTAAAATACGTAAGTCGTTTTGTTCATCAAATTTAAGTAGATAACTCATCAGTTGTTTGCATCAGAGCGACAATTTTTGAGATAGTTATTAAAACTGTTTAAAGGTTGGTAAACGTTGTTTCTCGTTGTATATCCTTTAATTCTAGAGTTAAATTGATAAATAACGTGTACGAATTTGTTTAACGCATTTGTTTTGGTTACTCGACGTCTCCGTTCTCGTGTAGCCTACATATTGCGTTTTTTTTTTTAATTTGCTTACCGGGCTAAAGGTTAGCATGCTTAAAATACGTAAGTCGTTTTGTTCAACAAATTTAAGGAGATAACTCATCAGTTGTTTGCATCAGAGCGACAATTTTTGAGATAGTTATTAAAACTGTTTAAAGGTTGTCAAACGTTGTTTCTCGTTGTATATCCTTTAATTCTAGAGTTAAATTGATAAATAACGTGTACGAATTTGTTTAACGCATTTGTTTTGGTTACTCGACGTCTCCGTTCTCGTGTAGCCTACATATTGCGTTTTTTTTTAATTTGCTTACCGGGCTAAAGGTTAGCATGTTTAAAATACGTAAGTCGTTTTGTTCAACAAATTTAAGTAGATAACTCATCAGTTGTTTGCATCAGAGCGACAATTTTTGAGATAGTTATTAAAACTGTTTAAAGGTTGTCAAACGTTGTTTCTCGTTGTATATCCTTTAATCCTAGAGTTAAATTGATAAATAACGTGTACGAATTTGTTTAACGCATTTGTTTTGGTTACTCGACGTCTCCGTTCTCGTGTAGCCTACATATTGCGTTTTTTTTTAATTTGCTTACCGGGCTAAAGGTTAGCATGTTTAAAATACGTAAGTCGTTTTGTTCAACAAATTTAAGTAGATAACTCATCAGTTGTTTGCATCAGAGCGACAATTTTTGAGATAGTTATTAAAACTGTTTAAAGGTTGTCAAACGTTGTTTCTCGTTGTATATCCTTTAATTCTAGAGTTAAATTGATAAATAACGTGTACGAATTTGTTTAACGCATTTGTTTTGGTTACTCGACGTCTCCGTCCTCGTGTAGCCCACATATTGCGTTTTGTTTTTAATTTGCTTACCGGGCTAAAGGTTAGCATGTTTAAAATACGTAAGTCGTTTTGTTCATCAAATTTAAGTAGATAACTCATCAGTTGTTTTCATCAGAGCGATAATTTTTTAGATAGTTATTAAAACTGTTTAAAGGTTGTCAAACGTTGTTTCTCGTTGTATATCCTTTAATTCTAAAGTTAAATTGATAAATAACGTGTACGAATTTGTTTAACGCATTTGTTTTGGTTACTCGACGTCTTCGTTCTCGTGTAGCCTACATATTGCGTTTTTTTTTTAATTTGCTTACCGGGCTAAAGGTTAGCATGTTTAAAATACGTAAGTCGTTTTGTTCAACAAATTTAAGTAGATAACTCAGTTGTTTGCATCAGAGCGACAATTTTTGAGATAGTTATTAAAACTGTTTAAAGGTTGTCAAACGTTGTTTCTCGTTGTATATCCTTTAATTCTAGAGTTAAATTGATAAATAACGTGTACGAATTTGTTTAACGCATTTGTTTTGGTTACTCGACGTCTCCGTTCTCGTGTAGCCCACATATTGCGTTTTTTTTTTTAATATGCTTACCGGGCTAAAGGTTAGCATGTTTAAAATACGTAAGTCGTTTTGTTCAACAAATTTAAGTAGATAACTCATCAGTTGTTTGCATCAGAGCGATAATTTTTGAGATAGTTATTAAAACTGTTTAAAGGTTGTCAAACATTGTTTCTCGTTGTATATCCTTTAATTCTAGAGTTAAATTGATAAATAACGTGTACGAATTTGTTTAACGCATTTGTTTTGGTTACTCGACGTCTCCGTTCTCGTGTAGCCTACATATTGCGTTTTTTTTTTAATTTGCTTACCGGGCTAAAGGTTAGCATGTTTAAAATACGTAAGTCGTTTTGTTCATCAAATTTAAGTAGATAACTCATCAGTTGTTTGCATCAGAGCGATAATTTTTTAGATAGTTATTAAAACTGTTTAAAGGTTGTCAAACGTTGTTTCTCGTTGTATATCCTTTAACTCTAGAGTTAAATTGATAAATAACGTGTACGAATTTGTTTAACGCATTTGTTTTGGTTACTCGACGTCTCCGTTCTCGTGTAGCCTACATATTGCGTTTTTTTTTTAATTTGCTTACCGGGCTAAAGGTTAGCATGTTTAAAATACGTAAGTCGTTTTGTTCATCAAATTTAAGTAGATAACTCATCAGTTGTTTGCATCAGAGCGATAATTTTTGAGATAGTTATTAAAACTGTTTAAAGGTTGTCAAACGTTGTTTCTCGTTGTATATCCTTTAATTCTAGAGTTAAATTGATAAATAACGTGTACGAATTTGTTTAACGCATTTGTTTTGGTTACTCGACGTCTCCGTTCTCGTGTAGCCTACATATTGCGTTTTTTTTTTTAATTTGCTTACCGGGCTAAAGGTTAGCATGTTTAAAATACGTAAGTCGTTTTGTTCATCATATTTAAGTAGATAACTCATCAGTTGTTTGCATCAGAGCGATAATTTTTTAGATAGTTATTAAAACTGTTTAAAGGTTGTCAAACGTTGTTTCTCGTTGTATATCCTTTAATTCTAGAGTTAAATTGATAAATAACGTGTACGAATTTGTTTAACGCATTTGTTTTGGTTACTCGACGTCTCCGTTCTCGTGTAGCCTACATATTGCGTTTTTTTTTAATTTGCTTACCGGGCTAGAGGTTAGCATGTTAAAAATACGTAAGTCGTTTTGTTCAACAAATTTAAGTAGATAACTCATCAGTTGTTTGCATTAGAGCGATAATTTTTGAGATAGTTATTAAAACTGTTTAAAGGTTGTCAAACGTTGTTTCTCGTTGTATATCCTATAATTCTAGAGTTAAATTGATAAATAACGTGTACGAATTGGTTTAACGCATTTGTTTTGGTTACTCGACGTCTCCGTTCTCGTGTAGCCTACATATTGCGTTTTTTTTTTAATTTGCTTACCGGGCTAAAGGTTAGCATGTTTAAAATACGTAAGTCGTTTTGTTCATCATATTTAAGTAGATAACTCATCAGTTGTTTGCATCAGAGCGACAATTTTTGAGATAGTTATTAAAACTGTTTAAAGGTTGTCAAACGTTGTTTCTCGTTGTATATCCTTTAATTCTAGAGTTAAATTGATAAATAACGTGTACGAATTTGTTTAACGCATTTGTTTTGGTTACTCGACGTCTCCGTTCTCGTGTAGCCTACATATTGCGTTTTTTTTTAAATTTGCTTACCGGGCTAAAGGTTAGCATGTTTAAAATACGTAAGTCGTTTTGTTCAACAAATTTAAGTAGATAACTCATCAGTTGTTTGCATCAGAGCGACAATTTTTGAGATAGTTATTAAAACTGTTTAAAGGTTGTCAAACGTTGTTTCTCGTTTTATATCCTTTAATTCTAGAGTTAAATTGATAAATAACGTGTACGAATTTGTTTAACGCATTTGTTTTGGTTACTCGACGTCTCCGTTCTCCTGTAGCCTACATATTGCGTTTTTTTTTTAATTTGCTTACCGGGTTAAAGGTTAGCATGTTTAAAATACAAAAGTCGTTTTGTTCATCAAATTTAAGTAGATAACTCATCAGTTAATTGCATCAGAGCGATAATTTTTGAGATAGTTATTAAAACTGTTTAAAGGTTGTCAAACGTTGTTTCTCGTTGTATATCCTTTAATTCTAGAGTTAAATTGATAAATAACGTGTACGAATTTGTTTAACGCATTTGTTTTGGTTACTCGACGTCTCCGTTCTCGTGTAGCCTACATATTGCGTTTTTTTTTTAATTTGCTTACCGGGCTAAAGGTTAGCATGTTTAAAATACGTAAGTCGTTTTGTTCAACAAATTTAAGTAGATAACTCATCAGTTGTTTGCATCAGAGCGACAATTTTTGAGATAGTTATTAAAACTGTTTAAAGGTTGTCAAACGTTGTTTCTCGTTGTATATCCTTTAATTCTAGAGTTAAATTGATAAATAACGTGTACGAATTTGTTTAACGCATTTGTTTTGGTTACTCGACGTCTCCGTTCTCGTGTAGCCTACATATTGCGTTTTTTTTTAATTTGCTTACCGGGCTAAAGGTTAGCATGTTTAAAATACGTAAGTCGTTTTGTTCAACAAATTTAAGTAGATAACTCATCAGTTGTTTGCATCAGAGCGACAATTTTTGAGATAGTTATTAAAACTGTTTAAAGGTTGTCAAACGTTGTTCTCGTTGTATATCCTTTAATTCTAGAGTTAAATTGATAAATAACGTGTACGAATTTGTTTAACGCATTTGTTTTGGTTACTCGACGTCTCCGTTCTCGTGTAGCCTAGATATTGCGTTTTTTTTTTTAATTTGCTTACCGGGCTAAAGGTTAGCATGTTTAAAATACGTAAGTCGTTTTGTTCATCAAATTTAAGTAGATAACTCATCAGTTGTTTGCATCAGAGCGATAATTTTTGAGATAGTTATTAAAACTGTTTAAAGGTTGTCAAACGTTGTTTCTCGTTGTATATCCTTTAATTCTAGAGTTAAATTGATAAATAACGTGTACGAATTTGTTTAACGCATTTGTTTTGGTTACTCGACGTCTCCGTTCTCGTGTAGCCTACATATTGCGTTTTTTTTTTAATTTGCTTACCGGGCTAAAGGTAAGCATGTTTAAAATAAGTAAGTCGTTTTGTTCATCATATTTAAGTAGATAACTCATCAGTTGTTTGCATCAGAGCGTTAATTTTTGAGATAGTTATTAAAACTGTTTAAAGGTTGTCAAACGTTGTTTCTCGTTGTATATCCTTTAATTCTAGAGTTAAATTGATAAATAACGTGTACGAATTTGTTTAACGCATTTGTTTTGGTTACTCGACGTCTCCGTTCTCGTGTAGCCCACATATTGCGTTTTTTTTTTAATTTGCTTACCGGGCTAAAAGTTAGCATGTTTAAAATACGTAAGTCGTTTTGTTCATCAAATTTAAGTAGATAACTCATCAGTTGTTTGCATCAGAGCGATAATTTTTGAGATAGTTATTAAAACTGTTTAAAGGTTGTCAAACGTTGTTTCTCGTTGTATATCCTTTAATTCTAGAGTTAAATTGATAAATAACGTGTACGAATTTGTTTAACGCATTTGTTTTGGTTACTCGACGTCTCCGTTCTCGTGTAGCCTACATATTGCGTTTTTTTTTAATTTTCTTACCGGGCTAAAGGTTAGCATGTTTAAAATACGTAAGTCGTTTTGTTCAACAAATTTAAGTAGATAACTCATCAGTTGTTTGCATCAGAGCGACAATTTTTGAGATAGTTATTAAAACTGTTTAAAGGTTGTCAAACGTTGTTTCTCGTTGTATATCCTTTAATTCTAGAGTTAAATTGATAAATAACGTGTACGAATTTGTTTAACGCATTTGTTTTGGTTACTCGACGTCTCCGTTCTCGTGTAGCCTACATATTGCGTTTTTTTTTAATTTGCTTACCGGGCTAAAGGTTAGCATGTTTAAAATACGTAAGTCGTTTTGTTCAACAAATTTAAGTAGATAACTCATCAGTTGTTTGCATCAGAGCAACAATTTTTGAGATAGTTATTAAAACTGTTTAAAGGTTGTCAAACGTTGTTTCTCGTTGTATATCCTTTAATTCTAGAGTTAAATTGATAAATAACGTGTACGAATTTGTTTAACGCATTTGTTTTGGTTACTCGACGTCTCCGTTCTCGTGTAGCCTACATATTGCGTTTTTTTTTTAATTTGCTTACCGGGCTAAAGGTTAGCATGTTTAAAATACGTAAGTCGTTTTGTTCATCATATTTAAGTAGATAACTCATCAGTTGTTTGCATCAGAGCGATAATTTTTGAGATAGTTATTAAAACTGTTTAAAGGTTGTCAAACGTTGTTTCTCGTTGTATATCCTTTAATTCTAGAGTTAAATTGATAAATAACGTGTACGAATTTGTTTAACGCATTTGTTTTGGTTACTCGACGTCTCCGTTCTCGTGTAGCCCACATATTGCGTTTTTTTTTTAATTTGCTTACCGGGCTAAAGGTTAGCATGTTTAAAATACGTAAGTCCTTTTGTTCATCAAATTTAAGTAGATAACTCATCAGTTGTTTGCATCAGAGCGATAATTTTTGAGATAGTTATTAAAACTGTTTAAAGGTTGTCAAACGTTGTTTCTCGTTGTATATCCTTTAATACTAGAGTTAAATTGATAAATAACGTGTACGAATTTGTTTAACGCATTTGTTTTGGTTACTCGACGTCTCCGTTCTCGTGTAGCCTACATATTGCGTTTTTTTTTTAATTTGCTTACCGGGCTAAAGGTGAGCATGTTTAAAATAAGTAAGTCGTTTTGTTCATCATATTTAAGTAGATAACTCATCAGTTGTTTGCATCAGAGCGATAATTTTTGAGATAGTTATTAAAACTGTTTAAAGGTTGTCAAACGTTGTTTCTCGTTGTATATCCTTTAATTCTAGAGTTAAATTGATAAATAACGTGTACGAATTTGTTTAACGCATTTGTTTTGGTTACTCGACGTCTCCGTTCTCGTGTAGCCCACATATTGCGTTTTTTTTTAATTTGCTTACCGGGCTAAAGGTTAGCATGTTTAAAATACGTAAGTCGTTTTGTTCATCAAATTTAAGTAGATAACTCATCAGTTGTTTGCATCAGAGCGATAATTTTTGAGATAGTTATTAAAACTGTTTAAAGGTTGTCAAACGTTGTTTCTCGTTGTATATCCTTTAATTCTAGAGTTAAATTGATAAATAACGTGTACGAATTTGTTTAACGCATTTGTTTGGTTACTCGACGTCTCCGTTCTCGTGTAGCCTACATATTGCGTTTTTTTTTTAATTTGCTTACCGGGCTAAAGGTTAGCATGTTTAAAATACGTAAGTCGTTTTGTTCATCATATTTAAGTAGATAACTCATCAGTTGTTTGCATCAGAGCGATAATTTTTGAGATAGTTATTAAAACTGTTTAAAGGTTGTCAAACGTTGTTTCTCGTTGTATATCCTTTAATTCTAGAGTTAAATTGATAAATAACGTGTACGAATTTGTTTAACGCATTTGTTTTGGTTACTCGACGTCTCCGTTCTCGTGTAGCCCACATATTGCGTTTTTTTTTTTAATTTGCTTACCGGGCTAAAGGTTAGCATGTTTAAAATACGTAAGTCGTTTTGTTCATCAAATTTAAGTAGATAACTCATCAGTTGTTTGCATCAGAGCGATAATTTTGAGATAGTTATTAAAACTGTTTAAAGGTTGTCAAACGTTGCTTCTCGTTGTATATCCTTTAATTCTAGAGTTAAATTGATAAATAACGTGTACGAATTTGTTTAACGCATTTGTTTTGGTTACTCGACGTCTCCGTTCTCGTGTAGCCTACATATTGCGTTTTTTTTTTTTAATTTGCTTACCGGGCTAAAGGTTAGCATGTTTAAAATACGTAAGTCGTTTTGTTCAACAAATTTAAGTAGATAACTCATCAGTTGTTTGCATCAGAGCGACAATTTTTGAGATAGTTATTAAAACTGTTTAAAGGTTGTCAAACGTTGTTTCTCGTTGTATATCCTTTAATTCTAGAGTTAAATTGATAAATAACGTGTAAGAATTTGTTTAACGCATTTGTTTTGGTTACTCGACGTCTCTGTTCTCGTGTAGCCTACATATTGCGTTTTTTTTTTAATTTGCTTACCGGGCTAAAGGTTAGCATGTTTAAAATACGTAAGTCGTTTTGTTCATCATATTTAAGTAGATAACTCATCAGTTGTTTGCATCAGAGCGACAATTTTTGAGATAGTTATTAAAACCGTTTAAAGGTTGTCAAACGTTGTTTCTCGTTGTATATCCTTTAATTCTAGAGTTAAATTGATAAATAACGTGTACGAATTTGTTTAACGCATTTGTTTTGGTTACTCGACGTCTCCGTTCTCGTGTAGCCTACATATTGCGTTTTTTTTTTTAATTTGCTTACCGGGCTAAAGGTTAGCATGTTTAAAATACGTAAGTCGTTTTGTTCATCATATTTAAGTAGATAACTCATCAGTTGTTTGCATCAGAGCGATAATTTTTGAGATAGTTATTAAAACTGTTTAAAGGTTGTCAAACGTTGTTTCTCGTTGTATATCCTTTAATTCTAGAGTTAAATTGATAAATAACGTGTACGAATTTGTTTAACGCATTTGTTTTGGTTTCTCGACGTCTCCGTTCTCGTGTAGCCTACATATTGCGTTTTTTTTTTAATTTGCTTACCGGGCTAAAGGTTAGCATGTTTAAAATACGTAAGTCGTTTTGTTCATCAAATTTAAGTAGATAACTCATCAGTTGTTTGCATCAGAGCGATAATTTTTGAGATAGTTATTAAAACTGTTTAAAGGTTGTCAAATGTTGTTTCTCGTTGTATATCCTTTAATTCTAGAGTTAAATTGATAAATAACGTGTACGAATTTGTTTAACGCATTTGTTTTGGTTACTCGCCGTCTCCGTTCTCGTGTAGCCTACATATTGCGTTTTTTTTTTTATTTGCTTACCGGGCTAAAGGTTAGCATGTTTAAAATACGTAAGTCGTTTTGTTCAACAAATTTAAGTAGATAACTCATCAGTTGTTTGCATCAGGAGCGATAATTTTTGAGATAGTTATTAAAACTGTTTAAAGGTTGTCAAACGTTGTTTCTCGTTGTATATCCTTTAATTCTAGAGTTAAATTAATAAATAACGTGTACGAATTTGTTTAACGCATTTGTTTTGGTTACTCGACGTCTCCGTTCTCGTGTAGCCTACATATTACGTTTTTTTTTTAATTTGCTTACCGGGCTAAAGGTTAGCATGTTTAAAATACGTAAGTCGTTTTGTTCATCAAATTTAAGTAGATAACTCATCAGTTGTTTGCATCAGAGCGATAATTTTTGAGATAGTTATTAAAACTGTTTAAAGGTTGTCAAACGTTGTTTCTCGTTGTATATCCTTTAATTCTAGAGTTAAATTGATAAATAACGTGTACGAATTTGTTTAACGCATTTGTTTTGGTTACTCGACGTCTCCGTTCTCGTGTAGCCTACATATTGCGTTTTTTTTTTAATTTGCTTACCGGGCTAAAGGTTAGCATGCTTAAAATACGTAAGTCGTTTTGTTCAACAAATTTAAGTAGATAACTCATCAGTTGTTTGCATCAGAGCGATAATTTTTGAGATAGTTATTAAAACTGTTTAAAGGTTGTCAAACGTTGTTTCTCGTTGTATATCCTTTAATTCTAGAGTTAAATTGATAAATAACTTGCACGAATTTGTTTAACGCATTTGTTTTGGTTACTCGACGTCTCCGTTCTCGTGTAGCCTACATATTGCGTTTTTTTTTTAATTTGCTTACCGGGCTAAAGGTTAGCATGTTTAAAATACGTAAGTCGTTTTGTTCATCAAATTTAAGTAGATAACTCATCAGTTGTTTGCATCAGAGCGATAATTTTTGAGATAGTTATTAAAACTGTTTAAAGGTTGTCAAACGTTGTTTCTCGTTGTATATCCTTTAATTCTAGAGTTAAATTGATAAATAACGTGTACGAATTTGTTTAACGCATTTGTTTTAGTTACTCGACGTCTCCGTTATCGTGTAGCCTACATATTGCGTTTTTTTTTTTAATTTGCTTACCGGGCTAAAGGTTAGCATGTTTAAAATACGTAAGTCGTTTTGTTCATCAAATTTAAGTAGATAACTCATCAGTTGTTTGCATCAGAGCGATAATTTTTGAGATAGTTATTAAAACTGTTTAAAGGTTGTCAAACGTTGTTTCTCGTTGTATATCCTTTAATTCTAGAGTTAAATTGATAAATAACGTGTACGAATTTGTTTAACGCATTTGTTTTGGTTACTCGACGTCTCCGTTCTCGTGTAGCCTACATATTGCGCTTTTTTTAATATGCTTACCGGGCTAAAGGTTAGCATGTTTAAAATACGTAAGTCGTTTTATTCATCAAATTTAAGTAGATAACTCATCAGTTGTTTGCATCAGAGCGACAATTTTTGAGATAGTTATTAAAACTGTTTAAAGGTTGTCAAACGTTGTTTCTCGTTGTATATCCTTTAATTCTAGAGTTAAATTGATAAATAACGTGTACGAATTTGTTTAACGCATTTGTTTTGGTTACTCGACGTCTCCGTTCTCGTGTAGCCTACATATTGCGTTTTTTTTTAAATTTGCTTACCGGGCTAAAGGTTAGCATGTTTAAAATACGTAAGTCGTTTTGTTCATCATATTTAAGTAGATAACTCATCAGTTGTTTGCATCAGAGCGATAATTTTTGAGATAGTTATTAAAACTGTTTAAAGGTTGTCAAACGTTGTTTCTCGTTGTATATCCTTTAATTCTAGAGTTAAATTGATAAATAACGTGTACGAATTTGTTTAACGCATTTGTTTTCGTTACTCGACGTCTCCGTTCTCGTGTAGCCTACATATTGCGTTTTTTTTTAATTTGCTTACCGGGCTAAAGGTTAGCATGTTTAAAATACGTAAGTCGTTTTGTTCATCAAATTTAAGTAGATAACTCATCAGTTGTTTGCATCAGAGCGATAATTTTTGAGATAGTTATTAAAACTGTTTAAAGGTTGTCAAACGTTGTTTCTCGATGTATATCCTTTAATTCTAGAGTTAAATTGATAAATAACGTGTACGAATTTGTTTAACGCATTTGTTTTGGTTACTCGACGTCTCCGTTCTCGTGTAGCCTACATATTGCGTTTTTTTTTAAATTTGCTTACCGGGCTAAAGGTTAGCATGTTTAAAATACGTAAGTCGTTTTGTTCATCAAATTTAAGTAGATAACTCATCAGTTGTTTGCATCAGAGCGACAATTTTTGAGATAGTTATTAAAACTGTTTAAAGGTTGTCAAACGTTGTTTCTCGTTGTATATCCTTTAATTCTAGAGTTAAATTGATAAATAACGTGTACGAATTTGTTTAACGCATTTGTTTTGGTTACTCGACGTCTCCGTTCTCGTGTAGCCTACATATTGCGTTTTTTTTTTAATTTGCTTACCGGGCTAAAGGTTAGCATGTTTAAAATACGTAAGTCGTTTTGTTCATCAAATTTAAGTAGATAACTCATCAGTTGTTTGCATCAGAGCGATAATTTTTGAGATAGTTATTAAAACTGTTTAAAGGTTGTCAAATGTTGTTTCTCGTTGTATATCCTTTAATTCTAGAGTTAAATTGATAAATAACGTGTACGAATTTGTTTAACGCATTTGTTTTGGTTACTCGCCGTCTCCGTTCTCGTGTAGCCTACATATTGCGTTTTTTTTTTTATTTGCTTACCGGGCTAAAGGTTAGCATGTTTAAAATACGTAAGTCGTTTTGTTCAACAAATTTAAGTAGATAACTCATCAGTTGTTTGCATCAGGAGCGATAATTTTTGAGATAGTTATTAAAACTGTTTAAAGGTTGTCAAACGTTGTTTCTCGTTGTATATCCTTTAATTCTAGAGTTAAATTAATAAATAACGTGTACGAATTTGTTTAACGCATTTGTTTTGGTTACTCGACGTCTCCGTTCTCGTGTAGCCTACATATTACGTTTTTTTTTTAATTTGCTTACCGGGCTAAAGGTTAGCATGTTTAAAATACGTAAGTCGTTTTGTTCATCAAATTTAAGTAGATAACTCATCAGTTGTTTGCATCAGAGCGATAATTTTTGAGATAGTTATTAAAACTGTTTAAAGGTTGTCAAACGTTGTTTCTCGTTGTATATCCTTTAATTCTAGAGTTAAATTGATAAATAACGTGTACGAATTTGTTTAACGCATTTGTTTTGGTTACTCGACGTCTCCGTTCTCGTGTAGCCTACATATTGCGCTTTTTTTAATATGCTTACCGGGCTAAAGGTTAGCATGTTTAAAATACGTAAGTCGTTTTATTCATCAAATTTAAGTAGATAACTCATCAGTTGTTTGCATCAGAGCGACAATTTTTGAGATAGTTATTAAAACTGTTTAAAGGTTGTCAAACGTTGTTTCTCGTTGTATATCCTTTAATTCTAGAGTTAAATTGATAAATAACGTGTACGAATTTGTTTAACGCATTTGTTTTGGTTACTCGACGTCTCCGTTCTCGTGTAGCCTACATATTGCGTTTTTTTTTAAATTTGCTTACCGGGCTAAAGGTTAGCATGTTTAAAATACGTAAGTCGTTTTGTTCATCATATTTAAGTAGATAACTCATCAGTTGTTTGCATCAGAGCGATAATTTTTGAGATAGTTATTAAAACTGTTTAAAGGTTGTCAAACGTTGTTTCTCGTTGTATATCCTTTAATTCTAGAGTTAAATTGATAAATAACGTGTACGAATTTGTTTAACGCATTTGTTTTCGTTACTCGACGTCTCCGTTCTCGTGTAGCCTACATATTGCGTTTTTTTTTAATTTGCTTACCGGGCTAAAGGTTAGCATGTTTAAAATACGTAAGTCGTTTTGTTCATCAAATTTAAGTAGATAACTCATCAGTTGTTTGCATCAGAGCGATAATTTTTGAGATAGTTATTAAAACTGTTTAAAGGTTGTCAAACGTTGTTTCTCGATGTATATCCTTTAATTCTAGAGTTAAATTGATAAATAACGTGTACGAATTTGTTTAACGCATTTGTTTTGGTTACTCGACGTCTCCGTTCTCGTGTAGCCTACATATTGCGTTTTTTTTTAAATTTGCTTACCGGGCTAAAGGTTAGCATGTTTAAAATACGTAAGTCGTTTTGTTCATCAAATTTAAGTAGATAACTCATCAGTTGTTTGCATCAGAGCGACAATTTTTGAGATAGTTATTAAAACTGTTTAAAGGTTGTCAAACGTTGTTTCTCGTTGTATATCCTTTAATTCTAGAGTTAAATTGATAAATAACGTGTACGAATTTGTTTAACGCATTTGTTTTGGTTACTCGACGTCTCCGTTCTCGTGTAGCCTACATATTGCGTTTTTTTTTAATTTGTTTACCGGGCTAAAGGTTAGCATGTTTAAAATACGTAAGTCGTTTTGTTCATCATATTTAAGTAGATAACTCATCAGTTGTTTGCATCAGAGCGATAATTTTTGAGATAGTTATTAAAACTGTTTAAAGGTTGTCAAACGTTGTTTCTCGTTGTATATCCTTTAATTCTAGAGTTAAATTGATAAATAACGTGTACGAATTTGTTTAACGCATTTGTTTTGGTTACTCGACGTCTCCGTTCTCGTGTAGCCTACATATTGCGTTTTTTTTTTAATTTGCTTACCGGGCTAAAGGTTAGCATGCTTAAAATACGTAAGTCGTTTTGTTCAACAAATTTAAGTAGATAACTCATCAGTTGTTTGCATCAGAGCGATAATTTTTGAGATAGTTATTAAAACTGTTTAAAGGTTGTCAAACGTTGTTTCTCGTTGTATATCCTTTAATTCTAGAGTTAAATTGATAAATAACTTGCACGAATTTGTTTAACGCATTTGTTTTGGTTACTCGACGTCTCCGTTCTCGTGTAGCCTACATATTGCGTTTTTTTTTAATTTGCTTACCGGGCTAAAGGTTAGCATGTTTAAAATACGTAAGTCGTTTTGTTCATCAAATTTAAGTAGATAACTCATCAGTTGTTTGCATCAGAGCGATAATTTTTGAGATAGTTATTAAAACTGTTTAAAGGTTGTCAAACGTTGTTTCTCGTTGTATATCCTTTAATTCTAGAGTTAAATTGATAAATAACGTGTACGAATTTGTTTAACGCATTTGTTTTAGTTACTCGACGTCTCCGTTCTCGTGTAGCCTACATATTGCGTTTTTTTTTTTAATTTGCTTACCGGGCTAAAGGTTAGCATGTTTAAAATACGTAAGTCGTTTTATTCATCAAATTTAAGTAGATAACTCATCAGTTGTTTGCATCAGAGCGACAATTTTTGAGATAGTTATTAAAACTGTTTAAAGGTTGTCAAACGTTGTTTCTCGTTGTATATCCTTTAATTCTAGAGTTAAATTGATAAATAACGTGTACGAATTTGTTTAACGCATTTGTTTTGGTTACTCGACGTCTCCGTTCTCGTGTAGCCTACATATTGCGTTTTTTTTTAAATTTGCTTACCGGGCTAAAGGTTAGCATGTTTAAAATACGTAAGTCGTTTTGTTCATCATATTTAAGTAGATAACTCATCAGTTGTTTGCATCAGAGCGATAATTTTTGAGATAGTTATTAAAACTGTTTAAAGGTTGTCAAACGTTGTTTCTCGTTGTATATCCTTTAATTCTAGAGTTAAATTGATAAATAACGTGTACGAATTTGTTTAACGCATTTGTTTTCGTTACTCGACGTCTCCGTTCTCGTGTAGCCTACATATTGCGTTTTTTTTTAATTTGCTTACCGGGCTAAAGGTTAGCATGTTTAAAATACGTAAGTCGTTTTGTTCATCAAATTTAAGTAGATAACTCATCAGTTGTTTGCATCAGAGCGATAATTTTTGAGATAGTTATTAAAACTGTTTAAAGGTTGTCAAACGTTGTTTCTCGATGTATATCCTTTAATTCTAGAGTTAAATTGATAAATAACGTGTACGAATTTGTTTAACGCATTTGTTTTGGTTACTCGACGTCTCCGTTCTCGTGTAGCCTACATATTGCGTTTTTTTTTAAATTTGCTTACCGGGCTAAAGGTTAGCATGTTTAAAATACGTAAGTCGTTTTGTTCATCAAATTTAAGTAGATAACTCATCAGTTGTTTGCATCAGAGCGACAATTTTTGAGATAGTTATTAAAACTGTTTAAAGGTTGTCAAACGTTGTTTCTCGTTGTATATCCTTTAATTCTAGAGTTAAATTGATAAATAACGTGTACGAATTTGTTTAACGCATTTGTTTTGGTTACTCGACGTCTCCGTTCTCGTGTAGCCTACATATTGCGTTTTTTTTTTAATTTGTTTACCGGGCTAAAGGTTAGCATGTTTAAAATACGTAAGTCGTTTTGTTCATCATATTTAAGTAGATAACTCATCAGTTGTTTGCATCAGAGCGATAATTTTTGAGATAGTTATTAAAACTGTTTAAAGGTTGTCAAACGTTGTTTCTCGTTGTATATCCTTTAATTCTAGAGTTAAATTGATAAATAACGTGTACGAATTTGTTTAATGCATTTGTTTTGGTTACTCGACGTCTCCGTTCTCGTGTAGCCTACATATTGCGTTTTTTTTTTAATTTGCTTACCGGGCCAAAGGTTAGCATGTTTAAAATACGTAAGTTGTTTTGTTCATCAAATTTAAGTAGATAACTCATCAGTTGTTTGCATCAGAGCGATAATTTTTGAGATAGTTATTAAAACTGTTTAAAGGTTGTCAAACGTTGTTTCTCGTTGTATATCCTTTAATTCTAGAGTTAAATTGATAAATAACGTGTAAGAATTTGTTTAACGCATTTGTTTTGGTTACTCGACGTCTCCGTTCTCGTGTAGCCTACATATTGCGTTTTTTTTTAATTTGCTTACCGGGCTAAAGGTTAGCATGTTTAAAATACGTAAGTCGTTTTGTTCATCAAATTTAAGTAGATAACTCATCAGTTGTTTGCATCAGAGCGATAATTTTTGAGATAGTTATTAAAACTGTTTAAAGGTTGTCAAACGTTGTTTCTCGTTGTATATCCTTTAATTCTAGAGTTAAATTGATAAATAACGTGTACGAATTTGTTTAACGCATTTGTTTTGGTTACTCGACGTCTCTGTTCTCGTGTAGCCTACATATTGCGTTTTTTTTTTAATTTGTTTACCGGGCTAAAGGTTAGCATGTTTAAAATACGTAAGTCGTTTTGTTCAACAAATTTAAGTAGATAACTCATCAGTTGTTTGCATCAGAGCGACAATTTTTGAGATAGTTATTAAAACTGTTTAAAGGTTGTCAAACGTTGTTTCTCGTTGTATATCCTTTAATTCTAGAGTTAAATTGATAAATAACGTGTACGAATTTGTTTAACGCATTTGTTTTGGTTACTCGAAGTCTCCGTTCTCGTGTAGCCTACATATTGCGTTTTTTTTTTTAATTTGCTTACCGGGCTAAAGGTTAGCATGTTTAAAATACGTAAGTCGTTTTGTTCACCAAATTTAAGTAGATAACTCATCAGTTGTTTGCATCAGAGCGACAATTTTTGAGATAGTTATTAAAACTGTTTAAAGGTTGTCAAACGTTGTTTCTCGTTGTATATCCTTTAATTCTAGAGTTAAATTGATAAATAACGTGTACGAATTTGTTTAACGCATTTGTTTTGGTTACTCGACGTCTCCGTTCTCGTGTAGCCTACATATTGCGTTTTTTTTTTAATTTGCTTACCGGGCTAAAGGTTAGCATGTTTAAAATACGTAAGTCGTTTTCTTCATCAAATTTAGGTAGATAACTCATCAGTTATTTGCATCAGAGCGATAATTTTTGAGATAGTTATCAAAACTGTTTAAAGGTTGTCAAACGTTGTTTCTCGTTGTATATCCTTTAATTCTAGAGTTAAATTGATAAATAATGTGTACGAATTCGTTTAACGCATTTGTTTTGGTTACTCGACGTCTCCGTTCTCGTGTAGCCTACATATTGCGTTTTTTTTTTAATTTGCTTACCGGGCTAAAGGTTAGCATGTTTAAAATACGTAAGTCGTTTTGTTCAACAAATTTAAGTAGATAAATCATCAGTTGTTTGCATCAGAGCGACAATTTTTGAGATAGTTATTAAAACTGTTTAAAGGTTGTCAAACGTTGTTTCTCGTTGTATATCCTTTAATTCTAGAGTTAAATTGATAAATAACGTGTACGAATTTGTTTAACGCATTTGCTTTGGTTACTCGACGTCTCCGTTCTCGTGTAGCCTACATATTGCGTTTTTTTTTTAATTTGCTTACCGGGCTAAAGGTTAGCATGTTTAAAATACGTAAGTCGTTTTCTTCATCAAATTTAAGTAGATAACTCATCAGTTGTTTGCATCAGAGCGATAATTTTTGAGATAGTTATTAAAACTGTTTAAAGGTTGTCAAACGTTGTTTCTCGTTGTATATCCTTTAATTCTAGAGTTAAATTGATAAATAACGTGTACGAATTTGTTTAACGCATTTGTTTTGGTTACTCGACGTCTCCGTTCTCGTGTAGCCTACATATTGCGTTTTTTTTTTTTAATTTGCTTACCGGGCTAAAGGTTAGCATGTTTAAAATACGTAAGTCGTTTTGTTCATCATATTTAAGTAGATAACTCATCAGTTGTTTGCATCAGAGCGATAATTTTTGAGATAGTTATTAAAATTGTTTAAAGGTTGTCAAACGTTGTTTCTCGTTGTATATCCTTTAATTCTAGAGTTAAATTGATAAATAACGTGTACGAATTTGTTTAACGCATTTGTTTTGGTTACTCGACGTCTCCGTTCTCGTGTAGCCTACATATTGCGTTTTTTTTTTAATTTGCTTACCGGGCTAAAGGTTAGCATGTTTAAAATACGTAAGTCGTTTTGTTCATCATATTTAAGTAGATAACTCATCAGTTGTTTGCATCAGAGCGATAATTTTTGAGATAGTTATTAAAACTGTTTAAAGGTTGTCAAACGTTGTTTCTCGTTGTATATCCTTTAATTCTAGAGTTAAATTGATAAATAACGTGTACGAATTTGTTTAACGCATTTGTTTTGGTTACTCGACGTCTCCGTTCTCGTGTAGCCTACATATTGCGTTTTTTTTTTAATTTGCTTACCGGGCTAAAGGTTAGCATGTTTAAAATACGTAAGTCGTTTTGTTCATCATATTTAAGTAGATAACTCATCAGTTGTTTGCATCAGAGCGATAATTTTTGAGATAGTTATTAAAACTGTTTAAAGGTTGTCAAACGTTGTTTCTCGTTGTATATCCTTTAATTCTAGAGTTAAATTGATAAATAACGTGTACGAATTTGTTTAACGCATTTGTTTTGGTTACTCGACGTCTCCGTTCTCGTGTAGCCTACATATTGCGTTTTTTTTTAATTTGCTTACCGGGCTAAAGGTTAGCATGCTTAAAATACGTAAGTGGTTTTTTTCAACAAATTTAAGTAGATAACTCATCAGTTGTTTGCATCAGAGCGACAATTTTTGAGATAGTTATTAAAACTGTTTAAAGGTTGTCAAACGTTGTTTCTCGTTGTATATCCTTTAATTCTAGAGTTAAATTGATAAATAAATTGTACGAATTTGTTTAACGCATTTGTTTTGGTTACTCGACGTCTCCGTTCTCGTGTAGCCTACATATTGCGTTTTTTTTAATTTGCTTACCGGGCTAAAGGTTAGCATGCTTAAAATACGTAAGTCGTTTTTTTCAACAAATTTAAGTAGATAACTCATCAGTTGTTTGCATCAGAGCGACAATTTTTGAGATAGTTATTAAAACTGTTTAAAGGTTGTCAAACGTTGTTTCTCGTTGTATATCCTTTAATGCTAGAGTTAAATTGATAAATAACGTGTACGAATTTGTTTAACGCATTTGTTTTGGTTACTCGACGTCTCCGTTCTCGTGTAGCCTACATATTGCGTTTTTTTTTAAATTTGCTTACCGGGCTAAAGGTTGGCATGTTTAAAATACGTAAGTCGTTTCGTTCAACAAATTTAAGTAGATAACTCATCAGTTGTTTGCATCAGAGCGATAATTTTTGAGATAGTTATTAAAACTGTTTAAAGGTTGTCAAACGTTGTTTCTCGTTGTATATCCTTTAATTCTAGAGTTAAATTGATAAATAACGTGTACGAATTTGTTTAACGCATTTGTTTGGTTACTCGACGTCTCCGTTCTCGTGTAGCCTACATATTGCGTTTTTTTTTTAATTTGCTTACCGGGCTAAAGGTTAGCATGTTTAAAATACGTAAGTCGTTTTGTTCATCAAATTTAAGTAGATAACTCATCAGTTGTTTGCATCAGAGCGATAATTTTTGAGATAGTTATTAAAACTGTTTAAAGGTTGTCAAACGTTGTTTCTCGTTGTATATCCTTTAATTCTAGAGTTAAATTGATAAATAACGTGTACGAATTTGTTTAACGCATTTGTTTTAGTTACTCGACGTCTCCGTTCTCGTGTAGCCTACATATTGCGTTTTTTTTTTTAATTTGCTTACCGGGCTAAAGGTTAGCATGTTTAAAATACGTAAGTCGTTTTGTTCATCAAATTTAAGTAGATAACTCATCAGTTGTTTGCATCAGAGCGATAATTTTTGAGATAGTTATTAAAACTGTTTAAAGGTTGTCAAACGTTGTTTCTCGTTGTATATCCTTTAATTCTAGAGTTAAATTGATAAATAACGTGTACGAATTTGTTTAACGCATTTGTTTGGTTACTCGACGTCTCCGTTCTCGTGTAGCCTACATATTGCGTTTTTTTTTTAATTTGCTTACCGGGCTAAAGGTTAGCATGTTTAAAATACGTAAGTCGTTTTGTTCATCATATTTAAGTAGATAACTCATCAGTTGTTTGCATCAGAGCGATAATTTTTGAGATAGTTATTAAAACTGTTTAAAGGTTGTCAAACGTTGTTTCTCGTTGTATATCCTTTAATTCTAGAGTTAAATTGATAAATAACGTGTACAAATTTGTTTAACGCATTTGTTTTGGTTACTCGACGTCTCCGTTCTCGTGTAGCCCACATATTGCGTTTTTTTTTTAATTTGCTTACCGGGCTAAAGGTTAGCATGTTTAAAATACGTAAGTCGTTTTGTTCATCAAATTTAAGTAGATAACTCATCAGTTGTTTGCATCAGAGCGATAATTTTGAGATAGTTATTAAAACTGTTTAAAGGTTGTCAAACGTTGCTTCTCGTTGTATATCCTTTAATTCTAGAGTTAAATTGATAAATAACGTGTACGAATTTGTTTAACGCATTTGTTTTGGTTACTCGACGTCTCCGTTCTCGTGTAGCCTACATATTGCGTTTTTTTTTTTTAATTTGCTCACCGGGCTAAAGGTTAGCATGTTTAAAATACGTAAGTCGTTTTGTTCAACAAATTTAAGTAGATAACTCATCAGTTGTTTGCATCAGAGCGACAATTTTTGAGATAGTTATTAAAACTGTTTAAAGGTTGTCAAACGTTGTTTCTCGTTGTATATCCTTTAATTCTAGAGTTAAATTGATAAATAACGTGTAAGAATTTGTTTAACGCATTTGTTTTGGTTACTCGACGTCTCTGTTCTCGTGTAGCCTACATATTGCGTTTTTTTTTTAATTTGCTTACCGGGCTAAAGGTTAGCATGTTTAAAATACGTAAGTCGTTTTGTTCATCATATTTAAGTAGATAACTCATCAGTTGTTTGCATCAGAGCGACAATTTTTGAGATAGTTATTAAAACTGTTTAAAGGTTTTTAAACGTTGTTTCTCGTTGTATATCCTTTAATTCTAGAGTTAAATTGATAAATAACGTGTACGAATTTGTTTAACGCATTTGTTTTGGTTACTCGACGTCTCCGTTCTCGTGTAGCCTACATATTGCGTTTTTTTTTTTAATTTGCTTACCGGGCTAAAGGTTAGCATGTTTAAAATACGTAAGTCGTTTTGTTCATCATATTTAAGTAGATAACTCATCAGTTGTTTGCATCAGAGCGATAATTTTTGAGATAGTTATTAAAACTGTTTAAAGGTTGTCAAACGTTGTTTCTCGTTGTATATCCTTTAATTCTAGAGTTAAATTGATAAATAACGTGTACGAATTTGTTTAACGCATTTGTTTTGGTTTCTCGACGTCTCCGTTCTCGTGTAGCCTACATATTGCGTTTTTTTTTTAATTTGCTTACCGGGCTAAAGGTTAGCATGTTTAAAATACGTAAGTCGTTTTGTTCATCAAATTTAAGTAGATAACTCATCAGTTGTTTGCATCAGAGCGATAATTTTTGAGATAGTTATTAAAACTGTTTAAAGGTTGTCAAATGTTGTTTCTCGTTGTATATCCTTTAATTCTAGAGTTAAATTGATAAATAACGTGTACGAATTTGTTTAACGCATTTGTTTTGGTTACTCGCCGTCTCCGTTCTCGTGTAGCCTACATATTGCGTTTTTTTTTTTATTTGCTTACCGGGCTAAAGGTTAGCATGTTTAAAATACGTAAGTCGTTTTGTTCAACAAATTTAAGTAGATAACTCATCAGTTGTTTGCATCAGGAGCGATAATTTTTGAGATAGTTATTAAAACTGTTTAAAGGTTGTCAAACGTTGTTTCTCGTTGTATATCCTTTAATTATAGAGTTAAATTAATAAATAACGTGTACGAATTTGTTTAACGCATTTGTTTTGGTTACTCGACGTCTCCGTTCTCGTGTAGCCTACATATTACGTTTTTTTTTTAATTTGCTTACCGGGCTAAAGGTTAGCATGTTTAAAATACGTAAGTCGTTTTGTTCATCAAATTTAAGTAGATAACTCATCAGTTGTTTGCATCAGAGCTATAATTTTTGAGATAGTTATTAAAACTGTTTAAAGGTTGTCAAACGTTGTTTCTCGTTGTATATCCTTTAATTCTAGAGTTAAATTGATAAATAACGTGTACGAATTTGTTTAACGCATTTGTTTTGGTTACTCGACGTCTCCGTTCTCGTGTAGCCTACATATTGCGTTTTTTTTTTAATTTGCTTACCGGGCTAAAGGTTAGCATGCTTAAAATACGTAAGTCGTTTTGTTCAACAAATTTAAGTAGATAACTCATCAGTTGTTTGCATCAGAGCGATAATTTTTGAGATAGTTATTAAAACTGTTTAAAGGTTGTCAAACGTTGTTTCTCGTTGTATATCCTTTAATTCTAGAGTTAAATTGATAAATAACTTGCACGAATTTGTTTAACGCATTTGTTTTGGTTACTCGACGTCTCCGTTCTCGTGTAGCCTACATATTGCGTTTTTTTTTTAATTTGCTTACCGGGCTAAAGGTTAGCATGTTTAAAATACGTAAGTCGTTTTGTTCATCAAATTTAAGTAGATAACTCGTCAGTTGTTTGCATCAGAGCGATAATTTTTGAGATAGTTATTAAAACTGTTTAAAGGTTGTCAAACGTTGTTTCTCGTTGTATATCCTTTAATTCTAGAGTTAAATTGATAAATAACGTGTACGAATTTGTTTAACGCATTTGTTTTAGTTACTCGACGTCTCCGTTCTCGTGTAGCCTACATATTGCGTTTTTTTTTTTAATTTGCTTACCGGGCTAAAGGTTAGCATGTTTAAAATACGTAAGTCGTTTTGTTCATCAAATTTAAGTAGATAACTCATCAGTTGTTTGCATCAGAGCGATAATTTTTGAGATAGTTATTAAAACTGTTTAAAGGTTGTCAAACGTTGTTTCTCGTTGTATATCCTTTAATTCTAGAGTTAAATTGATAAATAACGTGTACGAATTTGTTTAACGCATTTGTTTTGGTTACTCGACGTCTCCGTTCTCGTGTAGCCTACATATTGCGTTTTTTTTAATATGCTTACCGGGCTAAAGGTTAGCATGTTTAAAATACGTAAGTCGTTTTATTCATCAAATTTAAGTAGATAACTCATCAGTTGTTTGCATCAGAGCGACAATTTTTGAGATAGTTATTAAAACTGTTTAAAGGTTGTCAAACGTTGTTTCTCGTTGTATATCCTTTAATTCTAGAGTTAAATTGATAAATAACGTGTACGAATTTGTTTAACGCATTTGTTTTGGTTACTCGACGTCTCCGTTCTCGTGTAGCCTACATATTGCGTTTTTTTTTTAAATTTGCTTACCGGGCTAAAGGTTAGCATGTTTAAAATACGTAAGTCGTTTTGTTCATCATATTTAAGTAGATAACTCATCAGTTGTTTGCATCAGAGCGATAATTTTTGAGATAGTTATTAAAACTGTTTAAAGGTTGTCAAACGTTGTTTCTCGTTGTATATCCTTTAATTCTAGAGTTAAATTGATAAATAACGTGTACGAATTTGTTTAACGCATTTGTTTTCGTTACTCGACGTCTCCGTTCTCGTGTAGCCTACATATTGCGTTTTTTTTTAATTTGCTTACCGGGCTAAAGGTTAGCATGTTTAAAATACGTAAGTCGTTTTGTTCATCAAATTTAAGTAGATAACTCATCAGTTGTTTGCATCAGAGCGATAATTTTTGAGATAGTTATTAAAACTGTTTAAAGGTTGTCAAACGTTGTTTCTCGATGTATATCCTTTAATTCTAGAGTTAAATTGATAAATAACGTGTACGAATTTGTTTAACGCATTTGTTTTGGTTACTCGACGTCTCCGTTCTCGTGTAGCCTACATATTGCGTTTTTTTTTAAATTTGCTTACCGGGCTAAAGGTTAGCATGTTTAAAATACGTAAGTCGTTTTGTTCATCAAATTTAAGTAGATAACTCATCAGTTGTTTGCATCAGAGCGACAATTTTTGAGATAGTTATTAAAACTGTTTAAAGGTTGTCAAACGTTGTTTCTCGTTGTATATCCTTTAATTCTAGAGTTAAATTGATAAATAACGTGTACGAATTTGTTTAACGCATTTGTTTTGGTTACTCGACGTCTCCGTTCTCGTGTAGCCTACATATTGCGTTTTTTTTTTAATTTGTTTACCGGGCTAAAGGTTAGCATGTTTAAAATACGTAAGTCGTTTTGTTCATCATATTTAAGTAGATAACTCATCAGTTGTTTGCATCAGAGCGATAATTTTTGAGATAGTTATTAAAACTGTTTAAAGGTTGTCAAACGTTGTTTCTCGTTGTATATCCTTTAATTCTAGAGTTAAATTGATAAATAACGTGTACGAATTTGTTTAACGCATTTGTTTTGGTTACTCGACGTCTCCGTTCTCGTGTAGCCTACATATTGCGTTTTTTTTTTAATTTGCTTACCGGGCCAAAGGTTAGCATGTTTAAAATACGTAAGTTGTTTTGTTCATCAAATTTAAGTAGATAAATCATCAGTTGTTTGCATCAGAGCGATAATTTTTGAGATAGTTATTAAAACTGTTTAAAGGTTGTCAAACGTTGTTTCTCGTTGTATATCCTTTAATTCTAGAGTTAAATTGATAAATAACGTGTAAGAATTTGTTTAACGCATTTGTTTTGGTTACTCGACGTCTCCGTTCTCGTGTAGCCTACATATTGCGTTTTTTTTAATTTGCTTACCGGGCTAAAGGTTAGCATGTTTAAAATACGTAAGTCGTTTTGTTCATCAAATTTAAGTAGATAACTCATCAGTTGTTTGCATCAGAGCGATAATTTTTGAGATAGTTATTAAAACTGTTTAAAGGTTGTCAAACGTTGTTTCTCGTTGTATATCCTTTAATTCTAGAGTTAAATTGATAAATAACGTGTACGAATTTGTTTAACGCATTTGTTTTGGTTACTCGACGTCTCTGTTCTCGTGTAGCCTACATATTGCGTTTTTTTTTTAATTTGTTTACCGGGCTAAAGGTTAGCATGTTTAAAATACGTAAGTCGTTTTGTTCAACAAATTTAAGTAGATAACTCATCAGTTGTTTGCATCAGAGCGACAATTTTTGAGATAGTTATTAAAACTGTTTAAAGGTTGTCAAACGTTGTTTCTCGTTGTATATCCTTTAATTCTAGAGTTAAATTGATAAATAACGTGTACGAATTTGTTTAACGCATTTGTTTTGGTTACTCGACGTCTCCGTTCTCGTGTAGCCTACATATTGCGTTTTTTTTTTTAATTTGCTTACCGGGCTAAAGGTTAGCATGTTTAAAATACGTAAGTCGTTTTGTTCATCAAATTTAAGTAGATAACTCATCAGTTGTTTGCATCAGAGCGACAATTTTTGAGATAGTTATTAAAACTGTTTAAAGGTTGTCAAACGTTGTTTCTCGTTGTATATCCTTTAATTCTAGAGTTAAATTGATAAATAACGTGTACGAATTTGTTTAACGCATTTGTTTTGGTTACTCGACGTCTCCGTTCTCGTGTAGCCTACATATTGCGTTTTTTTTTAATTTGCTTACCGGGCTAAAGGTTAGCATGTTTAAAATACGTAAGTCGTTTTCTTCATCAAATTTAGGTAGATAACTCATCAGTTATTTGCATCAGAGCGATAATTTTTGAGATAGTTATCAAAACTGTTTAAAGGTTGTCAAACGTTGTTTCTCGTTGTATATCCTTTAATTCTAGAGTTAAATTGATAAATAACGTGTACGAATTCGTTTAACGCATTTGTTTTGGTTACTCGACGTCTCCGTTCTCGTGTAGCCTACATATTGCGTTTTTTTTTTAATTTGCTTACCGGGCTAAAGGTTAGCATGTTTAAAATACGTAAGTCGTTTTGTTCAACAAATTTAAGTAGATAAATCATCAGTTGTTTGCATCAGAGCGACAATTTTTGAGATAGTTATTAAAACTGTTTAAAGGTTGTCAAACGTTGTTTCTCGTTGTATATCCTTTAATTCTAGAGTTAAATTGATAAATAACGTGTACGAATTTGGTTAACGCATTTGCTTTGGTTACTCGACGTCTCCGTTCTCGTGTAGCCTACATATTGCGTTTTTTTTTAATTTGCTTACCGGGCTAAAGGTTAGCATGTTTAAAATACGTAAGTCGTTTTCTTCATCAAATTTAAGTAGATAACTCATCAGTTGTTTGCATCAGAGCGATAATTTTTGAGATAGTTATTAAAACTGTTTAAAGGTTGTCAAACGTTGTTTCTCGTTGTATATCCTTTAATTCTAGAGTTAAATTGATAAATAACGTGTACGAATTTGTTTAACGCATTTGTTTTGGTTACTCGACGTCTCCGTTCTCGTGTAGCCTACATATTGCGTTTTTTTTTTTTAATTTGCTTACCGGGCTAAAGGTTAGCATGTTTAAAATACGTAAGTCGTTTTGTTCATCATATTTAAGTAGATAACTCATCAGTTGTTTGCATCAGAGCGATAATTTTTGAGATAGTTATTAAAATTGTTTAAAGGTTGTCAAACGTTGTTTCTCGTTGTATATCCTTTAATTCTAGAGTTAAATTGATAAATAACGTGTACGAATTTGTTTAACGCATTTGTTTTGGTTACTCGACGTCTCCGTTCTCGTGTAGCCTACATATTGCGTTTTTTTTTTAATTTGCTTACCGGGCTAAAGGTTAGCATGTTTAAAATACGTAAGTCGCTTTGTTCATCATATTTAAGTAGATAACTCATCAGTTGTTTGCATCAGAGCGATAATTTTTGAGATAGTTATTAAAACTGTTTAAAGGTTGTCAAACGTTGTTTCTCGTTGTATATCCTTTAATTCTAGAGTTAAATTGATAAATAACGTGTACGAATTTGTTTAACGCATTTGTTTTGGTTACTCGACGTCTCCGTTCTCGTGTAGCCTACATATTGCGTTTTTTTTTTAATTTGCTTACCGGGCTAAAGGTACCGGGCTAAAGGTTAGCATGTTTAAAATACGTAAGTCGTTTTGTTCATCAAATTTAAGTAGATAACTCATCAGTTGTTTGCATCAGAGCGATAATTTTTGAGATAGTTATTAAAACTGTTTAAAGGTTGTCAAACGTTGTTTCTCGTTGTATATCCTTTAATTCTAGAGTTAAATTGATAAATAACGTGTACGAATTTGTTTAACGCATTTGTTTTGGTTACTCGACGTCTCCGTTCTCGTGTAGCCTAAATATTGCGTTTTTTTTTTAATTTGCTTACCGGGCTAAAGGTTAGCATGTTTAAAATACGTAAGTCGTTTTGTTCATCAAATTTAAGTAGATAACTCATCAGTTGTTTGCATCAGAGCGATAATTTTTGAGATAGTTATTAAAACTGTTTAAAGGTTGTCAAACGTTGTTTCTCGTTGTATATCCTTTAATTCTAGAGTTAAATTGATAAATAACGTGTACGAATTTGTTTAACGCATTTGTTTTGGTTACTCGACGTCTCCGTTCTCGTGTAGCCTACATATTGCGTTTTTTTTTTAATTTGCTTACCGGGCTAAAGGTTAGCATGTTTAAAATACGTAAGTCGTTTTGTTCATCATATTTAAGTAGATAACTCATCAGTTGTTTGCATCAAGCGATAATTTTTGAGATAGTTATTAAAACAGTTTAAAGGTTGTCAAACGTTGTTTCTCGTTGTATATCCTTTAATTCTAGAGTTAAATTGATAAATAACGTGTACGAATTTGTTTAACGCATTTGTTTTGGTTACTCGACGTCTCCGTTCTCGTGTAGCCTACATATTGCGTTTTTTTTTTTTAATTTGCTTACCGGGCTAAAGGTTAGCATGTTTAAAATACGTAAGTCGTTTTGTTCATCAAATTTAAGTAGATAACTCATCAGTTGTTTGCATCAGAGCGATAATTTTTGAGATAGTTATTAAAACTGTTTAAAGGTTGTCAAACGTTGTTTCTCGATGTATATCCTTTAATTCTAGAGTTAAATTGATAAATAACGTGTACGAATTTGTTTAACGCATTTGTTTTGGTTACTCGACGTCTCCGTTCTCGTGTAGCCTACATATTGCGTTTTTTTTTTAATTTGCTTACCGGGCTAAAGGTTAGCATGTTTAAAATACGTAAGTCGTTTTGTTCAACAAATTTAAGTAGATAACTCATCAGTTGTTTGCATCAGAGCGATAATTTTTGAGATAGTTATTAAAACTGTTTAAAGGTTGTCAAACGTTGTTTCTCGTTGTATATCCTTTAATTCTAGAGTTAAATTGACAAATAACGTGTACGAATTTGTTTAACGCATTTGTTTTGGTTACTCGACGTCTCCGTTCTCGTGTGGCATACATATTGCGTTTTTTTTTTAATTTGCTTACCGGGCTAAAGGTTAGCATGTTTAAAATACGTAAGTCGTTTTGTTCAACAAATTTGAGTAGATAACTCATCAGTTGTTTGCATCAGAGCGACAATTTTTGAGATAGTTATTAAAACTGTTTAAAGGTTGTCAAACGTTGTTTCTCGTTGTATATCCTTTAATTCTAGAGTTAAATTGATAAATAACGTGTACGAATTTGTTTAACGCATATGTTTTGGTTACTCGACGTCTCCGTTCTCGTGTAGCCTACATATTGCGTTTTTTTTTTAATTTGCTTACCGGGCTAAAGGTTAGCATGTTTAAAATACGTAAGTCGTTTTGTTCAACAAATTTGAGTAGATAACTCATCAGTTGTTTGCATCAGAGCGACAATTTTTGAGATAGTTATTAAAACTGTTTAAAGGTTGTCAAACGTTGTTTCTCGTTGTATATCCTTTAATTCTAGAGTTAAATTGATAAATAACGTGTACGAATTTGTTTAACGCATATGTTTTGGTTACTCGACGTCTCCGTTCTCGTGTAGCCTACATATTGCGTTTTTTTTTTAATTTGCTTACCGGGCTAAAGGTTAGCATGTTTAAAATACGTAAGTCGTTTTGTTCAACAAATTTGAGTAGATAACTCATCAGTTGTTTGCATCAGAGCGACAAATTTTGAGATAGTTATTAAAACTGTTTAAAGGTTGTCAAACGTTGTTTCTCGTTGTATATCCTTTAATTCTAGAGTTAAATTGATAAATAACGTGTACGAATTTGTTTAACGCATATGTTTTGGTTACTCGACGTCTCCGTTCTCGTGTAGCCTACATATCGCGTTTTTTTTTTTAATTTGCTTACCGGGCTAAAGGTTAGCATGCTTAAAATACGTAAGTCGTTTTGTTCATCAAATTTAAGTAGATAACTCATCAGTTGTTTGCATCAGAGCGATAATTTTTGAGATAGTTATTAAAACTGTTTAAAGGTTGTCAAACAATGTTTCTCGTTGTATATCCTTTAATTCTAGAGTTAAATTGATAAATAACGTGTACGAATTTGTTTAGCGCATTTGTTTTGGTTACTCGACGTCTCCGTTCTCGTGTAGCCTACATATTGCGTTTTTTTTTAATTTGCTTACCGGGCTAAAGGTTAGCATGTTTAAAATACGTAAGTCGTTTTGCTCATCAAATTTAAGTAGATAACTCATCAGTTGTTTGCATCAGAGCGATAATTTTTGAGATAGTTATTAAAACTGTTTAGAGGTTGTCAAACGTTGTTTCTCGTTGTATATCCTTTAATTCTAGAGTTAAATTGATAAATAACGTGTACGAATTTGTTTAACGCATTTGTTTTGGTTACTCGACGTCTCCGTTCTCGTGTAGCCTACATAATGCGTTTTTTTTTTTAATTTGCTTACCGGGCTAAAGGTTAGCATGTTTAAAATACGTAAGTCGTTTTGTTCATCATATTTAAGTAGATAACTCATCAGTTGTTTGCATCAGAGCGATAATTTTTGAGATAATTATTAAAACTGTTTAAAGGTTGCCAAACGTTGTTTCTCGTTGTATATCCTTTAATTCTAGAGTTAAATTGATAAATAACGGGTACGAATTAGTTTAACGCATTTGTTTTGGTTACTCGACGTCTCCGTTCTCGTGTAGCCTACATATTGCGTTTTTTTTTTTAATTTGCTTACCGGGCTAAAGGTTAGCATGTTTAAAATACGTAAGTCGTTTTGTTCATCAAATTTAAGTAGATAACTCATCAGTTGTTTGCATCAGAGCGATAATTTTTGAGATAGTTATTAAAACTGTTTAAAGGTTGTCAAACGTTGTTTCTCGTTGTATATCCTTTAATTCTAGAGTTAAATTGATAAATAACGTGTACGAATTTGTTTAACGCATTTGTTTTGGTTACTCGACGTCTCCGTTCTCGTGTAGCCTACATATTGCGTTTTTTTTTTAATTTGCTTACCGGGCTAAAGGTTAGCATGTCTAAAATACGTAAGTCGTTTTGTTCATCAAATTTAAGTAGATAACTCATCAGTTGTTTGCATCAGAGCGATAATTTTTGAGATAGTTATTAAAACTGTTTAAAGGTTGTCAAACGTTGTTTCTCGTTGTATATCCTTTAATTCTAGAGTTAAATTGATAAATAACGTGTACGAATTTGTTTAACGCATTTGTTTTGGTTACTCGACGTCTCCGTTCTCGTGTAGCCTACATATTGCGTTTTTTTTTTTAATTTGCTTACCGGGCTAAAGGTTAGCATGTTTAAAATACGTAAGTCGTTTTGTTCATCACATTTAAGTAGATAACTCATCAGTTGTTTGCATCAGAGCGATAATTTTTGAGATAGTTATTAAAACTGTTTAAAGGTTGTCAAACGTTGTTTCTCGTTGTATATCCTTTAATTCTAGAGTTAAATTGATAAATAACGTGTACGAATTTGTTTAACGCATTTGTTTTGGTTACTCGACGTCTCCGTTTTCGTGTAGCCTACATATTGCGTTTTTTTTTTTTTAATTTGCTTACCGGGCTAAAGGTTAGCATGTTTAAAATACGTAAGTCGTTTTGTTCAACAAATTTAAGTAGATAACTCATCAGTTGTTTGCATCAGAGCGACAATTTTTGAGATAGTTATTAAAACTGTTTAAAGGTTGTCAAACGTTGTTTCTCGTTGTATATCCTTTAATTCAAGAGTTAAATTGATAAATAACGTGTACGAATTTGTTTAACGCATTTGTTTTGGTTACTCGACGTCTCCGTTCTCGTGTAGCCTACATATTGCGTTTTTTTTTTAATTTGCTTACCGGGCTAAAGGTTAGCATGTTTAAAATACGTAAGTCGTTTTGATCATCAAATTTAAGTAGATAACTCATCAGTTGTTTGCATCAGAGCGATAATTTTTGAGATAGTTATTAAAACTGTTTAAAGGTTGTCAAACGTTGTTTCTCGTTGTATATCCTTTAATTCTAGAGTTAAATTGATAAATAACGTGTACGAATTTGTTTAACGCATTTGTTTTGGTTACTCGACGTCTCCGTTCTCGTGTAGCCTACATATTGCGTTTTTTTTTTTTAATTTGCTTACCGGGCTAAAGGTTAGCATGTTTAAAATACGTAAGTCGTTTTGTTCATCATATTTAAGTAGATAACTCATCAGTTGTTTGCATCAGAGCGATAATTTTTGAGATAGTTATTAAAACTGTTTAAAGGTTGTCAAACGTTGTTTCTCGTTGTATATCCTTTAATTCTAGAGTTAAATTGATAAATAACGTGTACGAATTTGTTTAACGCATTTGTTTTGGTTACTCGACGTCTCCGTTCTCGTGTAGCCTACATATTGCGTTTTTTTTTTAATTTGCTTACCGGGCTAAAGGTTAGCATGTTTAAAATACGTAAGTCGTTTTGTTCATCAAATTTAAGTAGATAACTCATCAGTTGTTTGCATCAGAGCGATAATTTTTGAGATAGTTATTAAAACTGTTTAAAGGTTGTCAAACGTTGTTTCTCGTTGTATATCCTTTAATTCTAGAGTTAAATTGATAAATAACGTGTAGGAGTTTGTTTAACGCATTTGTTTTGGTTACTCGACGTCTCCGTTCTCGTGTAGCCTACATATTTCGTTTTTTTTTTAATTTGCTTACCGGGCTAAAGGGTAGCATGTTTAAAATACGTAAGTCGTTTTGTTCATCAAATTTAAGTAGATAACTCATCAGTTGTTTGCATCAGAGCGATAATTTTTGAGATAGTTATTAAAACTGTTTAAAGATTGTCAAACGTTGTTTCTCGTTGTATATCCTTTAATTCTAGAGTTAAATTGATAAATAACGTGTACGAATTTGTTTAACGCATTTGTTTTGGTTACTCGACGTCTCCGTTTTCGTGTAGCCTACATATTGCGTTTTTTTTTTTAATTTGCTTACCGGGCTAAAGGTTAGCATGTTTAAAATACGTAAGTCGTTTTGTTCAACAAATTTAAGTAGATAACTCATCAGTTGTTTGCATCAGAGCGATAATTTTTGAGATAGTTATTAAAACTGTTTAAAGGTTGTCAAACGTTGTTTCTCGTTGTATATCCTTTAATTCTAGAGTTAAATTGATAAATAACGTGTACGAATTTGTTTAACGCATTTGTTTTGGTTACTCGACGTCTCCGTTCTCGTGTAGCCTACATATTGCGTTTTTTTTTTAATTTGCTTACCGGGCTAAAGGTTAGCATGTTTAAGATACGTAAGTCGTTTTGTTCAACAAATTTGAGTAGATAACTCATCAGTTGTTTGCATCAGAGCGATAATTTATGAGATAGTTATTAAAACTATTTAAAGGTTGTCAAACGTTGTTTCTCGTTGTATATCCTTTAATTCTAGAGTTAAATTGATAAATAACGTGTACGAATTTGTTTAACGCATTTGTTTTGGTTACTCGACGTCTCCGTTCTCGTGTAGCCTACATATTGCGTTTTTTTTTAATTTGCTTACCGGGCTAAAGGTTACCATGTTTAAAATACGTAAGTCGTTTTGTTCATCAAATTTAAGTAGATAACTCATCAGTTGTTTGCATCAGAGCGATAATTTTTGAGATAGTTATTAAAACTGTTTAAAGGTTGTCAAACGTTGTTTCTCGTTGTATATCCTTTAATTCTAGAGTTAAATTGATAAATAACGTGTACGAATTTGTTTAACGCATTTGTTTTGGTTACTCGACGTCTCCGTTCTCGTGTAGCCTACATATTGCGTTTTTTTTTTAATTTGCTTACCGGGCTAAAGGTTAGCATGTTTAAAATACGTAAGTCGTTTTGTTCATCAAATTTAAGTAGATAACTCATCAGTTGTTTGCATCAGAGCGATAATTTTTGAGATAGTTATTAAAACTGTTTAAAGGTTGTCAAACGTTGTTTCTCGTTGTATATCCTTTAATTCTAGAGTTAAATTGATAAATAACGTGTACGAATTTGTTTAACGCATTTGTTTTGGTTACTCGACGTCTCCGTTCTCGTGTAGCCTACATATTGCGTTTTTTTTTTTAATTTGCTTAACGGGCTAAAGGTTAGCATGTTTAAAATACGTAAGTCGTTTTGTTCATCATATTTAAGTAGATAATCGTCAGTTGTTTGCATCAAGTGATAATTTTTGAGATAGTTATTAAAACTGTTTAAAGGTTGTCAAACGTTGTTTCTCGTTGTATATCCTTTAATTCTAGAGTTAAATTGATAAATAACGTGTACGAATTTGTTTAACGCATTTGTTTTGGTTACTCGACGTCTCCGTTCTCGTGTAGCCTACACATTGCGTTTTTTTTTTTTAATTTGCTTACCGGGCTAAAGGTTAGCGTGTTTAAAATACGTAAGTCGTTTTGTTCATCAAATTTAAGTAGATAACTCATCAGTTGTTTGCATCAGAGCGATAATTTTTGAGATAGTTATTAAAACTGTTTAAAGATTGTCAAACGTTGTTTCTCGATGTATATCCTTTAGTTCTAGAGTTAAATTGATAAATAACGTGTACGAATTTGTTTAACGCATTTGTTTTGGTTACTCGACGTCTCCGTTCTCGTGTAGCCTACATATTGCGTTTTTTTTTTAATTTGCTTACCGGGCTAAAGGTTAGCATGTTTAAAATACGTAAGTCGTTTTGTTCATCAAATTTAAGTAGATAACTCATCAGTTGTTTGCATCAGAGCGACAATTTTTGAGATAGTTATTAAAACTGTTTAAAGGTTGTCAAACGTTGTTTCTCGTTGTATATCCTTTAATTCTAGAGTTAAATTGATAAATAACGTGTACGAATTTGTTTAACGCATTTGTTTTGGTTACTCGACGTCTCCGTTCTCGTGTAGCCTACATATAGCGTTTTTTTTTAATTTGCTTACCGGGCTAAAGGTTAGCATGTTTAAAATACGTAAGTCGTTTTGTTCATCATATTTAAGTAGATAACTCATCAGTTGTTTGCATCAGAGCGATAATTTTTGAGATAGTTATTAAAACTGTTTAAAGGTTGTCAAACGTTGTTTCTCCTTGTATATCCTTTAATTCTAGAGTTAAGTTGATAAATAACGTGTACGAATTTGTTTAACGCATTTGTTTTGGTTACTCGACGTCTCCGTTCTCGTGTAGCCTACATATTGCGTTTTTTTTTAATTTGCTTACCGGGCTAAAGGTTAGCATGTTTAAAATACGTAAGTCGTTTTGTTCAACAAATTTAAGTAGATAACTCATCAGTTGTTTGCATCAGAGCGATAATTTTTGAGATAGTTATTAAAACTGTTTAAAGGTTGTCAAACGTTGTTTCTCGTTGTATATCCTTTAATTCTAGAGTTAAATTGATAAATAACGTGTACGAATTTGTTTAACGCATTTGTTTTGGTTACTCGACGTCTCCGTTCTCGTGTAGCCTACATATTGCGTTTTTTTTTTAATTTGCTTACCGGGCTAAAGGTTAGCATGTTTAAAATACGTAAGTCGTTTTGTTCAACAAATTTGAGTAGATAACTCATCAGTTGTTTGCATCAGAGCGACAATTTTTGAGATAGTTATTAAAACTGTTTAAAGGTTGTCAAACGTTGTTTCTCGTTGTATATCCTTTAATTCTAGAGTTAAATTGATAAATAACGTGTACGAATTTGTTTAACGCATATGTTTTGGTTACTCGACGTCTCCGTTCTCGTGTAGCCTACATATTGCGTTTTTTTTTTTAATTTGCTTACCGGGCTAAAGGTTAGCATGTTTAAAATACGTAAGTCGTTTTGTTCATCATATTTAAGTAGATAACTCATCAGTTGTTTGCATCAGAGCGATAATTTTTGAGATAGTTATTAAAACTGTTTAAAGGTTGTCAAACGTTGTTTCTCGTTGTATATCCTTTAATTCTAGAGTTAAATTGATAAATAACGTGTACGAATTTGTTTAACGCATTTGTTTTGGTTACTCGACGTCTCCGTTCTCGTGTAGCCTACATATAGCGTTTTTTTTTAATTTGCTTACCGGGCTAAAGGTTAGCATGTTTAAAATACGTAAGTCGTTTTGTTCATCATATTTAAGTAGATAACTCATCAGTTGTTTGCATCAGAGCGATAATTTTTGAGATAGTTATTAAAACTGTTTAAAGGTTGTCAAACGTTGTTTCTCCTTGTATATCCTTTAATTCTAGAGTTAAGTTGATAAATAACGTGTACGAATTTGTTTAACGCATTTGTTTTGGTTACTCGACGTCTCCGTTCTCGTGTAGCCTACATATTGCGTTTTTTTTTAATTTGCTTACCGGGCTAAAGGTTAGCATGTTTAAAATACGTAAGTCGTTTTGTTCAACAAATTTAAGTAGATAACTCATCAGTTGTTTGCATCAGAGCGATAATTTTTGAGATAGTTATTAAAACTGTTTAAAGGTTGTCAAACGTTGTTTCTCGTTGTATATCCTTTAATTCAAGAGTTAAATTGATAAATAACGTGTACGAATTTGTTTAACGCATTTGTTTTGGTTACTCGACGTCTCCGTTCTCGTGTAGCCTACATAATGCGTTTTTTTTTTTAATTTGCTTACCGGGCTAAAGGTTAGCATGTTTAAAATACGTAAGTCGTTTTGTTCATCATATTTAAGTAGATAACTCATCAGTTGTTTGCATCAGAGCGATAATTTTTGAGATAGTTATTAAAACTGTTTAAAGGTTGCCAAACGTTGTTTCTCGTTGTATATCCTTTAATTCTAGAGTTAAATTGATAAATAACGTGTACGAATTAGTTTAACGCATTTGTTTTGGTTACTCGACGTCTCCGTTCTCGTGTAGCCTACATATTGCGTTTTTTTTTTTAATTTGCTTACCGGGCTAAAGGTTAGCATGTTTAAAATACGTAAGTCGTTTTGTTCATCAAATTTAAGTAGATAACTCATCAGTTGTTTGCATCAGAGCGATAATTTTTGAGATAGTTATTAAAACTGTTTAAAGGTTGTCAAACGTTGTTTCTCGTTGTATATCCTTTAATTCTAGAGTTAAATTGATAAATAACGTGTACGAATTTGTTTAACGCATTTGTTTTGGTTACTCGACGTCTCCGTTCTCGTGTAGCCTACATATTGCGTTTTTTTTTAATTTGCTTACCGGGCTAAAGGTTAGCATGTCTAAAATACGTAAGTCGTTTTGTTCATCAAATTTAAGTAGATAACTCATCAGTTGTTTGCATCAGAGCGATAATTTTTGAGATAGTTATTAAAACTGTTTAAAGGTTGTCAAACGTTGTTTCTCGTTGTATATCCTTTAATTCTAGAGTTAAATTGATAAATAACGTGTACGAATTTGTTTAACGCATTTGTTTTGGTTACTCGACGTCTCCGTTCTCGTGTAGCCTACATATTGCGTTTTTTTTTTAATTTGCTTACCGGGCTAAAGGTTAGCATGTTTAAAATACGTAAGTCGTTTTGTTCATCATATTTAAGTAGATAATTCATCAGTTGTTTGCATCAGAGCGATAATTTTTGAGATAGTTATTAAAACTGTTTAAAGGTTGTCAAACGTTGTTTCTCGTTGTATATCCTTTAATTCTAGAGTTAAATTGATAAATAACGTGTACGAATTTGTTTAACGCATTTGTTTTGGTTACTCGACGTCTCCGTTTTCGTGTAGCCTACATATTGCGTTTTTTTCTTTAATTTGCTTACCGGGCTAAAGGTTAGCATGTTTAAAATACGTAAGTCGTTTTGTTCAACAAATTTAAGTAGATAACTCATCAGTTGTTTGCATCAGAGCGACAATTTTTGAGATAGTTATTAAAACTGTTTAAAGGTTGTCAAACGTTGTTTCTCGTTGTATATCCTTTAATTCAAGAGTTAAATTGATAAATAACGTGTACGAATTTGTTTAACGCATTTGTTTTGGTTACTCGACGTCTCCGTTCTCGTGTAGCCTACATATTGCGTTTTTTTTTTAATTTGCTTACCGGGCTAAAGGTTAGCATGTTTAAAATACGTAAGTCGTTTTGATCATCAAATTTAAGTAGATAACTCATCAGTTGTTTGCATCAGAGCGATAATTTTTGAGATAGTTATTAAAACTGTTTAAAGGTTGTCAAACGTTGTTTCTCGTTATATATCCTTTAATTCTAGAGTTAAATTGATAAATAACGTGTACGAATTTGTTTAACGCATTTGTTTTGGTTACTCGACATCTCCGTTCTCGTGTAGCCTACATATTGCGTTTTTTTTTTTTAATTTGCTTACCGGGCTAAAGGTTAGCATGTTTAAAATACGTAAGTCGTTTTGTTCATCATATTTAAGTAGATAACTCATCAGTTGTTTGCATCAGAGCGATAATTTTTGAGATAGTTATTAAAACTGTTTAAAGGTTGTCAAACGTTGTTTCTCGTTGTATATCCTTTAATTCTAGAGTTAAATTGATAAATAACGTGTACGAATTTGTTTAACGCATTTGTTTTGGTTACTCGACGTCTCCGTTCTCGTGTAGCCTACATATTGCGTTTTTTTTTTAATTTGCTTACCGGGCTAAAGGTTAGCATGTTTAAAATACGTAAGTCGTTTTGTTCATCAAATTTAAGTAGATAACTCATCAGTTGTTTGCATCAGAGCGATAATTTTTGAGATAGTTATTAAAACTGTTTAAAGGTTGTCAAACGTTGTTTCTCGTTGTATATCCTTTAATTCTAGAGTTAAATTGATAAATAACGTGTAGGAGTTTGTTTAACGCATTTGTTTTGGTTACTCGACGTCTCCGTTCTCGTGTAGCCTACATATTTCGTTTTTTTTTTAATTTGCTTACCGGGCTAAAGGGTAGCATGTTTAAAATACGTAAGTCGTTTTGTTCATCAAATTTAAGTAGATAACTCATCAGTTGTTTGCATCAGAGCGATAATTTTTGAGATAGTTATTAAAACTGTTTAAAGATTGTCAAACGTTGTTTCTCGTTGTATATCCTTTAATTCTAGAGTTAAATTGATAAATAACGTGTACGAATTTGTTTAACGCATTTGTTTTGGTTACTCGACGTCTCCGTTTTCGTGTAGCCTACATATTGCGTTTTTTTTTTTAATTTGCTTACCGGGCTAAAGGTTAGCATGTTTAAAATACGTAAGTCGTTTTGTTCAACAAATTTAAGTAGATAACTCATCAGTTGTTTGCATCAGAGCGATAATTTTTGAGATAGTTATTAAAACTGTTTAAAGGTTGTCAAACGTTGTTTCTCGTTGTATATCCTTTAATTCTAGAGTTAAATTGATAAATAACGTGTACGAATTTGTTTAACGCATTTGTTTTGGTTACTCGACGTCTCCGTTCTCGTGTAGCCTACATATTGCGTTTTTTTTTTAATTTGCTTACCGGGCTAAAGGTTAGCATGTTTAAGATACGTAAGTCGTTTTGTTCAACAAATTTGAGTAGATAACTCATCAGTTGTTTGCATCAGAGCGATAATTTATGAGATAGTTATTAAAACTATTTAAAGGTTGTCAAACGTTGTTTCTCGTTGTATATCCTTTAATTCTAGAGTTAAATTGATAAATAACGTGTACGAATTTGTTTAACGCATTTGTTTTGGTTACTCGACGTCTCCGTTCTCGTGTAGCCTACATATTGCGTTTTTTTTTAATTTGCTTACCGGGCTAAAGGTTACCATGTTTAAAATACGTAAGTCGTTTTGTTCATCAAATTTAAGTAGATAACTCATCAGTTGTTTGCATCAGAGCGATAATTTTTGAGATAGTTATTAAAACTGTTTAAAGGTTGTCAAACGTTGTTTCTCGTTGTATATCCTTTAATTCTAGAGTTAAATTGATAAATAACGTGTACGAATTTGTTTAACGCATTTGTTTTGGTTACTCGACGTCTCCGTTCTCGTGTAGCCTACATATTGCGTTTTTTTTTAATTTGCTTACCGGGCTAAAGGTTAGCATGTTTAAAATACGTAAGTCGTTTTGTTCATCAAATTTAAGTAGATAACTCATCAGTTGTTTGCATCAGAGCGATAATTTTTGAGATAGTTATTAAAACTGTTTAAAGGTTGTCAAACGTTGTTTCTCGTTGTATATCCTTTAATTCTAGAGTTAAATTGATAAATAACGTGTACGAATTTGTTTAACGCATTTGTTTTGGTTACTCGACGTCTCCGTTCTCGTGTAGCCTACATATTGCGTTTTTTTTTTTAATTTGCTTAACGGGCTAAAGGTTAGCATGTTTAAAATACGTAAGTCGTTTTGTTCATCATATTTAAGTAGATAATCATCAGTTGTTTGCATCAAGTGATAATTTTTGAGATAGTTATTAAAACTGTTTAAAGGTTGTCAAACGTTGTTTCTCGTTGTATATCCTTTAATCCTAGAGTTAAATTGATAAATAACGTGTACGAATTTGTTTAACGCATTTGTTTTGGTTACTCGACGTCTCCGTTCTCGTGTAGCCTACACATTGCGTTTTTTTTTTTAATTTGCTTACCGGGCTAAAGGTTAGCGTGTTTAAAATATGTAAGTCGTTTTGTTCATCAAATTTAAGTAGATAACTCATCAGTTGTTTGCATCAGAGCGATAATTTTTGAGATAGTTATTAAAACTGTTTAAAGATTGTCAAACGTTGTTTCTCGATGTATATCCTTTAATTCTAGAGTTAAATTGATAAATAACGTGTACGAATTTGTTTAACGCATTTGTTTTGGTTACTCGACGTCTCCGTTCTCGTGTAGCCTACATATTGCGTTTTTTTTTTAATTTGCTTACCGGGCTAAAGGTTAGCATGTTTAAAATACGTAAGTCGTTTTGTTCATCAAATTTAAGTAGATAACTCATCAGTTGTTTGCATCAGAGCGACAATTTTTGAGATAGTTATTAAAACTGTTTAAAGGTTGTCAAACGTTGTTTCTCGTTGTATATCCTTTAATTCTAGAGTTAAATTGATAAATAACGTGTACGAATTTGTTTAACGCATTTGTTTTGGTTACTCGACGTCTCCGTTCTCGTGTAGCCTACATATAGCGTTTTTTTTTAATTTGCTTACCGGGCTAAAGGTTAGCATGTTTAAAATACGTAAGTCGTTTTGTTCATCATATTTAAGTAGATAACTCATCAGTTGTTTGCATCAGAGCGATAATTTTTGAGATAGTTATTAAAACTGTTTAAAGGTTGTCAAACGTTGTTTCTCCTTGTATATCCTTTAATTCTAGAGTTAAGTTGATAAATAACGTGTACGAATTTGTTTAACGCATTTGTTTTGGTTACTCGACGTCTCCGTTCTCGTGTAGCCTACATATTGCGTTTTTTTTTAATTTGCTTACCGGGCTAAAGGTTAGCATGTTTAAAATACGTAAGTCGTTTTGTTCAACAAATTTAAGTAGATAACTCATCAGTTGTTTGCATCAGA
The DNA here is from genome assembly GCF_040869045.1 of Eurosta solidaginis. Lineage (NCBI taxonomy): Eukaryota > Metazoa > Arthropoda > Insecta > Diptera > Tephritidae > Eurosta > Eurosta solidaginis. The sequence continues at coordinate 392,164 of NW_027136929.1, read as the reverse complement.
GCGATAATTTTTGAGATAGTTATTAAAACTGTTTAAAGGTTGTCAAACGTTGTTTCTCGTTGTATATCCTTTAATTCTAGAGTTAAATTGATAAATAACGTGTACGAATTTGTTTAACGCATTTGTTTTGGTTACTCGACGTCTCCGTTCTCGTGTAGCCTACATATTGCGTTTTTTTTTTAATTTGCTTACCGGGCTAAAGGTTAGCATGTTTAAAATACGTAAGTCGTTTTGTTCAACAAATTTGAGTAGATAACTCATCAGTTGTTTGCATCAGAGCGACAATTTTTGAGATAGTTATTAAAACTGTTTAAAGGTTGTCAAACGTTGTTTCTCGTTGTATATCCTTTAATTCTAGAGTTAAATTGATAAATAACGTGTACGAATTTGTTTAACGCATATGTTTTGGTTACTCGACGTCTCCGTTCTCGTGTAGCCTACATATTGCGTTTTTTTTTAATTTGCTTACCGGGCTAAAGGTTAGCATGTTTAAAATACGTAAGTCGTTTTGTTCATCATATTTAAGTAGATAACTCATCAGTTGTTTGCATCAGAGCGATAATTTTTGAGATAGTTATTAAAACTGTTTAAAGGTTGTCAAACGTTGTTTCTCGTTGTATATCCTTTAATTCTAGAGTTAAATTGATAAATAACGTGTACGAATTTGTTTAACGCATTTGTTTTGGTTACTCGACGTCTCCGTTCTCGTGTAGCCTACATATTGCGTTTTTTTTTAATTTGCTTACCGGGCTAAAGTTAGCATGTTTAAAATACGTAAGTCGTTTTGTTCATCATATTTAAGTAGATAACTCATCAGTTGTTTGCATCAGAGCGATAATTTTTGAGATAGTTATTAAAACTGTTTAAAGGTTGTCAAACGTTGTTTCTCGTTGTATATCCTTTAATTCTAGAGTTAAATTGATAAATAACGTGTACGAATTTGTTTAACGCATTTGTTTTGGTTACTCGACGTCTCCGTTCTCGTGTAGCCTACATATTGCGTTTTTTTTTTTAATTTGCTTACCAGGCTAAAGGTTAGCATGTTTAAAATACGTAAGTCGTTTTGTTCAACAAATTTGAGTAGATAACTCATCAGTTGTTTGCATCAGAGCGATAATTTTTGAGATAGTTATTAAAACTGTTTAAAGGTTGTCAAACGTTGTTTCTCGTTGTATATCCTTTAATTCTAGAGTTAAATTGATAAATAACGTGTACGAATTTGTTTAACGCATTTGTTTTGGTTACTCGACGTCTCCGTTCTCGTGTAGCCTACATATTGCGTTTTTTTTTAAATTTGCTTACCGGGCTAAAGGTTAGCATGTTTAAAATACGTAAGTCGTTTTGTTCATCATATTTAAGTAGATAACTCATCAGTTGTTTGCATCAAGCGATAATTTTTGAGATAGTTATTAAAACTGTTTAAAGGTTGTCAAACGTTGTTTCTCGTTGTATATCCTTTAATTCTAGAGTTAAATTGATAAATAACGTGTACGAATTTGTTTAACGCATTTGTTTTGGTTACTCGACGTTTCCGTTCTCGTGTAGCCTACATATTGCGTTTTTTTTAAATTTGCTTACCGGGCTAAAGGTTAGCATGTTTAAAATACGTAAGTCGTTTTGTTCATCATATTTAAGTAGATAACTCATCAGTTGTTTGCATCAGGCGATAATTTTTGAGATAGTTATTAAAACTGTTTAAAGGTTGTCAAACGTTGTTTCTCGTTGTATATCCTTTAATTCTAGAGTTAAATTGATAAATAACGTGTACGAATTTGTTTAACGCATTTGTTTTGGTTACTCGACGTCTCCGTTCTCGTGTAGCCTACATATTGCGTTTTTTTTTTTAATTTGCTTACCGGGCTAAAGGTTAGCATGTTTAAAATACGTAAGTCGCTTTGTTCATCAAATTTAAGTAGATAACTCATCAGTTGTTTGCATCAGAGCGATAATTTTTGAGATAGTTATTAAAACTGTTTAAAGGTTGTCAAACGTTGTTTCTCGTTGTATATCCTTTAATTCTAGAGTTAAATTGATAAATAACGTGTACGAATTTGTTTAACGCATTTGTTTTGGTTACTCGACGTCTCCGTTCTCGTGTAGCCTACATATTGCGTTTTTTTTTTAATTTGCTTACCGGGCTAAAGGTTAGCATGTTTAAAATACGTAAGTCGTTTTGTTCATCAAATTTAAGTAGATAACTCAACAGTTGTTTGCATCAGAGCGACAATTTTTGAGATAGTTATTAAAACTGTTTAAAGGTTGTCAAACGTTGTTTCTCGTTGTATATCCTTTAATTCTAGAGTTAAATTGATAAATAACGTGTACGAATTTGTTTAACGCATTTGTTTTGGTTACTCGACGTCTCCGTTCTCGTGTAGCCTACATATTGGGTTTTTTTTTAATTTGCTTACCGGGCTAAAGGTTAGCATGTTTAAAATACGTAAGTCGTTTTGTTCATCATATTTAAGTAGATAACTCATCAGTTGTTTGCATCAGAGCGATAATTTTTGAGATAGTTATTAAAACTGTTTAAAGGTTGTCAAACATTGTTTCTCGTTGTATATCCTTTAATTCTAGAGTTAAGTTGATAAATAACGTGTACGAATTTGTTTAACGCATTTGTTTTGGTTACTCGACGTCTCCGTTCTCGTGTAGCCTACATATTGCGTTTTTTTTTAATTTGCTTACCGGGCTAAAGGTTAGCATGTTTAAAATACGTAAGTCGTTTTGTTCATCATATTTAAGTAGATAACTCATCAGTTGTTTGCATCAGAGCGATAATTTTTGAGATAGTTATTAAAACTGTTTAAAGGTTGTCAAACGTTTTTTCTCGTTGTATATCCTTTAATTCTGGAGTTAAATTGATAAATAACGTGTACGAATTTGTTTAACGCATTTGTTTTGGTTATTCGACGTCTCCGTTCTCGTGTAGCCTACATAGTGCGTTTTTTTTTTTAATTTGCTTACCGGGCTAAAGGTTAGCATGTTTAAAATACGTAAGTCGTTTTGTTCAACAAATTTGAGTAGATAACTCATCAGTTGTTTGCATCAGAGAGACAATTTTTGAGATAGTTATTAAAACTGTTTAAAGGTTGTCAAACGTTGTTTCTCGTTGTATATCCTTTAATTCTAGAGTTAAATTGATAAATAACGTGTACGAATTTGTTTAACGCATTTGTTTTGGTTACTCGACGTCTCCGTTCTCGTGTAGCCTACATATTGCGTTTTTTTTTTAATTTGCTTACCGGGCTAAAGGTTAGCATGCTTAAAATACGTAAGTCGTTTTGTTCATCAAATTTAAGTAGATAACTCATCAATTGTTTGCATCAGAGCGATAATTTTTGAGATAGTTATTAAAACTGTTTAAAGGTTGTCAAACGTTGTTTCTCGTTGTATATCCTTTAATTCTAGAGTTAAATTGATAAATAACGTGTACGAATTTGTTTAACGCATTTGTTTTGGTTACTCGACGTCTCCGTTCTCGTGTAGCCTACATATTGCGTTTTTTTTTTTAATTTGCTTACCGGGCTAAAGGTTAGCATGTTTAAAATACGTAAGTCGTTTTGTTCATCAAATTAAGTAGATAACTCATCAGTTGTTTGCATCAGAGCGATAATTTTTGAGATAGTTATTAAAACTGTTTAAAGATTGTCAAACGTTGTTTCTCGTTGTATATCCTTTAATTCTAGAGTTAAATTGATAAATAACGTGTACGAATTTGTTTAACGCATTTGTTTTGGTTACTCGACGTCTCCGTTCTCGTGTAGCCTACATATTGCGTTTTTTTTTTAATTTGCTTACCGGGCTAAAGGTTAGCATGTTTAAAATACGTAAGTCGTTTTGTTCATCAAATTTAAGTAGATAACTCATCAGTTGTTTGCATCAGATCGATAATTTTTGAGATAGTTATTAAAACTGTTTAAAGGTTGTCAAACGTTGTTTCTCGTTGTATATCCTTTAATTCTAGAGTTAAATTGATAAATAACGTGTACGAATTTGTTTAACGCATTTGTTTTGGTTACTCGACGTCTCCGTTCTCGTGTAGCCTACATATTGCGTTTTTTTTTAATTTGCTTACCGGGCTAAAGGTTAGCATGTTTAAAATACGTAAGTCGTTTTGTTCAACAAATTTAAGTAGATAACTCATCAGTTGTTTGCATCAGAGCGATAATTTTTGAGATAGTTATTAAAGCTGTTTAAAGGTTGTCAAACGTTGTTTCTCGTTGTATATCCTTTAATTCTAGAGTTAAATTGATAAATAACGTGTACGAATTTGTTTAACGCATTTGTTTTGGTTACTCGACGTCTCCGTTCTCGTGTAGCCTACATATTGCGTTTTTTTTTAATTTGCTTACCGGGCTAAAGGTTAGCATGTTTAAAATACGTAAGTCGTTTTGTTCAACAAATTTAAGTAGATAACTCATCAGTTGTTTGCATCAGAGCGATAATTTTTAGATAGTTATTAAAACTGTTTAAAGGTTGTCAAACGTTGTTTCTCGTTGTATATCCTTTAATTCTAGAGTTAAATTGATAAATAACGTGTACGAATTTGTTTAACGCATAACGCATTTGTTTTGGTTACTCGACGTCTCCGTTCTCGTGTAGCCTACATATTGCGTTTTTTTTTTAATTTGCTTACCGGGCTAAAGGTTAGCATGTTCAAAATACGTAAGTCGTTTTGTTCATCATATTTAAGTAGATAACTCATCAGTTGTTTGCATCAGAGCGATAATTTTTGAGATAGTTATTAAAACTGTTTAAAGGTTGTCAAACGTTGTTTCTCGTTGTATATCCTTTAATTCTAGAGTTAAATTGATAAATAACTTGTACGAATTTGTTTAACGCATTTGTTTTGGTTACTCGACGTCTCCGTTCTCGTGTAGCCTACATATTGCGTTTTTTTTTTTTAATTTGCTTACCGGGCTAAAGGTTAGCATGTTTAAAATACGTAAGTCGTTTTGTTCATCAAATTTAAGTAGATAACTCATCAGTTGTTTGCATCAGAGCGATAATTTTTGAGATAGTTATTAAAACTGTTTAAAGGTTGTCAAACGTTGTTTCTCGTTGTATATCCTTTAATTCTAGAGTTAAATTGATAAATAACGTGTACGAATTTGTTTAACGCATTTGTTTTGGTTACTCGACGTCTCCGTTCTCGTGTAGCCTACATATAGCGTTTTTTTTTTAATTTGCTTACCGGGCTAAAGGTTAGCATGCTTAAAATACGTAAGTCGTTTTGCTCAACAAATTTGAGTAGATAACTCATCAGTTGTTTGCATCAGAGCGATAATTTTTGAGATAGTTATTAAAACTGTTTAAAGGTTGTCAAACGTTGTTTCTCGTTGTATATCCTTTAATTCTAGAGTTAAATTGATAAATAACGTGTACGAATTTGTTTAACGCATTTGTTTTGGTTACTCGACGTCTCCGTTCTCGTGTAGCCTACATATTGCGTTTTTTTTTTAATTTGCTTACCGGGCTAAAGGTTAGCATGTTTAAAATACGTAAGTCGTTTTGTTCATCAAATTTAAATAGATAACTCATCAGTTGTTTGCATCAGAGCGATAACTTTTTGAGATAATTTTTAAAACTGTTTAAAGGTTGTCAAACGTTGTTTCTCGTTGTATATCCTTTAATTCTAGAGTTAAATTGATAAATAACGTATACGAATTTGTTTAACGCATTTGTTTTAGTTACACGACGTCTCCGTTCTCGTGTAGCCTACATATTGCGTTTTTTTTTTAATTTGCTTACCGGGCTAAAGGTTAGCATGCTTAAAATACGTAAGTCGTTTTGCTCAACAAATTTGAGTAGATAACTCATCAGTTGTTTGCATCAGAGCGATAATTTTTGAGATAGTTATTAAAACTGTTTAAAGGTTGTCAAACGTTGTTTCTCGTTGTATATCCTTTAATTCTAGAGTTAAATTGATAAATAACGTGTACGAATTTGTTTAACGTATTTGTTTTGGTTACTCGACGTCTCCGTTCTCGTGTAGCCTACATATTGCGTTTTTTTTTTAATTTGCTTACCGGGCTAAAGGTTAGCATGCTTAAAATACGTAAGTCGTTTTGCTCAACAAATTTGAGTAGATAACTCATCAGTTGTTTGCATCAGAGCGATAATTTTTGAGATAGTTATTAAAACTGTTTAAAGGTTGTCAAACGTTGTTTCTCGTTGTATATCCTTTAATTCTAGAGTTAAATTGATAAATAACGTGTACGAATTTGTTTAACGCATTTGTTTTGGTTACTCGACGTCTCCGTTCTCGTGTAGCCTACATATAGCGTTTTTTTTTTAATTTGCTTACCGGGCTAAAGGTTAGCATGCTTAAAATACGTAAGTCGTTTTGCTCAACAAATTTAAGTAGATAACTCATCAGTTGTTTGCATCAGAGCGACAATTTTTGAGATAGTTATTAAAACTGTTTAAAGGTTGTCAAACGTTGTTTCTCGTTGTATATCCTTTAATTCTAGAGTTAAATTGATAAATAACGTGTACGAATTTGTTTAACGCATTTGTTTTGGTTACTCGACGTCTCCGTTCTCGTGTAGCCTACATATTGCGTTTTTTTTTTTAATTTGCTTACCGGGCTAAAGGTTAGCATGTTTAAAATACGTAAGTCGTTTTGTTCAACAAATTTGAGTAGATAACTCATCAGTTGTTTGCATCAGAGCGATAATTTTTGAGATAGTTATTAAAACTGTTTAAAGTTTGTCAAACGTTGTTTCTCGTTGTATATCCTTTAATTCTAGAGTTAAATTGATAAATAACGTGTACGAATTTGTTTAACGCATTTGTTTTGGTTACTCGACGTCTCCGTTCTCGTGTAGCCTACATATTGCGTTTTTTTTTAAATTTGCTTACCGGGCTAAAGGTTGGCATGTTTAAAATACGTAAGTCGTTTTGTTCAACAAATTTGAGTAGATAACTCATCAGTTGTTTGCATCAGAGCGATAATTTTTGAGATAGTTATTAAAACTGTTTAAAGGTTGTCAAACGTTGTTTCTCGTTGTATATCCTTTAATTCTAGAGTTAAATTGATAAATAACGTATACGAATTTGTTTAACGCATTTGTTTTAGTTACACGACGTCTCCGTTCTCGTGTAGCCTACATATTGCGTTTTTTTTTTAATTTGCTTACCGGGCTAAAGGTTAGCATGTTTAAAATACGTAAGTCGTTTTGTTCATCAAATTTAAGTAGATAACTCATCAGTTGTTTGCATCAGAGCGACAATTTTTGAGATAGTTATTAAAACTGTTTAAAGGTTGTCAAACGTTGTTTCTCGTTGTATATCCTTTAATTCTAGAGTTAAATTGATAAATAACGTGTACGAATTTGTTTAACGCATTTGTTTTGGTTACTCGACGTCTCCGTTCTCGTGTAGCCTACATATTGCGTTTTTTTTTTAATTTGCTTACCGGGCTAAAGGTTAGCATGTTTAAAATACGTAAGTCGTTTTGTTCAACAAATTTGAGTAGATAACTCATCAGTTGTTTGCATCAGAGCGATAATTTTTGAGATAGTTATTAAAACTGTTTAAAGGTTGTCAAACGTTGTTTCTCGTTGTATATCCTTTAATTCTAGAGTTAAATTGATAAATAACGTATACGAATTTGTTTAACGCATTTGTTTTAGTTACACGACGTCTCCGTTCTCGTGTAGCCTACATATTGCGTTTTTTTTTTAATTTGCTTACCGGGCTAAAGGTTAGCATGTTTAAAATACGTAAGTCGTTTTGTTCATCAAATTTAAGTAGATAACTCATCAGTTGTTTGCATCAGAGCGACAATTTTTGAGATAGTTATTAAAACTGTTTAAAGATTGTCAAACGTTGTTTCTCGTTGTATATGCTTTAATTCTAGAGTTAAATTGATAAATAACGTGTACGAATTTGTTTAACGCATTTGTTTTGGTTACTCGACGTCTCCGTTCTCGTGTAGCCTACATATTGCGTTTTTTTTTTAATTTGCTTACCGGGCTAAAGGTTAGCATGTTTAAAATACGTAAGTCGTTTTGTTCAACAAATTTGAGTAGATAACTCATCAGTTGTTTGCATCAGAGCGATAATTTTTGAGATAGTTATTAAAACTGTTTAAAGGTTGTCAAACGTTGTTTCTCGTTGTATATCCTTTAATTCTAGAGTTAAATTGATAAATAACGTATACGAATTTGTTTAACGCATTTGTTTTAGTTACACGACGTCTCCGTTCTCGTGTAGCCTACATATTGCGTTTTTTTTTTAATTTGCTTACCGGGCTAAAGGTTAGCATGTTTAAAATACGTAAGTCGTTTTGTTCATCAAATTTATGTAGATAACTCATCAGTTGTTTGCATCAGAGCGACAATTTTTGAGATAGTTATTAAAACTGTTTAAAGGTTGTCAAACGTTGTTTCTCGTTGTATATCCTTTAATTCTAGAGTTAAATTGATAAATAACGTGTACGAATTTGTTTAACGCATTTGTTTTGGTTACTCGACGTCTCCGTTCTCGTGTAGCCTACATATTGCGTTTTTTTTTAAATTTGCTTACCGGGCTAAAGGTTAGCATGTTTAAAATACGTAAGTCGTTTTGTTCAACAAATTTGAGTAGATAACTCATCAGTTGTTTGCATCAGAGCGATAATTTTTGAGATAGTTATTAAAACTGTTTAAAGGTTGTCAAACGTTGTTTCTCGTTGTATATCCTTTAATTCTAGAGTTAAATTGATAAATAACGTATACGAATTTGTTTAACGCATTTGTTTTAGTTACACGACGTCTCCGTTCTCGTGTAGCCTACATATTGCGTTTTTTTTTTAATTTGCTTACCGGGCTAAAGGTTAGCATGTTTAAAATACGTAAGTCGTTTTGTTCATCAAATTTAAGTAGATAACTCATCAGTTGTTTGCATCAGAGCGACAATTTTTGAGATAGTTATTAAAACTGTTTAAAGGTTGTCAAACGTTGTTTCTCGTTGTATATCCTTTAATTCTAGAGTTAAATTGATAAATAACGTGTACGAATTTGTTTAACGCATTTGTTTTGGTTACTCGACGTCTCCGTTCTCGTGTAGCCTACATATTGCGTTTTTTTTTTAAATTTGCTTACCGGGCTAAAGGTTAGCATGTTTAAAATACGTCAGTCGTTTTGTTCAACAAATTTGAGTAGATAACTCATCAGTTGTTTGCATCAGAGCGATAATTTTTGAGATAGTTATTAAAACTGTTTAAAGGTTGTCAAACGTTGTTTCTCGTTGTATATCCTTTAATTCTAGAGTTAAATTGATAAATAACGTATACGAATTTGTTTAACGCATTTGTTTTAGTTACACGACGTCTCCTTTCTCGTGTAGCCTACATATTGCGTTTTTTTTTTAATTTGCTTACCGGGCTAAAGGTTAGCATGTTTAAAATACGTAAGTCGTTTTGTTCATCAAATTTAAGTAGATAACTCATCAGTTGTTTGCATCAGAGCGACAATTTTTGAGATAGTTATTAAAACTGTTTAAAGGTTGTCAAACGTTGTTTCTCGTTGTATATCCTTTAATTCTAGAGTTAAATTGATAAATAACGTGTACGAATTTGTTTAACGCATTTGTTTTGGTTACTCGACGTCTCCGTTCTCGTGTAGCCTACATATTGCGTTTTTTTTTTAATTTGCTTACCGGGCTAAAGGTTAGCATGTTTAAAATACGTAAGTCGTTTTGTTCAACAAATTTGAGTAGATAACTCATCAGTTGTTTGCATCAGAGCGATAATTTTTGAGATAGTTATTAAAACTATTTAAAGGTTGTCAAACGTTGTTTTTCGTTGTATATCCTTTAATTCTAGAGTTAAATTGATAAATAACGTGTACGAATTTGTTTAACGCATTTGTTTTGGTTACTCGACGTCTCCGTTCTCGTGTAGCCTACATATTGCGTTTTTTTTTAAATTTGCTTACCGGGCTAAAGGTTAGCATGTTTAAAATACGTAAGTCGTTTTGTTCAACAAATTTGAGTAGATAACTCATCAGTTGTTTGCATCAGAGCGATAATTTTTGAGATAGTTATTAAAACTGTTTAAAGGTTGTCAAACGTTGTTTCTCGTTGTATATCCTTTAATTCTAGAGTTAAATTGATAAATAACGTGTACGAATTTGTTTAACGCATTTGTTTTGGTTACTCGACGTCTCCGTTCTCGTGTAGCCTACATATTGCGTTTTTTTTTTAATTTGCTTACCGGGCTAAAGGTTAGCATGTTTAAAATACGTAAGTCGTTTTGTTCATCAAATTTAAGTAGATAACTCATCAGTTGTTTGCATCAGAGCGATAATTTTTGAGATAGTTATTAAAACTGTTTAAAGGTTGTCAAACGTTGTTTCTCGTTGTATATCCTTTAATTCTAGAGTTAGATTGATAAATAACGTGTACGAATTTGTTTAACGCATTTGTTTTGGTTACTCGACGTCTCCGTTCTCGTGTAGCCTACATATTTCGTTTTTTTTTTAATTTGCTTACCGGGCTAAAGGTTAGCATGTTTAAAATACGTAAGTCGTTTTGTTCATCAAATTTAAGTAGATAACTCATCAGTTGTTTGCATCAGAGCGATAATTTTTGAGATAGTTATTAAAACTGTTTAAAGGTTGTCAAACGTTGTTCCTCGTTGTGTATCCTATAATTCTAGAGTTAAATTGATAAATAACGTGTACAAATTTGTTTAACGCATTTGTTTTGGTTACTCGACGTCTCCGTTCTCGTGTAGCCTACATATTGCGTTTTTTTTTAATTTGCTTACCGGGCTAAAGGTTAGCATGTTTAAAATACGTAAGTCGTTTTGTTCATCATATTTAAGTAGATAACTCATCAGTTGTTTGCATCAGAGCGATAATTTTTGAGATAGTTATTAAAACTGTTTAAAGGTTGTCAAACGTTGTTTCTCGTTGTATATCCTTTAATCCTAGAGTTAAATTGATAAATAACGTGTACGAATTTGTTTAACGCATTTGTTTTGGTTACTCGACGTCTCCGTTCTCGTGTAGGCTACATATTGCGTTTTTTTTTAATTTGCTTACCGGGCTAAAGGTTAGCATGTTTAAAATACGTAAGTCGTTTTGTTCAACAAATTTAAGTAGATAACTCATCAGTTGTTTGCATCAGAGCGACAATTTTTGAGATAGTTATTAAAACTGTTTAAAGGTTGTCAAACGTTGTTTCTCGTTGTATATCCTTTAATTCTAGAGGTAAATTGATAAATAACGTGTACGAATTTGTTTAACGCATTTGTTTTGGTTACTCGACGTCTCCGTTCTCGTGTAGCCTACATATTGCGTTTTTTTTTAAATTTGCTTACCGGGCTAAAGGTTAGCATGTTTAAAATACGTAAGTCGTTTTGTTCATCAAATTTAAGTAGATAACTCATCAGTTGTTTGCATCAGAGCGATAATTTTTGAGATAGTTATTAAAACTGTTTAAAGGTTGTCAAACGTTGTTTCTCGTTGTATATCCTTTAATTCTAGAGTTAAATTGATAAATAACGTATACGAATTTGTTTAACGCATTTGTTTTGGTTACTCGACGTCTCCGTTCTCGTGTAGCCTACATATTGCGTTTTTTTTTTTAATTTGCTTACCGGGCTAAAGGTTAGCATGTTTAAAATACGTAAGTCGTTTTGTTCATCATATTTAAGTAGATAACTCATCAGTTGTTTGCATCAGAGCGATAATTTTTGAGATAGTTATTTAAACTGTTTAAAGGTTGTCAAACGTTGTTTCTCGTTGTATATCCTTTAATTTTAGAGTTAAATTGATAAATAACGTGTACGAATTTGTTTAACGCATTTGTTTTGGTTACTCGACGTCTCCGTTCTCGTGTAGCCTACATATTGCGTTTTTTTTTTAATTTGCTTACCGGGCTAAAGGTTAGCATGTTTAAAATACGTAAGTCGTTTTGTTCAACAAATTTGAGTAGATAACTCATCAGTTGTTTGCATCAGAGCGATAATTTTTGAGATAGTTATTAAAACTGTTTAAAGGTTGTCAAACGTTATTTCTCGTTGTATATCCTTTAATTCTAGAGTTAAATTGATAAATAACGTGTACGAATTTGTTTAACGCATTTGTTTTGGTTACTCGACGTCTCCGTTCTCGTGTAGCCTACATATTGCGTTTTTTTTTTAATTTGCTTACCGGGCTAAAGGTTAGCATGTTTAAAATACGTAAGTCGTTTTGTTCATCAAATTTAAGTAGATAACTCATCAGTTGTTTGCATCAGAGCGATAATTTTTGAGATAGTTATTAAAACTGTTTAAAGGTTGTCAAACGTTGTTTCTCGTTGTATATCCTTTAATTCTAGAGTTAAATTGATAAATAACGTGTACGAATTTGTTTAACGCATTTGTTTTGGTTACTCGACGTCTCCGTTCTCGTGTAGCCTACATATTGCGTTTTTTTTTAATTTGCTTACCGGGCTAAAGGTTAGCATGTTTAAAATACGTAAGTCGTTTTGTTCATCAAATTTAAGTAGATAACTCATCAGTTGTTTGCATCAGAGCGATAATTTTTGAGATAGTTATTAAAACTATTTAAAGGTTGTCAAACGTTGTTTCTCGTTGTATATCCTTTAATTCTAGAGCTAAATTGATAAATAACGTGTACGAATTTGTTTAACGCATTTGTTTTGGTTACTCGACGTCACCGTTCTCGTGTAGCCTACATATTGCGTTTTTTTTTTAATTTGCTTACCGGGCTAAAGGTTAGCATGTTTAAAATACGTAAGTCGTTTTGTTCATCATATTTAAGTAGATAACTCATCAGTTGTTTGCATCAAGCGATAATTTTTGAGATAGTTATTAAAACAGTTTAAAGGTTGTCAAACGTTGTTTCTCGTTGTATATCCTTTAATTCTAGAGTTAAATTGATAAATAACGTGTACGAATTTGTTTAACGCATTTGTTTTGGTTACTCGACGTCTCCGTTCTCGTGTAGCCTACATATTGCGTTTGTTTTTTTTAATTTGCTTACCGGGCTAAAGGTTAGCATGTTTAAAATACGTAAGTCGTTTTGTTCATCAAATTTAAGTAGATAACTCATCAGTTGTTTGCATCAGAGCGATAATTTTTGAGATAATTATTAAAACTGTTTAAAGGTTGTCAAACGTTGTTTCTCGATGTATATCCTTTAATTCTAGAGTTAAATTGTTTCTCGTTGTATATCCTTTAATTCTAGAGTTAAATTGATAAATAACGTGTACGAATTTGTTTAACGCATTTGTTTTGGTTACTCGACGTCTCCGTTCTCGTGTAGCCTACATATTGCGTTTTTTTTTTAATTTGCTTACCGGGCTAAAGGTTAGCATGTTTAAAATACGTAAGTCGTTTTGTTCAACAAATTTAAGTAGATAACTCATCAGTTGTTTGCATCAGAGCGATAATTTTTGAGATAGTTATTAAAACTGTTTAAAGGTTGTCAAACGTTGTTTCTCGTTGTATATCCTTTAATTCTAGAGTTAAATTGATAAATAACGTGTACGAATTTGTTTAACGCATTTGTTTTGGTTACTCGACGTCTCCGTTCTCGTGTGGCCTACATATTGCGTTTTTTTTTTTAATTTGCTTACCGGGCTAAAGGTTAGCATGTTTAAAATACGCAAGTCGTTTTGTTCAACAAATTTGAGTAGATAACTCATCAGTTGTTTGCATCAGAGCGACAATTTTTGAGATAGTTATTAAAACTGTTTAAAGGTTGTCAAACGTTGTTTCTCGTTGTATATCCTTTAATTCTAGAGTTAAATTGATAAATAACGTGTACGAATTTGTTTAACGCATATGTTTTGGTTACTCGACGTCTCCGTTCTCGTGTAGCCTACATATTGCGTTTTTTTTTTTAATTTGCTTACCGGGCTAAAGGTTAGCATGTTTAAAATACGTAAGTCGTTTTGTTCAACAAATTTGAGTAGATAACTCATCAGTTGTTTGCATCAGAGCGACAATTTTTGAGATAGTTATTAAAACTGTTTAAAGGTTGTCAAACGTTGTTTCTCGTTGTATATCCTTTAATTCTAGAGTTAAATTGATAAATAACGTGTACGAATTTGTTTAACGCATATGTTTTGGTTACTCGACGTCTCCGTTCTCGTGTAGCCTACATATTGCGTTTTTTTTTTAATTTGCTTACCGGGCTAAAGGTTAGCATGTTTAAAATACGTAAGTCGTTTTGTTCAACAAATTTGAGTAGATAACTCATCAGTTGTTTGCATCAGAGCGACAATTTTTGAGATAGTTATTAAAACTGTTTAAAGGTTGTCAAACGTTGTTTCTCGTTGTATATCCTTTAATTCTAGAGTTAAATTGATAAATAACGTGTACGAATTTGTATAACGCATATGTTTTGGTTACTCGACGTCTCCGTTCTCGTGTAGCCTACATATTGCGTTTTTTTTTTTAATTTGCTTACCGGGCTAAAGGTTAGCATGCTTAAAATACGTAAGTCGTTTTGTTCATCAAATTTAAGTAGATAACTCATCAGTTGTTTGCATCAGAGCGATAATTTTTGAGATAGTTATTAAAACTGTTTAAAGGTTGTCAAACAATGTTTCTCGTTGTATATCCTTTAATTCTAGATTTAAATTGATAAATAACGTGTACGAATTTGTTTAGCGCATTTGTTTTGGTTACTCGACGTCTCCGTTCTCGTGTAGCCTACATATTGCGTTTTTTTTTAATTTGCTTACGGGGCTAAAGGTTAGCATGTTTAAAATACGTAAGTCGTTTTGCTCATCAAATTTAAGTAGATAACTCATCAGTTGTTTGCATCAGAGCGATAATTTTTGAGATAGTTATTAAAACTGTTTAGAGGTTGACAAACGTTGTTTCTCGTTGTATATCCTTTAATTCTAGAGTTAAATTGATAAATAACGTGTACGAATTTGTTTAACGCATTTGTTTTGGTTACTCGACGTCTCCGTTCTCGTGTAGCCTACATAATGCGTTTTTTTTTTTAATTTGCTTACCGGGCTAAAGGTTAGCATGTTTAAAATACGTAAGTCGTTTTGTTCATCATATTTAAGTAGATAACTCATCAGTTGTTTGCATCAGAGCGATAATTTTTGAGATAGTTATTAAAACTGTTTAAAGGTTGTCAAACGTTGTTTCTCGTTGTATATCCTTTAATTCTAGAGTTAAATTGATAAATAACGTGTACGAATTTGTTTAACGCATTTGTTTTGGTTACTCGACGTCTCCGTTCTCGTGTAGCCTACATATTGCGTTTTTTTTTTTAATTTGCTTACCGGGCTAAAGGTTAGCATGTTTAAAATACGTAAGTCGTTTTGTTCATCAAATTTAAGTAGATAACTCATCAGTTGTTTGCATCAGAGCGATAATTTTTGAGATAGTTATTAAAACTGTTTAAAGGTTGTCAAACGTTGTTTCTCGTTGTATATCCTTTAATTCTAGAGTTAAATTGATAAATAACGTGTACGAATTTGTTTAACGCATTTGTTTTGGTTACTCGACGTCTCCGTTCTCGTGTAGCCTACATATTGCGTTTTTTTTTAATTTGCTTACCGGGCTAAAGGTTAGCATGTCTAAAATACGTAAGTCGTTTTGTTCATCAAATTTAAGTAGATAACTCATCAGTTGTTTGCATCAGAGCGATAATTTTTGAGATAGTTATTAAAACTGTTTAAAGGTTGTCAAACGTTGTTTCTCGTTGTATATCCTTTAATTCTAGAGTTAAATTGATAAATAACGTGTACGAATTTGTTTAACGCATTTGTTTTGGTTACTCGACGTCTCCGTTCTCGTGTAGCCTACATATTGCGTTTTTTTTTTTAATTTGCTTACCGGGCTAAAGGTTAGCATGTTTAAAATACGTAAGTCGTTTTGTTCATCATATTTAAGTAGATAACTCATCAGTTGTTTGCATCAGAGCGATAATTTTTGAGATAGTTATTAAAACTGTTTAAAGGTTGTCAAACGTTGTTTCTCGTTGTATATCCTTTAATTCTAGAGTTAAATTGATAAATAACGTGTACGAATTTGTTTAACGCATTTGTTTTGGTTACTCGACGTCTCCGTTTTCGTGTAGCCTACATATTGCGTTTTTTTTTTAATTTGCTTACCGGGCTAAACGTTAGCATGTTTAAAATACGTAAGTCGTTTTGTTCAACAAATTTAAGTAGATAACTCATCAGTTGTTTGCATCAGAGCGACAATTTTTGAGATAGTTATTAAAACTGTTTAAAGGTTGTCAAACGTTGTTTCTCGTTGTATATCCTTTAATTCTAGAGTTAAATTGATAAATAACGTGTACGAATTTGTTTAACGCATTTGTTTTGGTTACTCGACGTCTCCGTTTTCGTGTAGCCTACATATTGCGTTTTTTTTTTAATTTGCTTACCGGGCTAAAGGGTAGCATGTTTAAAATACGTAAGTCGTTTTGTTCATCAAATTTAAGTAGATAACTCATCAGTTGTTTGCATCAGAGCGATAATTTTTGAGATAGTTATTAAAACTGTTTAAAGATTGTCAAACGTTGTTTCTCGTTGTATATCCTTTAATTCTAGAGTTAAATTGATAAATAACGTGTACGAATTTGTTTAACGCATTTGTTTTGGTTACTCGACGTCTCCGTTCTCGTGTAGCCTACATATTGCGTTTTTTTTTTAATTTGCTTACCGGGCTAAAGGGTAGCATGTTTAAAATACGTAAGTCGTTTTGTTCATCAAATTTAAGTAGATAACTCATCAGTTGTTTGCATCAGAGCGATAATTTTTGAGATAGTTATTAAAACTGTTTAAAGATTGTCAAACGTTGTTTCTCGTTGTATATCCTTTAATTCTAGAGTTAAATTGATAAATAACGTGTACGAATTTGTTTAACGCATTTGTTTTGGTTACTCGACGTCTCCGTTTTCGTGTAGCCTACATATTGCGTTTTTTTTTTAATTTGCTTACCGGGCTAAAGGTTAGCATGTTTAAAATACGTAAGTCGTTTTGTTCAACAAATTTAAGTAGATAACTCATCAGTTGTTTGCATCAGAGCGATAATTTTTGAGATAGTTATTAAAACTGTTTAAAGGTTGTCAAACGTTGTTTCTCGTTGTATATCCTTTAATTCTAGAGTTAAATTGATAATAACGTGTACGAATTTGTTTAACGCATTTGTTTTGGTTACTCGACGTCTCCGTTCTCGTGTAGCCTACATATTGCGTTTTTTTTTTAATTTGCTTACCGGGCTAAAGGTTAGCATGTTTAAAATACGTAAGTCGTTTTGTTCAACAAATTTGAGTAGATAACTCATCAGTTGTTTGCATCAGAGCGATAATTTTTGAGATAGTTATTAAAACTATTTAAAGGTTGTCAAACGTTGTTTCTCGTTGTATATCCTTTAATTCTAGAGTTAAATTGATAAATAACGTGTACGAATTTGTTTAACGCATTTGTTTTGGTTACTCGACGTCTCCGTTCTCGTGTAGCCTACATATTGCGTTTTTTTTTAATTTGCTTACCGGGCTAAAGGTTAGCATGTTTAAAATACGTAAGTCGTTTTGTTCATCAAATTTAAGTAGATAACTCATCAGTTGTTTGCATCAGAGCGATAATTTTTGAGATAGTTATTAAAACTGTTTAAAGGTTGTCAAACGTTTTTTCTCGTGGTATATCCTTTAATTCTAGAGTTAAATTGATAAATAACGTGTACGAATTTGTTTAACGCATTTGTTTTGGTTACTCGACGTCTCCGTTCTCGTGTAGCCTACATATTGCGTTTTTTTTTTAATTTGCTTACCGGGCTAAAGGTTAGCATGTTTAAAATACGTAAGTCGTTTTGTTCATCAAATTTAAGTAGATAACTCATCAGTTGTTTGCATCAGAGCGATAATTTTTGAGATAGTTATTAAAACTGTTTAAAGGTTGTCAAACGTTGTTTCTCGTTGTATATCCTTTAATTCTAGAGTTAAATTGATAAATAACGTGTACGAATTTGTTTAACGCATTTGTTTTGGTTACTCGACGTCTCCGTTCTCGTGTAGCCTACATATTGCGTTTTTTTTTTAATTTGCTTACCGGGCTAAAGGTTAGCATGTTTAAAATACGTAAGTCGTTTTGTTCATCATATTTAAGTAGATAATCATCAGTTGTTTGCATCAAGTGATAATTTTTGAGATAGTTATTAAAACTGTTTAAAGGTTGTCAAACGTTGTTTCTCGTTGTATATCCTTTAATTCTAGAGTTAAATTGATAAATAACGTGTACGAATTTGTTTAACGCATTTGTTTTGGTTACTCGACGTCTCCGTTCTCGTGTAGCCTACATATTGCGTTTTTTTTTTTAATTTGCTTACCGGGCTAAAGGTTAGCGTGTTTAAAATATGTAAGTCGTTTTGTTCATCAAATTTAAGTAGATAACTCATCAGTTGTTTGCATCAGAGCGATAATTTTTGAGATAGTTATTAAAACTGTTTAAAGGTTGTCAAACGTTGTTTCTCGATGTATATCCTTTAATTCTAGAGTTAAATTGATAAATAACGTGTACGAATTTGTTTAACGCATTTGTTTTGGTTACTCGACGTCTCCGTTCTCGTGTAGCCTACATATTGCGTTTTTTTTTTAATTTGCTTACCGGGCTAAAGGTTAGCATGTTTAAAATACGTAAGTCGTTTTGTTCATCAAATTTAAGTAGATAACTCATCAGTTGTTTGCATCAGAGCGACAATTTTTGAGATAGTTATTAAAACTGTTTAAAGGTTGTCAAACGTTGTTTCTCGTTGTATATCCTTTAATTCTAGAGTTAAATTGATAAATAACGTGTACGAATTTGTTTAACGCATTTGTTTTGGTTACTCGACGTCTCCGTTCTCGTGTAGCCTACATATAGCGTTTTTTTTTAATTTGCTTACCGGGCTAAAGGTTAGCATGTTTAAAATACGTAAGTCGTTTTGTTCATCATATTTAAGTAGATAACTCATCAGTTGTTTGCATCAGAGCGATAATTTTTGAGATAGTTATTAAAACTGTTTAAAGGTTGTCAAACGTTGTTTCTCCTTGTATATCCTTTAATTCTAGAGTTAAGTTGATAAATAACGTGTACGAATTTGTTTAACGCATTTGTTTTGGTTACTCGACGTCTCCGTTCTCGTGTAGCCTACATATTGCGTTTTTTTTTTAATTTGCTTACCGGGCTAAAGGTTAGCATGTTTAAAATACGTAAGTCGTTTTGTTCAACAAATTTAAGTAGATAACTCATCAGTTGTTTGCATCAGAGCGATAATTTTTGAGATAGTTATTAAAACTGTTTAAAGGTTGTCAAACGTTGTTTCTCGTTGTATATCCTTTAATTCTAGAGTTAAATTGATAAATAACGTGTACGAATTTGTTTAACGCATTTGTTTTGGTTACTCGACGTCTCCGTTCTCGTGTAGCCTACATATTGCGTTTTTTTTTTAATTTGCTTACCGGGCTAAAGGTTAGCATGTTTAAAATACGTAAGTCGTTTTGTTCAACAAATTTTAGTAGATAACTCATCAGTTGTTTGCATCAGAGCGACAATTTTTGAGATAGTTATTAAAACTGTTTAAAGGTTGTCAAACGTTGTTTCTCGTTGTATATCCTTTAATTCTAGAGTTAAATTGATAAATAACGTGTACGAATTTGTTTAACGCATATGTTTTGGTTACTCGACGTCTCCGTTCTCGTGTAGCCTACATATTGCGTTTTTTTTTTTAATTTGCTTACCGGGCTAAAGGTTAGCATGTTTAAAATACGTAAGTCGTTTTGTTCAACAAATTTGAGTTGTTGTTTGCATCAGAGCGACAATTTTTGAGATAGTTATTAAAACTGTTTAAAGGTTGTCAAACGTTGTTTCTCGTTGTATATCCTTTAATTCTAGAGTTAAATTGATAAATAACGTGTACGAATTTGTTTAACGCATATGTTTTGGTTACTCGACGTCTCCGTTCTCGTGTAGCCTACATATTGCGTTTTTTTTTTAATTTGCTTACCGGGCTAAATTTTAGCATGTTTAAAATACGTAAGTCGTTTTGTTCATCAAATTTAAGTAGATAACTCATCAGTTGTTTGCATCAGAGCGATAATTTTTGAGATAGTTATTAAAACTGTTTAAAGGTTGTCAAAAGTTGTTTCTCGTTGTATATCCTTTAATTCTAGAGTTAAATTGATAAATAACGTGTAAGAATTTGTTTAACGCATTTGTTTTGGTTACTCGACGTCTCCGTTCTCGTGTAGCCTACATATTGCGTTTTTTTTTTTAATTTGCTTACCGGGCTAAAGGTTAGCATGTTTAAAATACGTAAGTCGTTTTGTTCATCATATTTAAGTAGATAACTCATCAGTTGTTGGCATCAGAGCGATAATTTTTGAGATAGTTATTAAAACTGTTTAAAGGTTGTCAAACGTTGTTTCTCGTTGTATATCCTTTAATTCTAGAGTTAAATTGATAAATAACGTGTACGAATTTGTTTAACGCATTTGTTTTGGTTACTCGACGTCTCCGTTCTCGTGTAGCCTACATATTGCGTTTTTTTTTTAATTTGCTTACCGGGCTAAAGGTTAGCATGTTTAAAATACGTAAGTCGTTTTGTTCAACAAATTTGAGTAGATAACTCATCAGTTGTTTGCATCAGAGCGACAATTTTTGAGATAGTTATTAAAACTGTTTAAAGGTTGTCAAACGTTGTTTCTCGTTGTATATCCTTTAATTCTAGAGTTAAATTGATAAATAACGTGTACGAATTTGTTTAACGCATATGTTTTGGTTACTCGACGTCTCCGTTCTCGTGCAGCCTACATATTGCGTTTTTTTTTTAATTTGCTTACCGGGCTAAAGGTTAGCATGCTTAAAATACGTAAGTCGTTTTGTTCATCAAATTTAAGTAGATAACTCATCAGTTGTTTGCATCAGAGCGATAATTTTTGAGATAGTTATTAAAACTGTTTAAAGGTTGTCAAACGTTGTTTCTCGTTGTATATCCTTTAATTCTAGAGTTAAATTGATAAATAACGTGTACGAATTTGTTTAGCGCATTTGTTTTGGTTACTCGACGTCTCCGTTCTCGTGTAGCCTACATATTGCGTTTTTTTTTAATTTGCTTACCGGGCTAAAGGTTAGCATGTGTAAAATACGTAAGTCGTTTTGCTCATCAAATTTAAGTAGATAACTCATCAGTTGTTTGCATCAGAGCGATAATTTTTGAGATAGTTATTAAAACTGTTTAGAGGTTGTCAAACGTTGTTTCTCGTTGTATATCCTTTAATTCTAGAGTTAAATTGATAAATAACGTGTACGAATTTGTTTAACGCATTTGTTTTGGTTACTCGACGTCTCCGTTCTCGTGTAGCCTACATAATGCGTTTTTTTTTTAATTTGCTTACCGGGCTAAAGGTTAGCATGTTTAAAATACGTAAGTCGTTTTGTTAATCATATTTAAGTAGATAACTCATCAGTTGTTTGCATCAGAGCGATAATTTTTGAGATAGTTATTAAAACTGCTTAAAGGTTGTCAAACGTTGTTTCTCGTTGTATATCCTTTAATTCTAGAGTTAAATTGATAAATAACGTGTACGAATTTGTTTAACGCATTTGTTTTGGTTACTCGACGTCTCCGTTCTCGTGTAGCCTACATATTGCGTTTTTTTTTAATTTGCTTACCGGGCTAAAGGTTAGCATGCTTAAAATACGTAAGTCGTTTTGTTCATCAAATTTAAGTAGATAACTCATCAGTTGTTTGCATCAGAGCGATAATTTTTGAGATAGTTATTAAAACTGTTTAAAGGTTGTCAAACGTTGTTTCTCGTTGTATATCCTTTAATTCTAGAGTTAAATTAAAAAATAACGTGTACGAATTTGTTTAACGCATTTGTTTTGGTTACTCGACGTCTCCGTTCTCGTGTAGCCTACATATTGCGTTTTTTTTTAATTTGCTTACCGGGCTAAAGGTTAGCATGTCTAAAATACGTAAGTCGTTTTGTTCATCAAATTTAAGTAGATAACTCATCAGTTGTTTGCATCAGAGCGATAATTTTTGAGATAGTTATTAAAACTGTTTAAAGGTTGTCAAACATTGTTTCTCGATGTATATCCTTTAATTCTAGAGTTAAATTGATAAATAACGTGTACGAATTTGTTTAACGCATTTGTTTTGGTTACTCGACGTCTCCGTTCTCGTGTAGCCTACATATTGCGTTTTTTTTTTTTAATTTGCTTACCGGGCTAAAGGTTAGCATGTTTAAAATACGTAAGTCGTTTTGTTCATCATATTTAAGTAGATAACTCATCAGTTGTTTGCATCAGAGCGATAATTTTTGAGATAGTTATTAAAACTGTTTAAAGGTTGTCAAACGTTGTTTCTCGTTGTATATCCCTTAATTCTAGAGTTAAATTGATAAATAACGTGTACGAATTTGTTTAACGCATTTGTTTTGGTTACTCGACGTCTCCGTTTTCGTGTAGCCTACATATTGCGTTTTTTTTTTTAATTTGCTTTCCGGGCTAAAGGTTAGCATGTTTAAAATACGTAAGTCGTTTTGTTCAACAAATTTAAGTAGATAACTCATCAGTTGTTTGCATCAGAGCGACAATTTTTGAGATAGTTATTAAAACTGTTTAAAGGTTGTCAAACGTTGTTTCTCGTTGTATATCCTTTAATTCTAGAGTTAAATTGATAAATAACGTGTACGAATTTGTTTAACGCATTTGTTTTGGTTACTCGACGTCTCCGTTCTCGTGTAGCCTACATATTGCGTTTTTTTTTTTAATTTGCTTACCGGGCTAAAGGTTAGCATGTTTAAAATACGTAAGTCGTTTTGTTCATCAAATTTAAGTAGATAACTCATCAGTTGTTTGCATCAGAGCGATAATTTTTGAGATAGTTATTAAAACTGTTTAAAGGTTGTCAAACGTTGTTTCTCGTTGTATATCCTTTAATTCTAGAGTTAAATTGATAAATAACGTGTACGAATTTGTTTAACGCATTTGTCTTGGTTACTCGACGTCTCCGTTCTCGTGTAGCCTACATATTGCGTTTTTTTTTTTTTAATTTGCTTACCGGGCTAAAGGTTAGCTTGTTTAAAATACGTAAGTCGTTTTGTTCATCATATTTAAGTAGATAACTCATCAGTTGTTTGCATCAGAGCGATAATTTTTGAGATAGTTATTAAAACTGTTTAAAGGTTGTCAAACGTTGTTTCTCGTTGTATATCCTTTAATTCTAGAGTTAAATTGATAAATAACGTGTACGAATTTGTTTAACGCATTTGTTTTGGTTACTCGACGTCTCCGTTCTCGTGTAGCCTACATATTGCGTTTTTTTTTTAATTTGCTTACCGGGCTAAAGGTTAGCATGTTTAAAATACGTAAGTCGTTTTGTTCATCAAATTTAAGTAGATAACTCATCAGTTGTTTGCATCAGAGCGATAATTTTTGAGATAGTTATTAAAACTGTTTAAAGGTTGTCAAACGTTGTTTCTCGTTGTATATCCTATAATTCTAGAGTTAAATTGATAAATAACGTGTAGGAATTTGTTTAACGCATTTGTTTTGGTTACTCGACGTCTCCGTTCTCGTGTAGCCTACATATTTCGTTTTTTTTTTAATTTGCTTACCGGGCTAAAGGGTAGCATGTTTAAAATACGTAAGTCGTTTTGTTCATCAAATTTAAGTAGATAACTCATCAGTTGTTTGCATCAGAGCGATAATTTTTGAGATAGTTATTAAAACTGTTTAAAGGTTGTCAAACGTTGTTTCTCGTTGTATATCCTTTAATTCTAGAGTTAAATTGATAAATAACGTGTACGAATTTGTTTAACGCATTCGTTTTGGTTACTCGACGTCTCCGTTCTCGTGTAGCCTACATATTGCGTTTTTTTTTTAATTTGCTTACCGGGCTAAAGGTTAGCATGTTTAAAATACGTAAGTCGTTTTGTTCATCATATTTAAGTAGATAACTCATCAGTTGTTTGCATCAGAGCGATAATTTTTGAGATAGTTATTAAAACTGTTTAAAGGTTGTCAAACGTTGTTTCTCGTTGTATATCCTTTAATTCTAGAGTTAAATTGATAAATAACGTGTACGAATTTGTTTAACGCATTTGTTTTGGTTACTCGACGTCTCCGTTCTCGTGTAGCCTACATATTGCGTTTTTTTTTTAATTTGCTTACCGGGCTAAAGGTTAGCATGTTTAAAATACGTAAGTCGTTTTGTTCAACAAATTTGAGTAGATAACTCATCAGTTGTTTGCATCAGAGCGATAATTTTTGAGATAGTTATTAAAACTGTTTAAAGGTTGTCAAACGTTGTTTCTCGTTGTATATCCTTTAATTCTAGAGTTAAATTGATAAATAACGTGTACGAATTTGTTTAACGCATTTGTTTTGGTTACTCGACGTCTCCGTTCTCGTGTAGCCTACATATTGCGTTTTTTTTTTAATTTGCTTACCGGGCTAAAGGTTAGCATGTTTAAAATACGTAAGTCGTTTTGTTCATCAAATTTAAGTAGATAACTCATCAGTTGTTTGCATCAGAGCGATAATTTTTGAGATAGTTATTAAAACTGTTTAAAGGTTGTCAAACGTTGTTTCTCGTTGTATATCCTTTAATTCTAGAGTTAAATTGATAAATAACGTGTACGAATTTGTTTAACGCATTTGTTTTGGGTACTCGACGTCTCCGTTCTCGTGTAGCCTACATATTGCGTTTTTTTTTTAATTTGCTTACCGGGCTAAAGGTTAGCATGTTTAAAATACGTAAGTCGTTTTGTTCAACAAATTTAAGTAGATAACTCATCAGTTGTTTGCATCAGAGCGACAATTTTTGAGATAGTTATTAAAACTGTTTAAAGGTTGTCAAACGTTGTTTCTCGTTGTATATCCTTTAATTCTAGAGTTAAATTGATAAATAACGTGTACGAATTTGTTTAACGCATTTGTTTTGGTTACTCGACGTCTCCGTTCTCGTGTAGCCTACATATTGCGTTTTTTTTTTAATTTGCTTACCGGGCTAAAGGTTAGCATGTTTAAAATACGTAAGTCGTTTTGTTCATCAAATTTAAGTAGATAACTCATCAGTTGTTTACATCAGAGCGATAATTTTTGAGATAGTTATTAAAACTGTTTAAAGGTTGTCAAACGTTGTTTCTCGTTGTATATCCTTTAATTCTAGAGTTAAATTGATAAATAACGTGTACGAATTTGTTTAACGCATTTGTTTTGGTTACTCGACGTCTCCGTTCTCGTGTAGCCTACATATTGCGTTTTTTTTTTTAATTTGCTTACCGGGCTAAAGGTTAGCATGTTTAAAATACGTAAGTCGTTTTGTTCATCATATTTAAGTAGATAACTCATCAGCTGTTTGCATCAGAGCGATAATTTTTGAGACAGTTATTAAAACTGTTTAAAGGTTGTCAAACCTTGTTTCTCGTTGTATATCCTTTAATTCTAGAGTTAAATTGATAAATAACGTGTACGAATTTGTTTAACGCATTTGTTTTGGTTACTCGACGTCTCCGTTCTCGTGTAGCCTACATATTGCGTTTTTTTTTTAATTTGCTTACCGGGCTAAAGGTTAGCATGTTTAAAATACGTAAGTCGTTTTGTTCATCAAATTTAAGTAGATAACTCATCAGTTGTTTGCATCAGAGCGATAATTTTTGAGATAGTTATTAAAACTGTTTAAAGGTTGTCAAACGTTGTTTCTCGTTGTATATCCTTTAATTCTAGAGTTAAATTGATAAATAACGTGTACGAATTTGTTTAACGCATTTGTTTTGGTTACTCGACGTCTCCGTTCTCGTGTAGCCTACATATTGCGTTTTTTTTTTAATTTGCTTACCGGGCTAAAGGTTAGCATGTTTAAAATACGTAAGTCGTTTTGTTCATCATATTTAAGTAGATAACTCATCAGTTGTTTGCATCAGAGCGATAATTTTTGAGATAGTTATTAAAACTGTTTAAAGGTTGTCAAACGTTGTTTCTCGTTGTATATCATTTAATTCTAGAGTTAAATTGATAAATAACGTGTACGAATTTGTTTAACGCATTTGTTTTGGTTACTCGACGTCTCCGTTCTCGTGTAGCCTACATATTGCGTTTTTTTTTTTAATTTGCTTACCGGGCTAAAGGTTAGCATGTTTAAAATACGTAAGTCGTTTTGTTCAACAAATTTGAGTAGATAACTCATCAGTTGTTTGCATCAGAGCGACAATTTTTGAGATAGTTATTAAAACTGTTTAAAGGTTGTCAAACGTTGTTTCTCGTTGTATATCCTTTAATTCTAGAGTTAAATTGATAAATAACGTGTACGAATTTGTTTAACGCATATGTTTTGGTTACTCGACGTCTCCGTTCTCGTGTAGCCTGTTGTTTGCATCAGAGCGATAATTTTTGAGATAGTTATTAAAACTGTTTAAAGGTTGTCAAACGTTGTTTCTCGTTGTATATCCTTTAATTCTAGAGTTAAATTGATAAATAACGTGTACGAATTTGTTTAACGCATTTGTTTTGGTTACTCGACGTCTCCGTTCTCGTGTAGCCTACATATTGCGTTTTTTTTTTTAATTTGCTTACCGGGCTAAAGGTTAGCATGTTTAAAATACGTAAGTCGTTTTGTTCATCAAATTTAAGTAGATAACTCATCAGTTGTTTGCATCAGAGCGATAATTTTTGAGATAGTTATTAAAACTGTTTAAAGGTTGTCAAACGTTGTTTCTCGTTGTATATCCTTTAATTCTAGAGTTAAATTGATAAATAACGTGTAGGAATTTGTTTAACGCATTTGTTTTGGTTACTCGACGTCTCCGTTCTCGTGTAGCCTACATATTTCGTTTTTTTTTTAATTTGCTTACCGGGCTAAAGGGTAGCATGTTTAAAATACGTAAGTCGTTTTGTTCATCAAATTTAAGTAGATAACTCATCAGTTGTTTGCATCAGAGCGATAATTTTTGAGATAGTTATTAAAACTGTTTAAAGGTTGTCAAACGTTGTTTCTCGTTGTATATCCTTTAATTCTAGAGTTAAATTGATAAATAACGTGTACGAATTTGTTTAACGCATTTGTTTTGGTTACTCGACGTCTCCGTTCTCGTGTAGCCTACATATTGCGTTTTTTTTTAATTTGCTATCCTTTAATTCTAGAGTTAAATTGATAAATAACGTGTACGAATTTGTTTAACGCATTTGTTTTGGTTACTCGACGTCTCCGTTTTCGTGTAGCCTACATATTGCGTTTTTTTTTTTAATTTGCTTACCGGGCTAAAGGTTAGCATGTTTAAAATACGTAAGTCGTTTTGTTCAACAAATTTAAGTAGATAACTCATCAGTTGTTTGCATCAGAGCGACAATTTTTGAGATAGTTATTAAAACTGTTTAAAGGTTGTCAAACGTTGTTTCTCGTTGTATATCCTTTAATTCTAGAGTAAAATTGATAAATAACGTGTACGAATTTGTTTAACGCATTTGTTTTGGTTACTCGACGTCTCCGTTCTCGTGTAGCCTACATATTGCGTTTTTTTTTTAATTTGCTTACCGGGCTAAAGGTTAGCATGTTTAAAATACGTAAGTCGTTTTGTTCATCAAATTTAAGTAGATAACTCCTCAGTTGTTTGCATCAGAGCGATAATTTTTGAGATAGTTATTAAAACTGTTTAAAGGTTGTCAAACGTTGTTTCTCGTTGTATATCCTTTAATTCTAGAGTTAAATTGATAAATAACGTGTACGAATTTGTTTAACGCATTTGTTTTGGTTACTCGACGTCTCCGTTCTCGTGTAGCCTACATATTGCGTTTTTTTTTTAATTTGCTTACCGGGCTAAAGGTTAGCATGTTTAAAATACGTAAGTCGTTTTGTTCATCATATTTAAGTAGATAACTCATCAGTTGTTTGCATCAGAGCGATAATTTTTAAGATAGTTATTAAAACTGTTTAAAGGTTGTCAAACGTTGTTTCTCGTTGTATATCCTTTAATTCTAGAGTTAAGTTGATAAATAACGTGTACGAATTTGTTTAACGCATTTGTTTTGGTTACTCGACGTCTCCGTTCTCGTGTAGCCTACATATTGCGTTTTTTTTTTAATTTGCTTACCGGGCTAAAGGTTAGCATGTTTAAAATACGTAAGTCGTTTTGTTCATCAAATTTAAGTAGATAACTCATCAGTTGTTTGCATCAGAGCGATAATTTTTGAGATAGTTATTAAAACTGTTTAAAGGTTGTCAAACGTTGTTTCTCGTTGTATATCCTTTAATTCTAGAGTTAAATTGATAAATAACGTGTAGGAATTTGTTTAACGCATTTGTTTTGGTTACTCGACGTCTCCGTTCTCGTGTAGCCTACATATTTCGTTTTTTTTTTTAATTTGCTTACCGGGCTAAAGGGTAGCATGTTTAAAATACGTAAGTCGTTTTGTTCATCAAATTTAAGTAGATAACTCATCAGTTGTTTGCATCAGAGCGATAATTTTTGAGATAGTTATTAAAACTGTTTAAAGGTTGTCAAACGTTGTTTCTCGTTGTATATCCTTTAATTCTAGAGTTAAATTGATAAATAACGTGTACGAATTTGTTTAACGCATTTGTTTTGGTTACTCGACGTCTCCGTTCTCGTGTAGCCTACATATTGCGTTTTTTTTTTAATTTGCTTACCGGGCTAAAGGTTAGCATGTTTAAAATACGTAAGTCGTTTTGTTCATCATATTTAAGTAGATAACTCATCAGTTGTTTGCATCAGAGCGATAATTTTTGAGATAGTTATTAAAACTGTTTAAAGGTTGTCAAACGTTGTTTCTCGTTGTATATCCTTTAATTCTAGAGTTAAATTGATAAATAACGTGTACGAATTTGTTTAACGCATTTGTTTTGGTTACTCGACGTCTCCGTTCTCGTGTAGCCTACATATTGCGTTTTTTTTTTAATTTGCTTACCGGGCTAAAGGTTAGCATGTTTAAAATACGTAAGTCGTTTTGTTCAACAAATTTGAGTAGATAACTCATCAGTTGTTTGCATCAGAGCGATAATTTTTGAGATAGTTATTAAAACTGTTTAAAGGTTGTCAAACGTTGTTTCTCGTTGTATATCCTTTAATTCTAGAGTTAAATTGATAAATAACGTGTACGAATTTGTTTAACGCATTTGTTTTGGTTACTCGACGTCTCCGTTCTCGTGTAGCCTACATATTGCGTTTTTTTTTTAATTTGCTTACCGGGCTAAAGGTTAGCATGTTTAAAATACGTAAGTCGTTTTGTTCATCAAATTTAAGTAGATAACTCATCAGTTGTTTGCATCAGAGCGATAATTTTTGAGATAGTTATTAAAACTGTTTAAAGGTTGTCAAACGTTGTTTCTCGTTGTATATCCTTTAATTCTAGAGTTAAATTGATAAATAACGTGTACGAATTTGTTTAACGCATATGTTTTGGTTACTCGACGTCTCCGTTCTCGTGTAGCCTACATATTGCGTTTTTTTTTTAATTTGCTTACCGGGCTAAAGGTTAGCATGTTTAAAATACGTAAGTCGTTTTGTTCATCAAATTTAAGTAGATAACTCATCAGTTGTTTGCACCAGAGCGATAATTTTTGAGATAGTTATTAAAACTGTTTAAAGGTTGTCAAACGTTGTTTCTCGTTGTATATTCTTTAATTCTAGAGTTAAATTGATAAATAACGTGTACGAATTTGTTTAACGCATTTGTTTTGGTTACTCGACGTCTCCGTTCTCGTGTAGCCTACATATTGCGTTTTTTTTTTAAATTTGCTTACCGGGCTAAAGGTTAGCATTT
Source organism: Eurosta solidaginis (assembly GCF_040869045.1). Classification (NCBI taxonomy): domain Eukaryota; kingdom Metazoa; phylum Arthropoda; class Insecta; order Diptera; family Tephritidae; genus Eurosta; species Eurosta solidaginis. Next base: position 362,422 of record NW_027136929.1, on the reverse strand, counting down.
TTAAAATACGTAAGTCGTTCTGTTCATCATATTTAAGTAGATAACTCATCAGTTGTTTGCATCAAGCGATAGTTTTTGAGATAGTTATTAAAACTGTTTAAAGGTTGTCAAACGTTGTTTCTCGTTGTATATCCTTTAATTCTAGAGTTAAATTGATAAATAACGTGTACGAATTTGTTTAACGCATTTGTTTTGGTTACTCGACGTCTCCGTTCTCGTGTAGCCTACATATTGCGTTTTTTTTTTTTAATTTGCTTACCGGGCTAAAGGTTAGCATGTTTAAAATACGTAAGTCGTTTTGTTCATCAAATTTAAGTAGATAACTCATCAGTTGTTTGCATCAGAGCGATAATTTTTGAGATAGTTATTAAAACTGTTTAAAGGTTGTCAAACGTTGTTTCTCGTTGTATATCCTTTAATTCTAGAGTTAAGTTGATAAATAACGTGTACGAATTTGTTTAACGCATTTGTTTTGGTTACTCGACGTCTCCGTTCTCGTGTAGCCTACATATTGCGTTTTTTTTTTAATTTGCTTACCGGGCTAAAGGTTAGCATGTTTAAAATACGTAAGTCGTTTTGTTCAACAAATTTGAGTAGATAACTCATCAGTTGTTTGCATCAGAGCGACAATTTTTGAGATAGATATTAAAACTGTTTAAAGGTTGTCAAACGTTGTTTCTCGTTGTATATCTTTTAATTCTAGAGTTAAATTGATAAATAACGTGTACGAATTTGTTTAACGCATTTGTTTTGGTTACTCGACGTCTCCGTTCTCGTGTAGCCTACATATTGCGTTTTTTTTTTAATTTGCTTACCGGGCTAAAGGTTAGCATGTTTAAAATACGTAAGTCGTTTTGTTCAACAAATTTAAGTAGATAACTCATCAGTTGTTTGCATCAGAGCGATAATTTTTGAGATAGTTATTAAAACTGTTTAAAGGTTGTCAAACGTTGTTTCTCGTTGTATATCCTTTAATTCTAGAGTTAAATTGATAAATAACGTGTACGAATTTGTTTAACGCATTTGTTTTGGTTACTCGACGTCTCCGTTCTCCTGTAGCCTACATATTGCGTTTTTTTTTAATTTGCTTACCGGGCTAAAGGTTAGCATGTTTAAAATACGTAAGTCGTTTTGTTCAACAAATTTGAGTAGATAACTCATCAGTTGTTTGCATCAGAGCGACAATTTTTGAGATAGATATTAAAACTGTTTAAAGGTTGTCAAACGTTGTTTCTCGTTGTATATCTTTTAATTCTAGAGTTAAATTGATAAATAACGTGTACGAATTTGTTTAACGCATTTGTTTTGGTTACTCGACGTCTCCGTTTTCGTGTAGCCTACATATTGCGTTTTTTTTTTAATTTGCTTACCGGGCTAAAGGTTAGCATGCTTAAAATACGTAAGTCGTTTTGTTCATCAAATTTAAGTAGATAACTCATCAGTTGTTTGCATCAGAGCGATAATTTTTGAGATAGTTATTAAAACTGTTTAAAGGTTGTCAAACGTTGTTTCTCGTTGTATATCCTTTAATTCTAGAGTTAAATTGATAAATAACGTGTACGAATTTGTTTAGCGCATTTGTTTTGGTTACTCGACGTCTCCGTTCTCGTGTAGCTTACATATTGCGTTTTTTTTTTTATTTGCTTACCGGGCTAAAGGTTAGCATGTTTAAAATACGTAAGTCGTTTTGTTCATCAAATTTAAGTAGATAACTCATCAGTTGTTTGCATCAGAGCGATAATTTTTGAGATAGTTATTAAAACTGTTTAAAGGTTGTCAAACGTTGTTTCTCGTTGTATATCCTTTAATTCTAGAGTTAAATTGATAAATAACGTGTACCAATTTGTTTAACGCATTTGTTTTGGTTACTCGACGTCTCCGTTCTCGTGTAGCCTACATATTGCGTTGTTTTTTTTAATTTGCTTACCGGGCTAAAGGTTAGCATGTTTAAAATACGTAAGTCGTTTTGTTCAACAAATTTAAGTAGATAACTCATCAGTTGTTTGCATCAGAGCGATAATTTTTGAGATAGTTATTAAAACTGTTTAAAGGTTGTCAAACGTTGTTTCTCGTTGTATATCCTTTAATTCTAGAGTTATATTGATAAATAACGTGTACGAATTTGTTTAACGCATTTGTTTTGGTTACTCGACGTCTCCGTTCTCGTGTAGCCTACATATTGCGTTTTTTTTTTTAATTTGCTTACCGGGCTAAAGGTTAGCATGTTTAAAATACGTAAGTCGTTTTGTTCATCATATTTAAGTAGATAACTCATCAGTTGTTTGCATCAGAGCGATAATTTTTAAGATAGTTATTAAAACTGTTTAAAGGTTGTCAAACGTTGTTTCTCGTTGTATATCCTTTAATTCTAGAGTTAAATTGATAAATAACGTGTACGAATTTGTTTAACGCATTTGTTTTGGTTACTCGACGTCTCCTTCTCGTGTAGCCTACATATTGCGTTTTTTTTTTAATTTGCTTACCGGGCTAAAGGTTAGCATGTTTAAAATACGTAAGTCGTTTTGTTCATCAAATTTAAGTAGATAACTCATCAGTTGTTTGCATCAGAGCGATAATTTTTGAGATAGTTATTAAAACTGTTTAAAGGTTGTCAAACGTTGTTTCTCGTTGTATATCCTTTAATTCTAGAGTTAAATTGATAAATAACGTGTAGGAATTTGTTTAACGCATTTGTTTTGGTTACTCGACGTCTCCGTTCTCGTGTAGCCTACATATTTCGTTTTTTTTTTTAATTTGCTTACCGGGCTAAAGGGTAGCATGTTTAAAATACGTATGTCGTTTTGTTCATCAAATTTAAGTAGATAACTCATCAGTTGTTTGCATCAGAGCGATAATTTTTGAGATAGTTATTAAAACTGTTTAAAGGTTGTCAAACGTTGTTTCTCGTTGTATATCCTTTAATTCTAGAGTTAAATTGATAAATAACGTGTACGAATTTGTTTAACGCATTTGTTTTGGTTACTCGACGTCTCCGTTCTCGTGTAGCCTACATATTGCGTTTTTTTTTAATTTGCTTACCGGGCTAAAGGTTAGCATGTTTAAAATACGTAAGTCGTTTTGTTCATCATATTTAAGTAGATAACTCATCAGTTGTTTGCATCAGAGCGATAATTTTTGAGATAGTTATTAAAACTGTTTAAAGGTTGTCAAACGTTGTTTCTCGTTGTATATCCTTTAATTCTAGAGTTAAATTGATAAATAACATGTACGAATTTGTTTAACGCATTTGTTTTGGTTACTCGACGTCTCCGTTCTCGTGTAGCCTACATATTGCGTTTTTTTTTTAATTTGCTTACCGGGCTAAAGGTTAGCATGTTTAAAATACGTAGGTCGTTTTGTTCAACAAATTTGAGTAGATAACTCATCAGTTGTTTGCATCAGAGCGATAATTTTTGAGATAGTTATTAAAACTGTTTAAAGGTTGTCAAACGTTGTTTCTCGTTGTATATCCTTTAATTCTAGAGTTAAATTGATAAATAACGTGTACGAATTTGTTTAACGCATTTGTTTTGGTTACTCGACGTCTCCGTTCTCGTGTAGCCTACATATTGCGTTTTTTTTTTAATTTGCTTACCGGGCTAAAGGTTAGCATGTTTAAAATACGTAAGTCGTTTTGTTCATCAAATTTAAGTAGATAACTCATCAGTTGTTTGCATCAGAGCGATAATTTTTGAGATAGTTATTAAAACTGTTTAAAGGTTGTCAAACGTTGTTTCTCGTTGTATATCCTTTAATTCTAGAGTTAAATTGATAAATAACGTGTACGAATTTGTTTAACGCATTTGTTTTGGTTACTCGACGTCTCCGTTCTCGTGTAGCCTACATATTGCGTTTTTTTTTAAATTTGCTTACCGGGCTAAAGGTTAGCATGTTTAAAATACGTAAGTCGTTTTGTTCATCATATTTAAGTAGATAACTCATCAGTTGTTTGCATCAAGCGATAATTTTTGAGATAGTTATTAAAACTGTTTAAAGGTTGTCAAACGTTGTTTCTCGTTGTATATCCTTTAATTCTAGAGTTAAATTGATAAATAACGTGTACGAATTTGTTTAACGCATTTGTTTTGGTTACTCGACGTCTCCGTTCTCGTGTAGCCTACATATTGCGTTTTTTTTTTTAATTTGCTTACCGGGCTAAAGGTTAGCATGTTTAAAATACGTAAGTCGTTTTGTTCATCAAATTTAAGTAGATAACTCATCAGTTGTTTGCATCAGAGCGATAATTTTTGAGATAGTTATTAAAACTGTTTAAAGGTTGTCAAACGTTGTTTCTCGTTGTATATCCTTTAATTCTAGAGTTAAATTGATAAATAACGTGTACGAATTTGTTTAACGCATTTGTTTTGGTTACTCGACGTCTCCGTTCTCGTGTAGCCTACATATTGCGTTTTTTTTTTAATTTGCTTACCGGGCTAAAGGTTAGCATGTTTAAAATACGTAAGTCGTTTTGTTCATCATATTTAAGTAGATAACTCATCAGTTGTTTGCATCAGAGCGATAATTTTTGAGATAGTTATTAAAACTGTTTAAAGGTTGTCAAACGTTGTTTCTCGTTGTATATCCTTTAATTCTAGAGTTAAGTTGATAAATAACGTGTACGAATTTGTTTAACGCATTTGTTTTGGTTACTCGACGTCTCCGTTCTCGTGTAGCCTACATATTGCGTTTTTTTTTTTAATTTGCTTACCGGGCTAAAGGTTAGCATGTTTAAAATACGTAAGTCGTTTTGTTCAACAAATTTAAGTAGATAACTCATCAGTTGTTTGCATCAGAGCGATAATTTTTGAGATAGTTATTAAAACTGTTTAAAGGTTGTCAAACGTTGTTTCTCGTTGTATATCCTTTAATTCTAGAGTTAAATTGATAAATAACGTGTACGAATTTGTTTAACGCATTTGTTTTGGTTACTCGACGTCTCCGTTCTCCTGTAGCCTACATATTGCGTTTTTTTTTTAATTTGCTTACCGGGCTAAAGGTTAGCATGTTTAAAATACGTAAGTCGTTTTGTTCAACAAATTTGAGTAGATAACTCATCAGTTGTTTGCATCAGAGCGACAATTTTTGAGATAGTTATTAAAACTGTTTAAAGGTTGTCAAACGTTGTTTCTCGTTGTATATCCTTTAATTCTAGAGTTAAATTGATAAATAACGTGTACGAATTTGTTTAACGCATTTGTTTTGGTTACTCGACGTCTCCGTTCTCGTGTAGCCTACATATTGCGTTTTTTTTTTAATTTGCTTACCGGGCTAAAGGTTAGCATGCTTAAAATACGTAAGTCGTTTTGTTCATCAAATTTAAGTAGATAACTCATCAGTTGTTTGCATCAGAGCGATAATTTTTGAGATAGTTATTAAAACTGTTTAAAGGTTGTCAAACGTTGTTTCGCGTTGTATATCCTTTAATTCTAGAGTTAAATTGATAAATAACGTGTACGAATTTGTTTAGCGCATTTGTTTTGGTTACTCGACGTCTCCGTTCTCGTGTAGCCTACATATTGCGTTTTTTTTTTTATTTGCTTACCGAGCTAAAGGTTAGCATGTTTAAAATACGTAAGTCTTTTGTTCATCAAATTTAAGTAGATAACTCATCAGTTGTTTGCATCAGAGCGATAATTTTTGAGATAGTTATTAAAACTGTTTAAAGGTTGTCAAACGTTGTTTCTCGTTGTATATCCTTTAATTCTAGAGTTAAATTGATAAATAACGTGTACGAATTTGTTTAACGCATTTGTTTTGGTTACTCGACGTCTCCGTTCTCGTGTAGCCTACATATTGCGTTGTTTTTTTTAATTTGCTTACCGGGCTAAAGGTTAGCATGTTTAAAATACGTAAGTCGTTTTGTTCATCAAATTTAAGTAGATAACTCATCAGTTGTTTGCATCAGAGCGATAATTTTTTAGATAGTTATTAAAACTGTTTAAAGGTTGTCAAACGTTGTTTCTCGTTGTATAACCTTTAATTCTAGAGTTAAATTGATAAATAACGTGTACGAATTTGTTTAACGCATTTGTTTTGGTTACTCGACGTCTCCGTTCTCGTGTAGCCTACATATTGCGTTTTTTTTTTTTAATTTGCTTACCGGGCTAAAGGTTAGCATGTTTAAAATACGTAAGTCGTTTTGTTCATCAAATTTAAGTAGATAACTCATCAGTTGTTTGCATCAGAGCGATAATTTTTGGGATAGTTATTAAAACTGTTTAAAGGTTGTCAAACGTTGTTTCTCGTTGTATATCCTTTAATTCTAGAGTTAAATTGATAAATAACGTGTACGAATTTGTTTAGCGCATTTGTTTTGGTTACTCGACGTCTCCGTTCTCGTGTAGCCTACATATTGCGTTTTTTTTTTAATTTGCTTACCGGGCTAAAGGTTAGCATGCTTAAAATACGTAAGTCGTTTTGTTCATCAAATTTAAGTAGATAACTCATCAGTTGTTTGCATCAGAGCGATAATTTTTGAGATAGTTATTAAAACTGTTTAAAGGTTGTTAAACGTTGTTTCTCGTTGTATATCCTTTAATTCTAGAGTTAAATTGATAAACAACGTGTACGAATTTGTTTAGCGCATTTGTTTTGGTTACTCGACGTCTCCGTTCTCGTGTAGCTTACATATTGCGTTTTTTTTTTTATTTGTTTACCGGGCTAAAGGTTAGCATGTTTAAAATACGTAAGTCGTTTTGTTCATCAAATTTAAGTAGATAACTCATCAGTTGTTTGCATCAGAGCGATAATTTTTGAGATAGTTATTAAAACTGTTAAAAGGTTGTCAAACGTTGTTTCTCGTTGTATATCCTTTAATTCTAGAGTTAAATTGATAAATAACGTGTACGAATTTGTTTAACGCATTTGTTTTGGTTACTCGACGTCTCCGTTCTCGTGTAGCCTACATATTGCGTTGTTTTTTTTAATTTGCTTACCGGGCTAAAGGTTAGCATGTTTAAAATACGTAAGTCGTTTTGTTCAACAAATTTAAGTAGATAACTCATCAGTTGTTTGCATCAGAGCGATAATTTTTGAGATAGTTATTAAAACTGTTTAAAGGTTGTCAAACGTTGTTTCTCGTTGTATATCCTTTAATTCTAGAGTTAAATTGATAAATAACGTGTACGAATTTGTTTAACGCATTTGTTTTGGTTACTCGACGTCTCCGTTCTCGTGTAGCCTACATATTGCGTTTTTTTTTTAATTTGCTTACCGGGCTAAAGGTTAGCATGTTTAAAATACGTAAGTCGTTTTGTTCATCAAATTTAAGTAGATAACTCATCAGTTGTTTGCATCAGAGCGATAATTTTTGAGATAGTTATTAAAACTGTTTAAAGGTTGTCAAACGTTGTTTCTCGTTGTATATCCTTTAATTCTAGAGTTAAATTGATAAATAACGTGTACGAATTTGTTTAACGCATTTGTTTTGGTTACTCGACGTCTCCGTTCTCGTGTAGCCTACATATTGCGTTTTTTTTTTAATTTGCTTACCGGGCCAAAGGTTAGCATGTTTAAAATACGTAAGTCGTTTTGTTCATCATATTTAAGTAGATAACTCATCAGTTGTTTGCATCAGAGCGATAATTTTTAAGATAGTTATTAAAACTGTTTAAAGGTTGTCAAACGTTGTTTCTCGTTGTATATCCTTTAATTCTAGAGTTAAATTGATAAATAACGTGTACGAATTTGTTTAACGCATTTGTTTTGGTTACTCGACGTCTCCGTTCTCGTGTAGCCTACATATTGCGTTTTTTTTTTTAATTTGCTGACCGGGCTAAAGGTTAGCATGTTTAAAATACGTAAGTCGTTTTGTTCATCAAATTTAAGTAGATAACTCATCAGTTGTTTGCATCAGAGCGATAATTTTTGAGATAGTTATTAAAACTGTTTAAAGGTTGTCAAACGTTGTTTCTCGTTGTATATCCTTTAATTCTAGAGTTAAATTGATAAATAACGTGTAGGAATTTGTTTAACGCATTTGTTTTGGTTACTCGACGTCTCCGTTCTCGTGTAGCCTACATATTTCGATTTTTTTTTTAATTTGCTTACCGGGCTAAAGGGTAGCATGTTTAAAATACGTATGTCGTTTTGTTCATCAAATTTAAGTAGATAACTCATTAGTTGTTTGCATCAGAGCGATAATTTTTGAGATAGTTATTAAAACTGTTTAAAGGTTGTCAAACGTTGTTTCTCGTTGTATATCCTTTAATTCTAGAGTTAAATTGATAAATAACGTGTACGAGTTTGTTTAACGCATTTGTTTTGGTTACTCGACGTCTCCGTTCTCGTGTAGCCTACATATTGCGTTTTTTTTTAATTTGCTTACCGGGCTAAAGGTTAGCATGTTTAAAATACGTAAGTCGTTTTGTTCATCATATTTAAGTAGATAACTCATCAGTTGTTTGCATCAGAGCGATCATTTTTGAGATAGTTATTAAAACTGTTTAAAGGTTGTCAAACGTTGTTTCTCGTTGTATATCCTTTAATTCTAGAGTTAAATTGATAAATAACGTGTACGAATTTGTTTAACGCATTTGTTTTGGTTACTCGACGTCTCCGTTCTCGTGTAGCCTACATATTGCGTTTTTTTTTTAATTTGCTTACCGGGCTAAAGGTTAGCATGTTTAAAATACGTAAGTCGTTTTGTTCAACAAATTTGAGTAGATAACTCATCAGTTGTTTGCATCAGAGCGATAATTTTTGAGATAGTTATTAAAACTGTTTAAAGGTTGTCAAACGTTGTTTCTCGTTGTATATCCTTTAATTCTAGAGTTAAATTGATAAATAACGTGTACGAATTTGTTTAACGCATTTGTTTTGGTTACTCGACGTCTCCGTTCTCGTGTAGCCTACATATTGCGTTTTTTTTTTAATTTGCTTACCGGGCTAAAGGTTAGCATGTTTAAAATACGTAAGTCGTTTTGTTCATCAAATTTAAGTAGATAACTCATCAGTTGTTTGCATCAGAGCGATAATTTTTGAGATAGTTATTAAAACTGTTTAAAGGTTGTCAAACGTTGTTTCTCGTTGTATATCCTTTAATTCTAGAGTTAAATTGATAAATAACGTGTACGAATTTGTTTAACGCATTTGTTTTGGTTACTCGACGTCTCCGTTCTCGTGTAGCCTACATATTGCGTTTTTTTTTTAATTTGCTTACCGGGCTAAAGGTTAGCATGTTTAAAATACGTAAGTCGTTTTGTTCATCAAATTTAAGTAGATAACTCATCAGTTGTTTGCATCAGAGCGATAATTTTTGAGATAGTTATTAAAACTGTTTAAAGGTTGTCAAACGTTGTTTCTCGTTGTATATCCTTTAATTCTAGAGTTAAATTGATAAATAACGTGTACGAATTTGTTTAACGCATTTGTTTTGGTTACTCGACGTCTCCGTTCTCGTGTAGCCTACATATTGCGTTTTTTTTTAAATTTGCTTACCGGGCTAAAGGTTAGCATGTTTAAAATACGTAAGTCGTTTTGTTCATCATATTTAAGTAGATAACTCATCAGTTGTTTGCATCAAGCGATAATTTTTGAGATAGTTATTAAAACTGTTTAAAGGTTGTCAAACGTTGTTTCTCGTTGTATATCCTTTAATTCTAGAGTTAAATTGATAAATAACGTGTACGAATTTGTTTAACGCATTTGTTTTGGTTACTCGACGTCTCCGTTCTCGTGTAGCCTACATATTGCGTTTTTTTTTTTAATTTGCTTACCGGGCTAAAGGTTAGCATGTTTAAAATACGTAAGTCGTTTTGTTCATCAAATTTAAGTAGATAACTCATCAGTTGTTTGCATCAGAGCGATAATTTTTGAGATAGTTATTAAAACTGTTTAAAGGTTGTCAAACGTTGTTTCTCGTTGTATATCCTTTAATTCTAGAGTTAAATTGATAAATAACGTGTACGAATTTGTTTAACGCATTTGTTTTGGTTACTCGACGTCTCCGTTCTCGTGTTGCCTACATATTGCGTTTTTTTTTTAATTTGCTTACCGGGCTAAAGGTTAGCATGTTTAAAATACGTAAGTCGTTTTGTTCATCATATTTAAGTAGATAACTCATCAGTTGTTTGCATCAGAGCGATAATTTTTGAGATAGTTATTAAAACTGTTTAAAGGTTGTCAAACGTTGTTTCTCGTTGTATATCCTTTAATTCTAGAGTTAAGTTGATAAATAACGTGTACGAATTTGTTTAACGCATTTGTTTTGGTTACTCGACGTCTCCGTTCTCGTGTAGCCTACATATTGCGTTTTTTTTTAATTTGCTTACCGGGCTAAAGGTTAGCATGTTTAAAATACGTAAGTCGTTTTGTTCAACAAATTTAAGTAGATAACTCATCAGTTGTTTGCATCAGAGCGATAATTTTTGAGATAGTTATTAAAACTGTTTAAAGGTTGTCAAACGTTGTTTCTCGTTGTATATCCTTTAATTCTAGAGTTAAATTGATAAATAACGTGTACGAATTTGTTTAACGCATTTGTTTTGGTTACTCGACGTCTCCGTTCTCCTGTAGCCTACATATTGCGTTTTTTTTTTAATTTGCTTACCGGGCTAAAGGTTAGCATGTTTAAAATACGTAAGTCGTTTTGTTCAACAAATTTGAGTAGATAACTCATCAGTTGTTTGCATCAGAGCGACAATTTTTGAGATAGTTATTAAAACTGTTTAAAGGTTGTCAAACGTTGTTTCTCGTTGTATATCCTTTAATTCTAGAGTTAAATTGATAAATAACGTGTACGAATTTGTTTAACGCATTTGTTTTGGTTACTCGACGTCTCCGTTCTCGTGTAGCCTACATATTGCGTTTTTTTTTTAATTTGCTTACCGGGCTAAAGGTTAGCATGCTTAAAATACGTAAGTCGTTTTGTTCATCAAATTTAAGTAGATAACTCATCAGTTGTTTGCATCAGAGCGATAATTTTTGAGATAGTTATTAAAACTGTTTAAAGGTTGTCAAACGTTGTTTCGCGTTGTATATCCTTTAATTCTAGAGTTAAATTGATAAATAACGTGTACGAATTTGTTTAGCGCATTTGTTTTGGTTACTCGACGTCTCCGTTCTCGTGTAGCTTACATATTGCGTTTTTTTTTTTATTTGCTTACCGGGCTAAAGGTTAGCATGTTTAAAATACGTAAGTCGTTTTGTTCATCAAATTTAAGTAGATAACTCATCAGTTGTTTGCATCAGAGCGATAATTTTTGAGATAGTTATTAAAACTGTTTAAAGGTTGTCAAACGTTGTTTCTCGTTGTATATCCTTTAATTCTAGAGTTAAATTGATAAATAACGTGTACGAATTTGTTTAACGCATTTGTTTTGGTTACTCGACGTCTCCGTTCTCGTGTAGCCTACATATTGCGTTGTTTTTTTTAATTTGCTTACCGGGCTAAAGGTTAGCATGTTTAAAATACGTAAGTCGTTTTGTTCATCAAATTTAAGTAGATAACTCATCAGTTGTTTGCATCAGAGCGATAATTTTTTAGATAGTTATTAAAACTGTTTAAAGGTTGTCAAACGTTGTTTCTCGTTGTATATCCTTTAATTCTAGAGTTAAATTGATAAATAACGTGTACGAATTTGTTTAACGCATTTGTTTTGGTTACTCGACGTCTCCGTTCTCGTGTAGCCTACATATTGCGTTTTTTTTTTAATTTGCTTACCGGGCTAAAGGTTAGCATGTTTAAAATACGTAAGTCGTTTTGTTCATCAAATTTAAGTAGATAACTCATCAGTTGTTTGCATCAGAGCGATAATTTTTGAGATAGTTATTAAAACTGTTTAAAGGTTGTCAAACGTTGTTTCTCGTTGTATATCCTTTAATTCTAGAGTTAAATTGATAAATAACGTGTACGAATTTGTTTAACGCATTTGTTTTGGTTACTCGACGTCTCCGTTCTCGTGTAGCCTACATATTGCGTTTTTTTTTAAATTTGCTTACCGGGCTAAAGGTTAGCATGTTTAAAATACGTAAGTCGTTTTGTTCATCATATTTAAGTAGATAACTCATCAGTTGTTTGCATCAAGCGATAATTTTTGAGATAGTTATTAAAACTGTTTAAAGGTTGTCAAACGTTGTTTCTCGTTGTATATCCTTTAATTCTAGAGTTAAATTGATAAATAACGTGTACGAATTTGTTTAACGCATTTGTTTTGGTTACTCGACGTCTCCGTTCTCGTGTAGCCTACATATTGCGTTTTTTTTTTTAATTTGCTTACCGGGCTAAAGGTTAGCATGTTTAAAATACGTAAGTCGTTTTGTTCATCAAATTTAAGTAGATAACTCATCAGTTGTTTGCATCAGAGCGATAATTTTTGAGATAGTTATTAAAACTGTTTAAAGGTTGTCAAACGTTGTTTCTCGTTGTATATCCTTTAATTCTAGAGTTAAATTGATAAATAACGTGTACGAATTTGTTTAACGCATTTGTTTTGGTTACTCGACGTCTCCGTTCTCGTGTTGCCTACATATTGCGTTTTTTTTTTAATTTGCTTACCGGGCTAAAGGTTAGCATGTTTAAAATACGTAAGTCGTTTTGTTCATCATATTTAAGTAGATAACTCATCAGTTGTTTGCATCAGAGCGATAATTTTTGAGATAGTTATTAAAACTGTTTAAAGGTTGTCAAACGTTGTTTCTCGTTGTATATCCTTTAATTCTAGAGTTAAGTTGATAAATAACGTGTACGAATTTGTTTAACGCATTTGTTTTGGTTACTCGACGTCTCCGTTCTCGTGTAGCCTACATATTGCGTTTTTTTTTAATTTGCTTACCGGGCTAAAGGTTAGCATGTTTAAAATACGTAAGTCGTTTTGTTCAACAAATTTAAGTAGATAACTCATCAGTTGTTTGCATCAGAGCGATAATTTTTGAGATAGTTATTAAAACTGTTTAAAGGTTGTCAAACGTTGTTTCTCGTTGTATATCCTTTAATTCTAGAGTTAAATTGATAAATAACGTGTACGAATTTGTTTAACGCATTTGTTTTGGTTACTCGACGTCTCCGTTCTCCTGTAGCCTACATATTGCGTTTTTTTTTTAATTTGCTTACCGGGCTAAAGGTTAGCATGTTTAAAATACGTAAGTCGTTTTGTTCAACAAATTTGAGTAGATAACTCATCAGTTGTTTGCATCAGAGCGACAATTTTTGAGATAGTTATTAAAACTGTTTAAAGGTTGTCAAACGTTGTTTCTCGTTGTATATCCTTTAATTCTAGAGTTAAATTGATAAATAACGTGTACGAATTTGTTTAACGCATTTGTTTTGGTTACTCGACGTCTCCGTTCTCGTGTAGCCTACATATTGCGTTTTTTTTTTAATTTGCTTACCGGGCTAAAGGTTAGCATGCTTAAAATACGTAAGTCGTTTTGTTCATCAAATTTAAGTAGATAACTCATCAGTTGTTTGCATCAGAGCGATAATTTTTGAGATAGTTATTAAAACTGTTTAAAGGTTGTCAAACGTTGTTTCGCGTTGTATATCCTTTAATTCTAGAGTTAAATTGATAAATAACGTGTACGAATTTGTTTAGCGCATTTGTTTTGGTTACTCGACGTCTCCGTTCTCGTGTAGCTTACATATTGCGTTTTTTTTTTTATTTGCTTACCGGGCTAAAGGTTAGCATGTTTAAAATACGTAAGTCGTTTTGTTCATCAAATTTAAGTAGATAACTCATCAGTTGTTTGCATCAGAGCGATAATTTTTGAGATAGTTATTAAAACTGTTTAAAGGTTGTCAAACGTTGTTTCTCGTTGTATATCCTTTAATTCTAGAGTTAAATTGATAAATAACGTGTACGAATTTGTTTAACGCATTTGTTTTGGTTACTCGACGTCTCCGTTCTCGTGTAGCCTACATATTGCGTTGTTTTTTTTAATTTGCTTACCGGGCTAAAGGTTAGCATGTTTAAAATACGTAAGTCGTTTTGTTCATCAAATTTAAGTAGATAACTCATCAGTTGTTTGCATCAGAGCGATAATTTTTTAGATAGTTATTAAAACTGTTTAAAGGTTGTCAAACGTTGTTTCTCGTTGTATATCCTTTAATTCTAGAGTTAAATTGATAAATAACGTGTACGAATTTGTTTAACGCATTTGTTTTGGTTACTCGACGTCTCCGTTCTCGTGTAGCCTACATATTGCGTTTTTTTTTTTTTAATTTGCTTACCGGGCTAAAGGTTAGCATGTTTAAAATACGTAAGTCGTTTTGTTCATCAAATTTAAGTAGATAACTCATCAGTTGTTTGCATCAGAGCGATAATTTTTGGGATAGTTATTAAAACTGTTTAAAGGTTGTCAAACGTTGTTTCTCGTTGTATATCCTTTAATTCTAGAGTTAAATTGATAAATAACGTGTACGAATTTGTTTAACGCATTTGTTTTGGTTACTCGACGTCTCCGTTCTCGTGTAGCCTACATATTGCGTTTTTTTTTTTTAATTTGCTTACCGGGCTAAAGGTTAGCATGTTTAAAATACGTAAGTCGTTTTGGTCATCATATTTAAGTAGGTAACTCATCAGTTGTTTGCATCAGAGCGATAATTTTTGAGATAGTTATTAAAACTGTTTAAAGGTTGTCAAACGTTGTTTCTCGTTGTATATCCTTTAATTCTAGAGTTAAATTGATAAATAACGTGTACGAATTTGTTTAACGCATTTGTTTTGGTTACTCGACGTCTCCGTTCTCGTGTAGCCTACATATTGCGTTTTTTTTTTAATTTGCTTACCGGGCTAAAGGTTAGCATGTTTAAAATACGTAAGTCGTTTTGTTCAACAAATTTAAGTAGATAACTCATCAGTTGTTTGCATCAGAGCGACAATTTTTGAGATAGTTATTAAAACTGTTTAAAGGTTGTCAAACGTTGTTTCTCGTTGTATATCCTTTAATTCTAGAGTTAAATTGATAAATAACGTGTACGAATTTGTTTAACGCATTTGTTTTGGTTACTCGACGTCTCCGTTCTCGTGTAGCCTACATATTGCGTTTTTTTTTTTAATTTGCTTACCGGGCTAAAGGTTAGCATGTTTAAAATACGTAAGTCGTTTTGTTCATCATATTTAAGTAGATAACTCATCAGTTGTTTGCATCAGAGCGATAATTTTTGAGACAGTTATTAAAACTGTTTAAAGGTTGTCAAACCTTGTTTCTCGTTGTATATCCTTTAATTCTAGAGTTAAATTGATAAATAACGTGTACGAATTTGTTTAACGCATTTGTTTTGGTTACTCGACGTCTCCGTTCTCGTGTAGCCTACATATTGCGTTTTTTTTTTAATTTGCTTACCGGGCTAAAGGTTAGCATGTTTAAAATACGTAAGTCGTTTTGTTCATCAAATTTAAGTAGATAACTCATCAGTTGTTTGCATCAGAGCGATAATTTTTGAGATAGTTATTAAAACTGTTTAAAGGTTGTCAAACGTTGTTTCTCGTTGTATATCCTTTAATTCTAGAGTTAAATTGATAAATAACGTGTACGAATTTGTTTAACGCATTTGTTTTGGTTACTCGACGTCTCCGTTCTCGTGTAGCCTACATATTGCGTTTTTTTTTTAATTTGCTTACGGGCTAAAGGTTAGCATGTTTAAAATACGTAAGTCGTTTTGTTCATCAAATTTAAGTAGATAACTCATCAGTTGTTTGCATCAGAGCGATAATTTTTGAGATAGTTATTAAAACTGTTTAAAGGTTGTCAAACGTTGTTTCTCGTTGTATATCCTTTAATTCTAGAGTTAAATTGATAAATAACGTGTACGAATTTGTTTAACGCATTTGTTTTGGTTACTCGACGTCTCCGTTCTCGTGTAGCCTACATATTGCGTTTTTTTTTTTTAATTTGCTTACCGGGCTAAAGGTTAGCATGTTTAAAATACGTAAGTCGTTTTGCTCATCAAATTTAAGTAGATAACTCATGAGTTGTTTGCATCAGAGCGATAATTTTTGAGATAGTTATTAAAACTGTTTAAAGGTTGTCAAACGTTGTTTCTCGTTGTATATCCTTTAATTCTAGAGTTAAATTGATAAATAACGTGTACGAATTTGTTTAACGCATTTGTTTTGGTTACTCGGCGTCTCCGTTCTCGTGTAGCCTAGATATTGCATTTTTTTTTTATTTGCTTACCGGGCTAAAGGTTAGCATGTTTAAAATACGTAAGTCGTTTTGTTCATCATATTTAAGTAGATAACTCATCAGTTGTTTGCATCAGAGCGATAATTTTTGAGATAGTTATTAAAACTGTTTAAAGGTTGTCAAACGTTGTTTCTCGTTGTATATCCTTTAATTCTAGAGTTAAATTGATAAATAACGTGTACGAATTTGTTTAACGCATTTGTTTTGGTTACTCGACGTCTCCGTTCTCGTGTAGCCTACATATTGCGTTTTTTTTTTAATTTGCTTACCGGGCTAAAGGTTAGCATGTTTAAAATACGTAAGTCGTTTTGTTCATCAAATTTAAGTAGATAACTCCTCAGTTGTTTGCATCAGAGCGATAATTTTTGAGATAGTTATTAAAACTGTTTAAAGGTTGTCAAACGTTGTTTCTCGTTGTATATCCTTTAATTCTAGAGTTAAATTGATAAATAACGCGTACGAATTTGTTTAACGCATTTGTTTTGGTTACTCGACGTCTCCGTTCTCGTGTAGCCTACATATTGCGTTTTTTTTTTTAATTTGATTACCGGGCTAAAGGTTAGCATGCTTAAAATACGTAAGTCGTTTTGTTCAACAAATTTAAGTAGATAACTCATCGTTTGCATCAGAGCGATAATTTTTGAGATAGTTATCAAAATTGTTTAAAGGTTGTCAAACGTTGTTTCTCGTTGTATATCCTTTAATTCTAGAGTTAAATTGATAAATAACGTGTACGAATTTGTTTAACTAATTTGTTTTGGTTACTCGACGTCTCCGTTCTCGTGTAGCCTACATATTGCGTTTTTTTTTTAATTTGCTTACCGGGCTAAAGGTTAGCATGCTTAAAATACGTAAGTCGTTTTGTTCAACAAATTTAAGTAGATAACTCATCAGTTGTTTGCATCAGAGCGACAATTTTTGAGATAGTTATTAAAACTGTTTAAAGGTTGTCAAACGTTGTTTCTCGTTGTATATCCTTTAATTCTAGAGTTAAATTGATAAATAACGTGTAAGAATTTGTTTAACGTACTTGTTTTGGTTAATCGACGTCTCCGTTCTCGTGTAGCCTACATATTGCGTTTTTTTTTAATTTGCTTACCGGGCTAAAGGTTAGCATGTTTAAAATACGTAAGTCGTTTTGTTCATCAAATTTAAGTAGATAACTCATCAGTTGTTTGCATCAGAGCGATAATTTTTGAGATAGTTATTAAAACTGTTTAAAGGTTGTCAAACGTTGTTTCTCGTTGTATATCCTTTAATTCTAGAGTTAAATTGATAAATAAGGTGTACGAATTTGTTTAACGCATTTGTTTTGGTTACTCGACGTCTCCGTTCTCGTGTAGCCTACATATTGCGTTTTTTTTTTAATTTGCTTACCGGGCTAAAGGTTAGCATGCTTAAAATACGTAAGTCGTTTTGTTCATCAAATTTAAGTAGATAACTCATCAGTTGTTTGCATCAGAGCGATAATTTTTGAGATAGTTATTAAAACTGTTTAAAGGTTGTCAAACGTTGTTTCTCGTTGTATATCCTTTAATTCTAGAGTTAAATTGATAAATAACGTGTACGAATTTGTTTAACGCATTTCTTTTGGTTACTCGACGTCTCCGTTCTCGTGTAGCCTACATATTGCGTTTTTTTTTTTTAATTTGCTTACCGGGCTAAAGGTTAGCATGTTTAAAATACGTAAGTCGTTTTGTTCAACAAATTTGAGAAGATAATTCAGCAGTTGTTTGCATCAGAGCGACAATTTTTGAGATAGTTACTAAAACTGTTTAAAGGTTGTCAAACGTTGTTTCTCGTTGTATATCCTTTAATTCTAGAGTTAAATTGATAAATAACGTGTACGAATTTGTTTAACGCATTTGTTTTGGTTACTCGACGTCTCCGTTCTCGTGTAGCCTACATATTGCGTTTTTTTTTTTAATTTGCTTACCGGGCTAAAGGTTAGCATGTTTAAAATACGTAAGTCGTTTTGTTCATCAAATTTAAGTAGATAACTCATCAGTTGTTTGCATCAGAGCGATAATTTTTGAGATAGTTATTAAAACTGTTTAAAGGTTGTCAAACGTTGTTTCTCGTTGTATATCCTTTAATTCTAGAGTTAAATTGATAAATAACGTGTACGAATTTGTTTAACGCATTTGTTTTGGTTACTCGACGTCTCCGTTCTCGTGTAGCCTACATATTGCGTTTTTTTTTTAATTTGCTTACCGGGCTAAAGGTTAGCATGTTTAAAATACGTAAGTCGTTTTGTTCAACAAATTTAAGTAGATAATTCATCAGTTGTTTGCATCAGAGCGACAATTTTTGAGATAGTTATTAAAACTGTTTAAAGGTTGTCAAACGTTGTTTCTCGTTGTATATCCTTTAATTCTAGAGTTAAATTGATAAATAACGTGTACGAATTTGTTTAACGCATTTGTTTTGGTTACTCGACGTCTCTGTTCTCTTGTAGCCTACATATTGCGTTTTTTTTTAATTTGCTTACCGGGCTAAAGGTTAGCATGTTTAAAATACGTAAGTCGTTTTGTTCATCAAATTTAGGTAGATAACTCATCAGTTGTTTGCATCAGAGCAATAATTTTTGAGATAGTTATTAAAACTGTTTTAAGGTTGTCAAACGTTGTTTCTCGTTGTATATCCTTTAATTCTAGAGTTAAATTGATAAATAACGTGTACGAATTTGTTTAACGCATTTGTTTTGGTTACTCGACGTCTCCGTTCTCGTGTAGCCTACATATTGCGTTTTTTTTTTTAATTTGCTTACCGGGCTAAAGGTTAGCATGTTTAAAATACGTAAGTCGTTTTGTTCAACAAATTTGAGTAGATAACTCATCAGTTGTTTGCATCAGAGCGACAATTTTTGAGATAGTTATTAAAACTGTTTAAAGGTTGTCAAACGTTGTTTCTCGTTGTATATCCTTTAATTCTAGAGTTAAATTGATAAATAACGTGTACAAATTTGTTTAACGCATTTGTTTTGGTTACTCGACGTCTCCGTTCTCGTGTAGCCTACATATTGCGTTTTTTTTTTAATTTGCTTACCGGGCTAAAGGTTAGCCTGTTTAAAATACGTAAGTCGTTTTGTTCATCAAATTTAAGTAGATAACTCATCAGTTGTTTGCATCAGAGCGATAATTTTTGAGATAGTTATTAAAACTGTTTAAAGGTTGTCAAACGTTGTTTCTCGTTGTATATCCTTTAATTCTAGAGTTAAATTGATAAATAACGTGTACGAATTTGTTTAACGCATTTGTTTTGGTTACTCGACGTCTCCGTTCTCGTGTAGCCTACATATTGCGTTTTTTTTTAATTTGCTTACCGGGCTAAAGGTTAGCATGTTTAAAATACGTAAGCCGTTTTGTTCAACAAATTTAAGTAGATAACTCATCAGTTGTTTGCATCAGAGCGACAATTTTTGAGATAGTTATTAAAACTGTTTAAAGGTTGTCAAACGTTGTTTCTCGTTGTATATCCTTTAATTCTAGAGTTAAATTGATAAATAACGTGTACGAATTTGTTTAACGTATTTGTTTTGGTTACTCGACATCTCCGTTCTCGTGTAGCATACATATTGCGTTTTTTTTTTAATTTGCTTACCGGGCTAAAGGTTAGCATGTTTAAAATACGTAAGTCGTTTTTTTCAACAAATTTGAGTAGATAACTCATCAGTTGTTTGCATCAGAGCGACAATTTTTGAGATAGTTATTAAAACTGTTTAAAGGTTGTCAAACGTTGTTTCTCGTTGTATATCCTTTAATTCTAGAGTTAAATTGATAAATAACGTGTACGAATTTGTTTAACGCATTTGTTTTGGTTACTCGACGTCTCCGTTCTCGTGTAGCCTACACATTGCGTTTTTTTTTAATTTGCTTACCGGGCTAAAGGTTAGCATGCTTAAAATACGTAAGTCGTTTTGTTCAACAAATTTAAGTAGATAACTCATCAGTTGTTTGCATCAGAGCGATAATTTTTGAGATAGTTATTAAAACAGTTTAAAGGTTGTCAAACGTTGTTTCTCGTTGTATATCCTTTAATTCTAGAGTTAAATTGATAAATAACGTGTACGAATTTGTTTAACGCATTTGTTTTGGCTACTCGACGTCTCCGTTCTCGTGTAGCCTACATATTGCGTTTTTTTTTAATTTGCTTACCGGGCTAAAGGTTAGCATGTTTAAAATACGTAAGTCGTTTTGTTCATCAAATTTAAGTAGATAACTCATCAGTTGTTTGCATCAGAGCGACAATTTTTGAGATAGTTATTAAAACTGTTTAAAGGTTGTCAAACGTTGTTTCTCGTTGTATGTCCTTTAATTCTAGAGTTAAATTGATAAATAACGTGTACGAATTTGTTTAACGCATTTGTTTTGGTTACTCGACGTCTCCGTTCTCGTGTAGCCTACATATTGCGTTTTTTTTTTAATTTGCTTACCGGGCTAAAAGTTAGCATGCTTAAAATACGTAAGTCGTTTTGTTCAACAAATTTAACTAGATAACTCATCAGTTGTTTGCATCAGAGGGATAATTTTTGAGATAGTTATTAAAACTGTTTAATGGTTGTCAAACGTTGTTTCTCGTTGTATATCCTTTAATTCTAGAGTTAAATTGATAAACAACGTGTACGAATTTGTTTAACGCATTTGTTTTGGTTACTCGACGTCTCCGTTCTCGTGTAGCCTACATATTGCGTTTTTTTTTTAATTTGCTTACCGGGCTAAAGGTTAGCATGTTTAAAATACGTAAGTCGTTTTGTTCATCAAATTTAAGTAGATAACTCATCAGTTGTTTGCATCAGAGCGATAATTTTTGAGGTAGTTATTAAAACTGTTTAAAGGTTGTCAAACGTTGTTTCTCGTTGTATATCCTTTAATTCTAGAGTTAAATTGATAAATAACGTGTACGAATTTGTTTAACGCATTTGTTTTGGTTACTCGACGTCTCCGTTCTCGTGTAGCCTACATATTGCGTTTTTTTTTTTAATTTGCTTACCGGGCTAAAGGTTAGCATGTTTAAAATACGTAAGTCGTTTTGTTCATCAAATTTAAGTAGATAACTCATCAGTTGTTTGCATCAGAGCGATAATTTTTGAGATAGTTATTAAAACTGTTTAAAGGTTGTCAAACGTTGTTTCTCGTTGTATATCCTTTAATTCTAGAGTTAAATTGATAAATAACGTGTACGAATTTATTTAAAGCATTTGTTTTGGTTACTCGACGTCTCCGTTCTCGTGTAGCCTACATATTGCGTTTTTTTTTTAGTTTGCTTACCGGGCTAAAGGTTAGCATGTTTAAAATACGTAAGTCGTTTTGTTCATCAAATTTAAGTAGATAACTCATCAGTTGTTTGCATCAGAGCGATAATTTTTGAGATAGTTATTAAAACTGTTTAAAGGTTGTCAAACGTTGTTTCTCGTTGTATATCCTTTAATTCTAGAGTTAAATTGATAAATAACGTGTACGAATTTATTTAAAGCATTTGTTTTGGTTACTCGACGTCTCCGTTCTCGTGTAGCCTACATATTGCGTTTTTTTTTTAGTTTGCTTACCGGGCTAAAGGTTAGCATGTTTAAAATACGTAAGTCGTTTTGTTCAACAAATTTAAGTAGATAACTCATCAGTTGTTTGCATCAGAGCGACAATTTTTGAGATAGTTATTAAAACTGTTTAAAGGTTGTCAAACGTTGTTTCTCGTTGTATATCCTTTAATTCTAGAGTTAAATTGATAAATAACGTGTACGAATTTGTTTAACGCATTTGTTTTGGTTACTCGACGTCTCCGTCCTCGTGTAGCCTACATATTGCGTTTTGTTTTTAATTTGCTTACCGGGCTAAAGGTTAGCATGTTTAAAATACGTAAGTCGTTTTGTTCATCAAATTTAAGTAGATAACTCATCAGTTGTTTGCATCAGAGCGATAATTTTTGAGATAGTTATTAAAACTGTTTAAAGGTTGTCAAACGTTGTTTCTCGTTGTATATCCTTTAATTCTAGAGTTAAATTGATAAATAACGTGTACGAATTTGTTTAACGCATTTGTTTTGGTTACTCGACGTCTCCGTTCTCGTGTAGCCTACATATTGCGTTTTTTTTTTTAATTTGCTTACCGGGCTAAAGGTTAGCATGCTTAAAATACGTAAGTCGTTTTGTTCATCAAATTTAAGTAGATAACTCATCAGTTGTTTGCATCAGAGCGACAATTTTTGAGATAGTTATTAAAACTGTTTAAAGGTTGTCAAACGTTGTTTCTCGTTGTATATCCTTTAATTCTAGAGTTAAATTGATAAATAACGTGTACGAATTTGTTTAACGCATTTGTTTTGGTTACTCGACGTCTCCGTTCTCGTGTAGCCTACATATTGCGTTTTTTTTTTAATTTGCCTACCGGGCTAAAGGTTAGCATGTTTAAAATACGTAAGTCGTTTTGTTCAACAAATTTAAGTAGATAACTCATCAGTTGTTTGCATCAGAGCGACAATTTTTGAGATAGTTATTAAAACTGTTTAAAGGTTGTCAAACGTTATTTCTCGTTGTATATCCTTTAATTCTAGAGTTAAATTGATAAATAACGTGTACGAATTTGTTTAACGCATTTGTTTTGGTTACTCGACGTCTCCGTTCTCGTGTAGCCTACATATTGCGTTTTTTTTTTAATTTGCTTGCCGGGCTAAAGGTTAGCATGTTTAAAATACGTAAGTCGTTTTGTTCAACAAATTTGAGTAGATAACTCATCAGTTGTTTGCATCAGAACGACAATTTTTGAGATAGTTATTAAAACTGTTTAAAGGTTGTCAAACGTTGTTTCTCGTTGTATATCCTTTAATTCTAGAGTTAAATTGATAAATAACGTGTACGAATTTGTTTAACGCATTTGTTTTGGTTACTCGACGTCTCCGTTCTCGTGTAGCCTACATATTGCGTTTTTTTTTTAATTTGCTTACCGGGCTAAAGGTTAGCATGTTTAAAATACGTAAGTCGTTTTGTTCAACAAATTTAAGTAGATAACTCATCAGTTGTTTGCATCAGAGCGACAATTTTTGAGATAGTTATTAAAACTGTTTCAAGGTTGTCAAACGTTGTTTCTCGTTGTATATCCTTTAATTCTAGAGTTAAATTGATAAATAACGTGTACGAATTTGTTTAACGCATTTGTTTTGGTTACTCGACGTCTCCGTTCTCGTGTAGCCTACATATTGCGTTTTTTTTTTAATTTGCTTACCGGGCTAAAGGTTAGCATGTTTAAAATACGTAAGTCGTTTTGTTCATCAAATTTAAGTAGATAACTCATCAGTTGTTTGCATCAGAACGATAATTTTTGAGATAGTTATTAAAACTGTTTAAAGGTTGTCAAACGTTGTTTCTCGTTGTATATCCTTTAATTCTAGAGTTAAATTGATAAATAACGTGTACGAATTTGTTTAACGCATTTGTTTTGGTTACTCGACGTCTCCGTTCTCGTGTAGCCTACATATTGCGTTTTTTTTTTTAATTTGCTTACCGGGCTAAAGGTTAGCATGTTTAAAATACGTAAGTCGTTTTGTTCATCAAATTTAAGTAGATAACTCATCAGTTGTTTGCATCAGAGCGATAATTTTTGAGATAGTTATTAAAACTGTTTAAAGGTTTTCAAACGTTTTTTCTCGTTTTATATCCTTTAATTCTAGAGTTAAATTGATAAATAACGTGTACGAATTTGTTTAACGCATTTGTTTTGGTTACTCGACGTCTCCGTTCTCGTGTAGCCTACATATTCCGTTTTTTTTTTAATTTGCTTACCGGGCTAAAGGTTAGCATGCTTAAAATACGTAAGTCGTTTTGTTCATCAAATTTAAGTAGATAACTCATCAGTTGTTTGCATCAGAGCGATAATTTTTGAGATAGTTATTAAAACTGTTTAAAGGTTGTCAAACGTTGTTTCTCGTTGTATATCCTTTAATTCTAGAGTTAAATTGATAAATAACGTGTACGAATTTGTTTAACGCATTTGTTTTGGTTACTCGACGTCTCCGTTCTCGTGTAGCCTACATATTGCGTTTTTTTTTTAATTTGCTTACCGGACTAAAGGTTAGCATGCTTAAAATACGTAAGTCGTTTTGTTCATCAAATTTAAGTAGATAACTCATCAGTTGTTTGCATCAGAGCGATAATTTTTGAGATAGTTATTAAAACTGTTTAAAGGTTGTCAAACGTTGTTTCTCGTTGTATATCCTTTAATTCTAGAGTTAAATTGATAAATAACGTGTACGAATTTGTTTAACGCATTTGTTTTGGTTACTCGACGTCTCCGTTCTCGTGTAGCCTACATATTGCGTTTTTTTTTAATTTGCTTACCGGGCTAAAGGTTAGCATGTTTAAAATACGTAAGTCGTTTTGTTCATCAAATTTAAGTAGATAACTCATCAGTTGTTTGCATCAGAGCGACAATTTTTGAGATAGTTATTAAAACTGTTTAAAGGTTGTCAAACGTTGTTTCTCGTTGTATATCCTTTAATTCTAGAGTTAAATTGATAAATAACGTGTACGAATTTGTTTAACGCATTTGTTTTGGTTACTCGACGTCTCCGTTCTCGTGTAGCCTACATATTGCGTTTTTTTTTAATTTGCTTACCGGGCTAAAGGTTAGCATGCTTAAAACACGTAAGTCGTTTTGTTCATCAAATTTAAGTAGATAACTCATCAGTTGTTTGCATCAGAGCGATAATTTTTGAGATAGTTATTAAAACTGTTTGAAGGTTGTCAAACGTTGTTTCTCGTTGTATATCCTTTAATTCTAGAGTTAAATTGATAAATAACGTGTACGAATTTGTTTAACGCATTTGTTTTGGTTACTCGACGTCTCCGTTCTCGTGTAGCCTACATATTGCGTTTTTTTTTTAATTTGCTTACCGGGCTAAAGGTTAGCATGTTTAAAATACGTAAGTCGTTTTGTTCATCAAATTTAAGTAGATAACTCATCAGTTGTTTGCATCAGAGCGACAATTTTTGAGATAGTTATTAAAACTGTTTAAAGGTTGTCAAACGTTGTTTCTCGTTGTATATCCTTTAATTCTAGAGTTAAATTGATAAATAACGTGTACGAATTTGTTTAACGCATTTGTTTTGGTTACTCGACGTCTCCGTTCTCGTGTAGCCTACATATTGCGTTTTTTTTTTTAATTTGCTTACCGGGCGAAAGGTTAGCATGTTTAAAATACGTAAGTCGTTTTGTTCAACAAATTTGAGTAGATAACTCATCAGTTGTTTGCATCAGAGCGACAATTTTTGAGATAGTTATTAAAACTGTTTAAAGGTTGTCAAACGTTGTTTCTCGTTGTATATCCTTTAATTCTAGAGTTAAATTGATAAATAACGTGTACGAATTTGTTTAACGCATTTGTTTTGGTTACTCGACGTCTCCGTTCTCGTGTAGCCTACATATTGCGTTTTTTTTTTTAATTTGCTTACCGGGCTAAAGGTTAGCATGTTTAAAATACGTAAGTCGTTTTGTTCAACAAATTTGAGTAGATAACTCATCAGTTGTTTGCATCAGAGCGACAATTTTTGAGATAGTTATTAAAACTGTTTAAAGGTTGTCAAACGTTGTTTCTCGTTGTATATCCTTTAATTCTAGAGTTAAATTGATAAATAACGTGTACGAATTTGTTTAACGCATTTGTTTTGGTTACTCGACGTCTCCGTTCTCGTGTAGCCTACATATTGCGTTTTTTTTTAATTTGCTTACCGGGCTAAAGGTTAGCATGTTTAAAATACGTAAGTCGTTTTGTTCAACAAATTTAAGTAGATAACTCATCAGTTGTTTGCATCAGAGCGACAATTTTTGAGATAGTTATTAAAACTGTTTAAAGGTTGTCAAACGTTGTTTCTCGTTGTATATCCTTTAATTCTAGAGTTAAATTGATAAATAACGTGTACGAATTTGTTTAACGCATTTGTTTTGGTTACTCGACGTCTCCGTTCTCGTGTAGCCTACATATTGCGTTTTTTTTTTAATTTGCTTACCGGGCTAAAGGTTAGCATGTTTAAAATACGTAAGTCGTTTTGTTCATCAAATTTAAGTAGATAACTCATCAGTTGTTTGCATCAGAACGATAATTTTTGAGATAGTTATTAAAACTGTTTAAAGGTTGTCAAACGTTGTTTCTCGTTGTATATCCTTTAATTCTAGAGTTAAATTGATAAATAACGTGTACGAATTTGTTTAACGCATTTGTTTTGGTTACTCGACGTCTCCGTTCTCGTGTAGCCTACATATTGCGTTTTTTTTTTAATTTGCTTACCGGGCTAAAGGTTAGCATGTTTAAAATACGTAAGTCGTTTTGTTCATCAAATTTAAGTAGATAACTCATCAGTTGTTTGCATCAGAGCGATAATTTTTGAGATAGTTATTAAAACTGTTTAAAGGTTTTCAAACGTTTTTTCTCGTTGTATATCCTTTAATTCTAGAGTTAAATTGATAAATAACGTGTACGAATTTGTTTAACGCATTTGTTTTGGTTACTCGACGTCTCCGTTCTCGTGTAGCCTACATATTCCGTTTTTTTTTTTAATTTGCTTACCGGGCTAAAGGTTAGCAAGCTTAAAATACGTAAGTCGTTTTGTTCATCAAATTTAAGTAGATAACTCATCAGTTGTTTGCATCAGAGCGATAATTTTTGAGATAGTTATTAAAACTGTTTAAAGGTTGTCAAACGTTGTTTCTCGTTGTATATCCTTTAATTCTAGAGTTAAATTGATAAATAACGTGTACGAATTTGTTTAACGCATTTGTTTTGGTTACTCGACGTCTCCGTTCTCGTGTAGCCTACATATTGCGTTTTTTTTTTTTAATTTGCTTACCGGGCTAAAGGTTAGCATGCTTAAAATACGTAAGTCGTTTTGTTCATCAAATTTAAGTAGATAACTCATCAGTTGTTTGCATCAGAGCGATAATTTTTGAGATAGTTATTAAAACTGTTTAAAGGTTGTCAAACGTTGTTTCTCGTTGTATATCCTTTAATTCTAGAGTTAAATTGATAAATAACGTGTACGAATTTGTTTAACGCATTTGTTTTGGTTACTCGACGTCTCCGTTCTCGTGTAGCCTACATATTGCGTTTTTTTTTTAATTTGCTTACCGGGCTAAAGGTTAGCATGTTTAAAATACGTAAGTCGTTTTGTTCATCAAATTTAAGTAGGTAACTCATCAGTTGTTTGCATCAGAGCGACAATTTTTGAGATAGTTATTAAAACTGTTTAAAGGTTGTCAAACGTTGTTTCTCGTTGTATATCCTTTAATTCTAGAGTTAAATTGATAAATAACGTGTACGAATTTGTTTAACGCATTTGTTTTGGTTACTCGACGTCTCCGTTCTCGTGTAGCCTACATATTGCGTTTTTTTTTAATTTGCTTACCGGGCTAAAGGCTAGCATGCTTAAAACACGTAAGTCGTTTTGTTCATCAAATTTAAGTAGATAACTCATCAGTTGTTTGCATCAGAGCGATAATTTTTGAGATAGTTATTAAAACTGTTTGAAGGTTGTCAAACGTTGTTTCTCGTTGTATATCCTTTAATTCTAGAGTTAAATTGATAAATAACGTGTACGAATTTGTTTAACGCATTTGTTTTGGTTACTCGACGTCTCCGTTCTCGTGTAGCCTACATATTGCGTTTTTTTTTTAATTTGCTTACCGGGCTAAAGGTTAGCATGTTTAAAATACGTAAGTCGTTTTGTTCATCAAATTTAAGTAGATAACTCATCAGTTGTTTGCATCAGAGCGACAATTTTTGAGATAGTTATTAAAACTGTTTAAAGGTTGTCAAACGTTGTTTCTCGTTGTACATCCTTTAATTCTAGAGTTAAATTGATAAATAACGTCTACGAATTTGTTTAACGCATTTGTTTTGGTAACTCGACGTCTCCGTTCTCGTGTAGCCTACATATTGCGTTTTTTTTTTAATTTGCTTACCGGGCTAAAGGTTAGCATGCTTAAAATACGTAAGTCGTTTTGTTCATCAAATTTAAGTAGATAACTCATCAGTTGTTTGCATCAGAGCGATAATTTTTGAGATAGTTATTAAAACTGTTTAAAGGTTGTCAAACGTTGTTTCTCGTTGTATATCCTTTAATTCTAGAGTTAAATTGATAAATAACGTGTACGAATTTGTTTAACGCATTTGTTTTGGTTACTCGACGTCTCCGTTCTCGTGTAGCCTACATATTGCGTTTTTTTTTAATTTGCTTACCGGGCTAAAGGTTAGCATGTTTAAAATACGTAAGTCGTTTTGTTCAACAAATTTAAGTAGATAACTCATCAGTTGTTTGCATCAGAGCGACAATTTTTGAGATAGTTATTAAAACTGTTTAAAGGTTGTCAAACGTTGTTTCTCGTTGTATATCCTTTAATTCTAGAGTTAAATTGATAAATAACGTGTACGAATTTGTTTAACGCATTTGTTTTGGTTACTCGACGTCTCCGTTCTCGTGTAGCCTACATATTGCGTTTTTTTTTTAATTTGCTTACCGGGCTAAAGGTTAGCATGTTTAAAATACGTAAGTCGTTTTGTTCATCAAATTTAAGTAGATAACTCATCAGTTGTTTGCATCAGAACGATAATTTTTGAGATAGTTATTAAAACTGTTTAAAGGTTGTCAAACGTTGTTTCTCGTTGTATATCCTTTAATTCTAGAGTTAAATTGATAAATAACGTGTACGAATTTGTTTAACGCATTTGTTTTGGTTACTCGACGTCTCCGTTCTCGTGTAGCCTACATATTGCGTTTTTTTTTTAATTTGCTTACCGGGCTAAAGGTTAGCATGTTTAAAATACGTAAGTCGTTTTGTTCAACAAATTTAAGTAGATAACTCATCAGTTGTTTGCATCAGAGCGATAATTTTTGAGATAGTTATTAAAACTGTTTAAAGGTTTTCAAACGTTTTTTCTCGTTGTATATCCTTTAATTCTAGAGTTAAATTGATAAATAACGTGTACGAATTTGTTTAAC
The DNA here is from genome assembly GCF_040869045.1 of Eurosta solidaginis. NCBI lineage: Eukaryota > Metazoa > Arthropoda > Insecta > Diptera > Tephritidae > Eurosta > Eurosta solidaginis. The sequence goes on along the minus strand of NW_027136929.1, from coordinate 333,315 downwards.
GCATTTGTTTTGGTTACTCGACGTCTCCGTTCTCGTGTAGCCTACATATTCCGTTTTTTTTTTAATTTGCTTACCGGGCTAAAGGTTAGCATGCTTAAAATACGTAAGTCGTTTTGTTCATCAAATTTAAGTAGATAACTCATCAGTTGTTTGCATCAGAGCGATAATTTTTGAGATAGTTATTAAAACTGTTTAAAGGTTGTCAAACGTTGTTTCTCGTTGTATATCCTTTAATTCTAGAGTTAAATTGATAAATAACGTGTACGAATTTGTTTAACGCATTTGTTTTGGTTACTCGACGTCTCCGTTCTCGTGTAGCCTACATATTGCGTTTTTTTTTTTTAATTTGCTTACCGGGCTAAAGGTTAGCATGCTTAAAATACGTAAGTCGTTTTGTTCATCAAATTTAAGTAGATAACTCATCAGTTGTTTGCATCAGAGCGACAATTTTTGAGATAGTTATTAAAACTGTTTAAAGGTTGTCAAACGTTGTTTCTCGTTGTATATCCTTTAATTCTAGAGTTAAATTGATAAATAACGTGTACGAATTTGTTTAACGCATTTGTTTTGGTTACTCGACGTCTCCGTTCTCGTGTAGCCTACATATTGCGTTTTTTTTTTAATTTGCTTACCGGGCTAAAGGTTAGCATGTTTAAAATACGTAAGTCGTTTTGTTCATCAAATTTAAGTAGATAACTCATCAGTTGTTTGCATCAGAGCGACAATTTTTGAGATAGTTATTAAAACTGTTTAAAGGTTGTCAAACGTTGTTTCTCGTTGTATATCCTTTAATTCTAGAGTTAAATTGATAAATAACGTGTACGAATTTGTTTAACGCATTTGTTTTGGTTACTCGACGTCTCCGTTCTCGTGTAGCCTACATATTGCGTTTTTTTTTTAATTTGCTTACCGGGCTAAAGGTTAGCATGCTTAAAACACGTAAGTCGTTTTGTTCATCTAATTTAAGTAGATAACTCATCAGTTGTTTGCATCAGAGCGATAATTTTTGAGATAGTTATTAAAACTGTTTGAAGGTTGTCAAACGTTGTTTCTCGTTGTATATCCTTTAATTCTAGAGTTAAATTGATAAATAACGTGTACGAATTTGTTTAACGCATTGTTTTGGTTACTCGACGTCTCCGTTCTCGTGTAGCCTACATATTGCGTTTTTTTTTTAATTTGCTTACCGGGCTAAAGGTTAGCATGTTTAAAATACGTAAGTCGTTTTGTTCATCAAATTTAAGTAGATAACTCATCAGTTGTTTGCATCAGAGCGACAATTTTTGAGATAGTTATTAAAACTGTTTAAAGGTTGTCAAACGTTGTTTCTCGTTGTATATCCTTTAATTCTAGAGTTAAATTGATAAATAACGTCTACGAATTTGTTTAACGCATTTGTTTTGGTTACTCGACGTCTCCGTTCTCGTGTAGCCTACATATTGCGTTTTTTTTTTAATTTGCTTACCGGGCGAAAGGTTAGCATGTTTAAAATACGTAAGTCGTTTTGTTCAACAAATTTGAGTAGATAACTCATCAGTTGTTTGCATCAGAGCGACAATTTTTGAGATAGTTATTAAAACTGTTTAAAGGTTGTCAAACGTTGTTTCTCGTTGTATATCCTTTAATTCTAGAGTTAAATTGATCAATAACGTGTACGAATTTGTTTAACGCATTTGTTTTGGTTACTCGACGTCTCCGTTCTCGTGTAGCCTACATATTGCGTTTTTTTTTTTAATTTGCTTACCGGGCTAAAGGTTAGCATGTTTAAAATACGTAAGTCGTTTTGTTCAACAAATTTGAGTAGATAACTCATCAGTTGTTTGCATCAGAGCGACAATTTTTGAGATAGTTATTAAAACTGTTTAAAGGTTGTCAAGCGTTGTTTCTCGTTGTATATCCTTTAATTCTAGAGTTAAATTGATAAATAACGTGTACGAATTTGTTTAACGCATTTGTTTTGGTTACTCGACGTCTCCGTTCTCGTGTAGCCTACATATTGCGTTTTTTTTTAATTTGCTTACCGGGCTAAAGGTTAGCATGTTTAAAATACGTAAGTCGTTTTGTTCAACAAATTTAAGTAGATAACTCATCAGTTGTTTGCATCAGAGCGAAAATTTTTGAGATAGTTATTAAAACTGTTTAAAGGTTGTCAAACGTTGTTTCTCGTTGTATATCCTTTAATTCTAGAGTTAAATTGATAAATAACGTGTACGAATTTGTTTAACGCATTTGTTTTGGTTACTCGACGTCTCCGTTCTCGTGTAGCCTACATATTGCGTTTTTTTTTTTAATTTGCTTACCGGGCTAAAGGTTAGCATGTTTAAAATACGTAAGTCGTTTTGTTCATCAAATTTAAGTAGATAACTCATCAGTTGTTTGCATCAGAGCGACAATTTTTGAGATAGTTATTAAAACTGTTTAAAGGTTGTCAAGCGTTGTTTCTCGTTGTATATCCTTTAATTCTAGAGTTAAATTGATAAATAACGTGTACGAATTTGTTTAACGCATTTGTTTTGGTTACTCGACGTCTCCGTTCTCGTGTAGCCTACATATTGCGTTTTTTTTTTTAATTTGCTTACCGGGCTAAAGGTTAGCATGTTTAAAATACGTAAGTCGTTTTGTTCATCAAATTTAAGTAGATAACTCATCAGTTGTTTGCATCAGAGCGACAATTTTTGAGATAGTTATTAAAACTGTTTAAAGGTTGTCAAGCGTTGTTTCTTGTTGTATATCCTTTAATTCTAGAGTTAAATTGATAAATAACGTGTACGAATTTGTTTAACGCATTTGTTTTGGTTACTCGACGTCTCCGTTCTCGTGTAGCCTACATATTGCGTTTTTTTTTTTAATTTGCTTACCGGGCTAAAGGTTAGCATGTTTAAAATACGTAAGTCGTTTTGTTCAACAAATTTGAGTAGATAACTCATCAGTTGTTTGCATCAGAGCGACAATTTTTGAGATAGTTATTAAAACTGTTTAAAGGTTGTCAAGCGTTGTTTCTCGTTGTATATCCTTTAATTCTAGAGTTAAATTGATAAATAACGTGTACGAATTTGTTTAACGCATTTGTTTTGGTTACTCGACGTCTCCGTTCTCGTGTAGCCTACATATTGCGTTTTTTTTTAATTTGCTTACCGGGCTAAAGATTAGCATGTTTAAAATACGTAAGTCGTTTTGTTCAACAAATTTAAGTAGATAACTCATCAGTTGTTTGCATCAGAGCGACAATTTTTGAGATAGTTATTAAAACTGTTTAAAGGTTGTCAAACGTTGTTTCTCGTTGTATATCCTTTAATTCTAGAGTTAAATTGATAAATAACGTGTACGAATTTGTTTAACGCATTTGTTTTGGTTACTCGACGTCTCCGTTCTCGTGTAGCCTACATATTGCGTTTTTTTTTTTAATTTGCTTACCGGGCTAAAGGTTAGCATGTTCAAAATACGTAAGTCGTTTTGTTCATCAAATTTAAGTAGATAACTCATCAGTTGTTTGCATCAGAGCGATAATTTTTGAGATAGTTATTAAAACTGTTTAAAGGTTTTCAAACGTTTTTTCTCGTTGTATATCCTTTAATTCTAGAGTTAAATTGATAAATAACATGTACGAATTTGTTTAACGCATTTGTTTTGGTTACTCGACGTCTCCGTTCTCGTGTAGCCTACATATTGCGTTTTTTTTTTAATTTGCTTACCGGGCTAAAGGTTAGCATGTTTAAAATACGTA